>NC_134710.1:107308616-107667782 GCF_043290135.1 Rhipicephalus microplus | reverse complement strand
AAGGTTTGTTAGTGGAGCTGCTAGAAGGGGAACAAGGGGTAGCAAAACCCTGTATTCTAGAACTGTTCTAAGAGAACATAGCCTACCGTAGCTCAACCCAGCTTCGTATACCTTATAAGCGGAGATGACAGGCAATGGGGAAGAGGGCTTGCTAACTAATTAAGGGATTGGGGTTCGGGCACACAAGTGTTTTTGTTCCTAAGTGATCCTTGCTCTTATTCAGTCAGTGTCAATAATAATATGAGCAGCATCATGACTGCCTGAAATATTTTGTCACGAAAAATCGTAGCGCGATACTTTCTTGTAGTACTGGCTGCATTTGTAAAAACATTTACCTCGTAAATTCATTGCTTCTCATTGAAATCCGCCTCTTCTAATACGGTCGAAGGGCTTCGAGCAAGGTCCCTCAAATCGAGTGATCAATGAAACAGGGCGTAATGCCGTTACAGCTCTCTCGAACTTTTGATTAAGGGAATCAGGAGTGCGAACCTGCTTCAGAGAACTGCATTTTGCGTCCTAGTATGTTCATCATTCTAAGAATTGAGGACTGATGATTGATGTCTTGCAAATATTTTGTTCAGCAGTTCGATTATGTCACATGCACGAAGGCGACGTCATGAATCATGTTTTTCTTGCAGGCTTTTTCATGTATACATACTTTGACCATGTGCATCATCTCCAAAGCATGTTTGCGCATGGTCCAAATAAGTGAAGGGCGTTTTTTCTTCTTTGTTAAAGCATTTCATACACTTCAGACTGTGACGCTAATCATGATACAAAAGCTGCATCAAATATTGCTGCGCGAATCCTGCAACGTTATATTTGATAACTTCACTAATTATAACGAAAAGTGCAACCTAATACAGACCCTTACTGGAGTTCCTGCATTCATGGCGTGCTTTTCGTGGCCAGCGACGCGGGGTGTCGCCCACAGTAACCACGGGGCTTTTGTTCATTAAAGCTGTTTCTCTGAGTTCCTCTTGTTTGCATACAGTCGCGTCGTTCAGCCGGTTTAAGTAGCATGACGCTTCGAACCATTTCTTCTGTCACTACAGATAACTCTGAAAATTCTTGTGCGGTAGTCCACGCGTGCGTTTTCTCTACATTATCAGTGTTATATATTCAGCCATGCCCTTTGATTGCGTAAAAGACGTGAACAATTTGCTTGCATTTCACTTGTTTTGTGGTTGTGTTCCAGCTACAGAAGCCGATTGCTTGTGCTTCTTGCGGTCCTTATTTCATCGAAACAACGCCACTGCATGTGTATTACTGGAAGCTTCCTATGAAGTCGTACTGAGGCGCGGCTATAGATACGGTAGCAAAATGCGTCCCGTATATATATATATATATATATATATATATATATATGTATACGTTTTAGTAGTGTCTGCATATGATGGAGGGGGTCAGATAAAGTTTCGTAGAAATGCGTGGGAAGGCCCTTAGTGGTCATTGCCACAATTCACGCTCATGCGGGAATGTCCTCAAAGCGGACTTGCCGCATCTGCGTCCACGTGGGGCCCGATGTCGGCCGGAAGGAGGAGGTGCGACATTCGCGGGTCATCCGCGCTCGTCAGGCGGAGGCCCGCTTCCCAATTTTCCACTCGGCGGATCGCGGGCTACCGCCAAGTGGGCTGCGCGGATTCTTTGTTGGCTCCTGGGAAGGAGGCGCATTTTGGCGGCCGAAGGTGAGCGCGCCTAAGCAGGCCGCCCTCGACGGCCCACGCGCCGTAGCCGCCGGCTTGCGGGGCCCCAACCCGCGGCCGCTATTTCGGGCGCCGGCCGGGAGCCAAAGCAGGCCACATAGCGGGGACGGCGCTCTCTTTTTCGGCGACCCCCCTCTCATCCGCTTGTTCCTGGGTCCTTCGAGCGTCCGGGCGCGAAAGAGGCTCGAACTCTGCGTGCTTATTTTCAAAGGTTCTCTTGGCTGCTCACTTGGTAACCGAGCGATACATCAAGCGCCTCCGTGGCATAACATGGGCCCGCGGCTGTCCGAGGCATCAGGTGCCTGCATGGCGCGCTTCGGAGCGAACGCCGATGGTTGAACGTGGTGGTCGGACCCTGGGTTCCAGTCCAACACTTGAATCGGATGGCGCAAGTGTTGGCCATTCGCTGCTACATCCTCATACGCTGCTTTTATTTATATACCTCCCGCCCCCATCTCTCTCTATTTTCTTTTTTTTCATCCCCCATTCTCCACATCACAAGTTGTGCTAGAGAAGCCTATAACCGATGCAATGGAGATAAAGTGATAAGTCATGTCGCTGTACAGGCCTAAGACACTCGAGAATCTACAGATCGGTAGTGCCCAAAGGTCTGACTTTGCAGGTATACCCACGAAATACACTACTCCTCTTTCACGTGATGTCACGGCGCATGCGTCTTTACCCTAGCGAAAAAGTTGCGAAACGCCCCTTCATTTCGGATGCTTTCGTGCTCACAATCCCAATGGTTCCAGCCACCCCCCCCCCTTCCCCCAAACTCTATTAAAACGGCAAAGGGCACCACAGAAAAAAATCACAAAATGCAGATTTACAGGCTCCCTACGCCATTATCGTAAGGGCGACCTTACACTGTACGTTGCCTGTGAAACATTGTGCGCGCGTCCCTGAAATGCTGATCAGGAGGTACGTCAACGTAAGTGATGCCACCTGCTTTCACTCTCCGTTGTTGTAGTCGTTACAAATATAAGATTCCTGACTCACGGATTTCGCGCCCCTGAAAGGCATATTTCCTCAGCCCGTGTGAGCTCATTGAGGCTCACGAAAAGGCCCCCACGCAGTTTCGCTAATATTTGCTTGTTCTCTCGATGCGTTGCCGTTCTGCTTGCGGCGAGCCAAGATAAACATGCGTTTTATAAACAGCGTTTCACCGCTTGGTTATAGATTGGCCAGCGGGATGTTTTACTTGGAAAGGCTGGGTGCCACAATACAGTAAGCAGCTTTGTTTCTCAGTTGCCCATCGGAAGAGGAAGATGCGAGGCATCTGTGTATTTTGCGTTACTTTTTGCGTTACTTTTTTTTAGTTTCTTTCGCTCTAAGGTACACGACTGTGCAGAAAATGCTGCCCGAAAACTACTGCATATGCAGTCTTGCACCTTCCGACGGCAACTGCTTCTGCGAATTTTGCGTTCTACGAGTGATGTGTGTGCATTGGCACTCCGCTTAATATTTTCTCAGAAGCTCTTGGAAGGCCTCAATCCTTGCGTTGCAGTCAATATAATTTATCCTAAGCGCACAAGCCTTGAGCAGAACTAACTGATCGACTCCAATATCGCAGTTGGATTATTTCGCGGCAGCAAATGAAATACCTTTATTAGCGAACTTTTGCAAATGAATTGTATTTCAGTCATTATGGTTACGGAGCTTGGCTGCTGATCCGAAGGCCATGGGTTTGATACCTGCCACGGCGTTTGCATTTCGATGGTGGCGAAATGGTTGTGGCCCGTGTACTGTCTGATGTCAATGCACGTTAAACAACACCAGCAATGATCAAATTTCCGGAGCCCTCCACTACGGCGTCTCTCATAATCATATGGTGGTTTTGGGACGTTAAACCTCACATATCTATCTATCTATCTATCTATCTATCTATCTATCTATCTATCTATCTATCTATCTATCTATCTATCTATCTATCTATCTATCTATCTATCTGTCTGTCTGTCTGTCTGTCTGTCTGTCTGTCTGTCTGTCTGTCTGTCTGTCTGTCTGTCTGTCTGTCTGTCTGTCTGTCTGTCTGTCTGTCTGTCTGTCTATCTATCTATCTATCTATCTATCTATCTATCTATCTATCTATCTATCTATCTATCTATCTATCTATCTATCTATCTATCTATCTATCTATCTATCTATCTATCTATCTATCTATCTATCTATCTATCTATCTATCTATCTACCTATCTATCTATCTATCTATCTATCTATTTATTTTTTATCTATTTATCTGTCTATTTATCTATCTATCTATTTATCTATCTATCTATCTATCCACCGACATCTGGATGCTCTCATGGTCACTCCCTTAACTTATGGGGTACACCGAAATTAGTACCGGAGGGTAGGATGGTTTGACGAATACGACGCGCTGGTCATTACATGAATAATGTCACAATCTCGTCGCTTACGTCATCAAACACTTTCCGAGAAACAGTGGCACATACCGTAGGTTGGGTATGTGCCACTGGTATGCGGGTATGTGCCACAGGTATTCGACATTTCATATCTAACCAGGAACGGCGAGAGCACGCATGGGTAACTTTGACGCTTGAGCGTTTAGAAAAAAAGTTGACATAGACAGCGTTGACCGGACGAATGCAAAAAATAAATTTCAGTGTCCCAACACGAATCAAACCCTTGTATTTTACGTGGCAATGAAGTATTCTACCATAGAGTCATGCCAGGCCTCAGATATACATTTAAAATAGACCATAATGTTCGTGTAACGTCAATTGCTGTTGCCGTACTGCATGACTATACAATTTTATAAACATTACCGTATCCACAGTGCATACGTTTACGAAAGGGAACACGCAAGCGGCCTGCGCTCTGTCACGGCTGCTAACAGCACCATCAACCGACAGATGAAAAAAGCGCGTTCGCTATTCGCGTCATCTGTTAGCGAACGAAATAAGTCACGACCGTTGGACAAAGGCTGTTAAATTGTGCTGCTGCTCTGGTCTCGCAACAGGTGATGCCGCCAAAGGCTGACGCGCTTTCATTTTCTGTCGGCTGATGGTGCTGCAGGCAGCTGCATCCGAACGAAGTCCACGCACTCGCGTATTCCCTTTCGTGAAAATTGACAGTGTATTCCTAAGATTCAGCCGTCATATCGGGTTAATTTCAAGTGTAGTTAGGTGCTGTGCGCTGAAGTTGATTTATGTAACAGTGTCCAGGGCCACCATCATCGCGAGCACCAGCGCTTCATATCTGCTGATCTCTTCTGGTGCTGCTAATATTCGTGTTGCTCAAGGCATTGCTACAAAACTGTAAACAATTGCTAATATAAAACATATGCGGCTTTTTAACGTATTTATGCAAGTGCACAGATTTCTACATATATTTAGCGCCACTTCATAACGTCTGGCTCAATAAAAAAATTAAAACACATTGACCTTCTATCCGCATAACTTCGATTTCCAAGGTACGTTGGATCTGCCGAATTTTTCACCTCCATTAAAAGTTCAGCCACCGTAGCCGGGATCCGATCCCGTGACCGTCGGGTTAGCAGTCGAGTGCCATAACCACTGCATCACCACGATGGCGCTGCGGACATCTTTGTGTAGTGCCAAGCTTGTAAGTGGTACAAAATTTCTTGCGCCGGAGGGAAGCAGTTGTGATGTAATTGTCAGTTTACTTGCCACTCCTGCTTACAGTGTGACGAATCAGTACGGCAGATAAATGAGCAAGAATATTAGGCGTGAAGAAAATGCAAACTTGTAAATACTTTGAAATTTATATATATTCCAATTTTAAATACACGGGAACAGGTATATTTTCGGATGATTTTACGAAATAACTTTCTGACTAAAATTATATTTACGACAATTTTTGTCGCAAAGCGTTTTGAAATGGGCGGGCAACTTTGGTAGTGTTATTGTTATGTTGATTTGCTGCCACCTTTCAATACGAATTTCTTTACGTTAAGGCGTTGGTCAATACTCGCAGCAATCTACTTTATTCCCGAAATGCCCGAGCGCTGATTCGTTCTGCGTCTTCACTGCACCACGTGCAGTGATGCTGTGTACGGTGTCAATTTTTATGAAAGGGAACACGGGAGCACGTGGCCTGCGCGCTCTGGCGGCTGCTGGCAGCGCGTTCAAGCGGGAGCAAAAGCAACACAGTCTCTTTTCGCGTCATCTCGCGGCGAGTAGAAAGGGCCGCCATTTCTGATATGAAACCGCTGGCAAGATTGCAACCCCCTTCCCCATAAAGACGATTACGCAGGGGCCGGCAATCGTCTTGAAGGGTGGAATCTTCTTGCTGGTTCCATATCAGCAATGAATGGTTGTTTTGCTCGCCGCGAGTATCGCTCCCGCTTGAACGCGCTGCCAGCAGCCGCCGGAGCGAGCAGGCCACGCGCTCCCGTGTTCCCTTTCATAAAAATTGACACTGTACATGCAGCGTGGAGTATTACTAGGGCGCAAGTCTGAAATGCCTTAGCAAACGAGAAATCGACTGTCGGCGTCCCGTGGTGGTGGCGTCTCGCGTCCTGCGGCGTCGGGATGAGCGATGCAAAGAGTCATCACGAAATAACGTCTTTGTATGTCCTCTTGATGACGTCAAACGTCACAGTAAACTCTATACACCTGAATTATAACGTGTATTTCGCTCCTGTGTCCCACGAAAAAAACCAAACACAGTATAACAACACATTCATTTCATATGGTACGGACATCGAAGCAAATTGAACGACTCAATCGAAGTGCCCCTCCTCAATCTCTAGCATAGGGATGAATTGGACTAGAAATCATAAATTCCCCGTAACTGAAGACAATTTTTATTCTTGGCCCAAGAATAGTAACGACATCTGTTTTCATAATTTAAAGATTCAACATTTTTGAACGAGAACCCGAAGACAGCCCTTGGTGTGTTTGTTGCAGCAATTCAGAACTATAATCACCTATCATACTCTTACACGAAACACAATTTCACAATGATCAAATCATGGTAGTTGTCGGTAGGGTGGTTCAGGTGAAACCTGAATGCCGCAAGCCAGTGCGCATTTAAGGGGTAAAGTTTTTGGGGGGTACGTCGATGCAAGTAAATGCCGCTTCCGTGCCACAGTGGTTGCGGTGTTTATTTGGCTCTTGACCCGCAATACGCGGGTTCAATCTCAGCCGCGGCGTTCTCATTTCGGTGGACGCGAAATCCTAGGCACCCGTGCGCTGTGTAATGTCAGTGCACAATGAAGCCCCCCCCCCCCCTCCTTTCTTACGGTGTTTTGCAGCCCGAGTCACATTGTGGCATCAACTATCGTGTAATATTGAACAGCATTCTCGTTGGTGGCCTGAAAAATACTAATTAACCAATATAACCTGTACGAGTACTTTATTTTGTGAAATTCTAAAATACCGTTAACTCTTTTTAGGTATTCAAGCTTTTCTGGTGCCAGTTTCACTCTTTTTTGTGTTTCTACTTCAATACGCGAGAACGATGCCTCATTATAAACCTTTCAAGCTAGATTACTTTTAGCGGTAGTCTTTGCATTGTTATGGACTTGCGTTAGTTAGATCTCTGTGAACTTTCCTGTTTTCCATAGACGCTAACGTCGGTGAAATTATTTGGATGATATGACCTAGCCCCCGTTTATTAGCGCAACCAATATAGTGATAACAATATTTTTTTGTCTTACTCCCCAAAACTGTGATATGATTACGAGAGACGCCGTAGTGATGGACTCCGGAAAGTTTGGCCATCTGGTGTTGTTAAAATGCACTGACATCACACAATACAAGGGTCTCAACTTTACTTCCATCGAAATGCGACCACCGCGGCCGGGATCGAACCCTCGACCTGCGGGTCAGCAGCCAAGCACCATAGCCACTGCTTGTAGTAGTTGGCCCGCAAGCAAGAAGTGACCACTGATTTTTTTTTTGGCGTTTATATTTTATACACGCTGCTCATGCTCAGAACTCTAATTTCACACTAGTAAGCTTTTTCGGCACGGTATAGAAGGAAATTAGACGATGCAAAACACTGAGAAGAATAGGCGATAAGAAAGAGCGTTCGGATGTGTGCGTGCCTTTTTGAAACCAGCATTATGCTTTGGGACCCAATGTAATCTTCCTCATAGTGTGAAAAAAAATGAATGCCTTACTTTTCAACATGCCATTCGTAAAACCTCGGCCGCATTGCTTACACCCTGCAATCGTTGAAAAACATCGAGAAAGAGCCAAAATATTCTATTTTAGTTCAACCCCGTGGTTCACATTTCTACAGAAGAACTGACAAAGAATACACACTGTACAACGCCCAGATGATGCATGCGGAACATGACTCGTCGCAGTCACACGATTTGTATCCGATGCCCCCCCCCCTTTTTTTGTTTTTTGCTACGAGAGAATGTGTTAGCAAAGGATCAGCTTTGTTGCACATTTCTTGGGTTTCAGGCTCTGAGGGATTATGTGACTGTAGGGGCTTCCCTCTCTTGAAACGGTCGCAACTCTGTCTTCGAGCACTGTATTTCGGATGCATGCAGATGTGCTTGGCGCTGTTTTTTCTGTGCCAGCTCCCGCCGACCTCTTGGGAATGTTCGTTGGACTGCGGATATGTACTGTACAGTTGGTGACGCCAACAAATTGCACCTGTTTGGCTTTGAGGTGACGTTAATCACGAGAGCTGTCGAAACTGCAACTTGTGTACATATGCACTGGCGATAATGTCCGGGAGGAATTCTCTCACAGCAAGATACCAAACGTTATACAGCAGATCTGTTATGATCTACGTTGTCCGGGTGTTGTTGGTATAAAATTATCATACTGAATAGGGACGTGCTGTCTTCTTCATTCTCGCCATACTCACATAACACGTGTGGCCATTTCTTTGGCATGGGAGGCAATAACTCTGATGGGAGAGAAAACAGGGGCGAAAAAAAAAAAAGAAACCAAGCCAAGCCAGTACCGGCGAGAGGTTCCGAGCACCTATATTGCGAAGAAACACAAACACAAAAAACACCTAGTACTCGGATAATCTCCTGAATTGGGTGAGAGCCAGGAGAAGAGGTGAAGAAGCTCTGCTGTAACCCAGCCTTATGCGACTTAGAGCCAACTGTGCTCATGTTTCATTACATACCAGGCCTCATTAGTGATAGGTGGCGCTGAACGAAGGACGATATCAAACGTTCTCCCTTTATATCCATTTTTCTTCCACCCTTTTCTATTTTCAGTCTTTTTGCATGGTGGCACTCCCATCTGTGCGCACTGTGTTTCGTTGACCTCCTTAGGGCGCTCACTGGTTATCTGCTGTGGTGTAGCTTTCCCTTAACTTGTTCCGGCTGTGGGAATCACTGAAAATACCGGCAAGCTGGCAATTTGGCGCACAGATTTGCGTGACATAAGCAATGACGTCCTACTGTGAAAAGAGGTCGTGACACTGTGAAGGCACAAGTCAAAGAATCGGCTAATTGCGTCGAGTTGCAGACCCAGTTATTGCGTACAGAAAACGACGTTGTCGCAAGGCAACCAGAAAGAGAAGAAAACATGAACGAAGAGCTATCCTCCAAAAGTTGTTCATAATGGGGACAAGAAAACGAAAATTGTCGTTTTTCAGACTTCTTTACGACACAGTCCGGCATTCACAAACACACACAAAAAAGAATACTAACGCTATGTTCGTAAAGATAACATCAACCGAACCTGAGGTCGGAAATTCTATTAGCGAAGAGTGACTGCCGTCCAACGACCATTTTCGGATGAAGATCTTTGCATGTTTTTCTCCTCGTTCATTTGCTAGCTTCATAAGCAGCGTCTTTTTTTTTTCTGTGCGTGTTTTAGTGACTGATGGGCCGCTCTGTTTGAAGCCAAATATGTGAACTTGCACAATGAGCCTGCAGCCCTGAACGCCGTAGTAACACCCCCTACTTAGACGCATTCTTCTGCCACGATGGCGCACAGCTGTGCCCATCCAACAACGTGGGGATGACGTCATCAATGACGCATGCCATCAATCAGCACTCCGATAAACACAAGCCCTCCTCATACCTCTCATCTCTGGACATGCGCGGCACACACTGCTAAGCATGCAGGTGTATCACCTACTTTCCCTCTCGTTACTTCTTCCCTTGTCCATTTTTTCCCTCCCATTTCCCTCTTCCCTCGTGTAGGGTTGCAAGCCAGTTGCAACCTGGTTAACCTCCATGCCTTTCCTTTCGTTTTTTTTTCTCTCTGTTTTTTCCTCTCTCTCTAACGTCCTTATATCTGCAGTCTTGTTTCAATCGCACCAGTTTTTTCACACACTCCTCACCATTACAGTACAATCACAACAGCGCAAGAGCCATGCTCTCAGCGCAAACAAAGCTTCGCATAAGATATGCTCATAGAAGAGGAATAAAAGAATGACAGGAAAGTCTATATAGCTTTCTGTCTCGTCTTTTTTTTTTCTTATTCGTATACTTGCATCTGCGTCCTCTTATAAATTAACGCAGTGGTGCTTGTTCACAGGCATATAAATATAGTTGGTATTTAGCCCTATCTTAATATAGTCGTACCAACAGGCATACGATTTCGGAACACATTAACGCAATAAATCTGAGTTCTTGCATGACGACACTCATAATGCCCGGTGGCTACGAACGGAAATAAGTGGGAAATATTGTTGAGTGCGGCAGTTTTGGGATTTTGCAAGATTGTTAACTCAACAAGAATCCAACCTCTCCTTACATACATTTAATTAAAAAAACCGTATATTTGACTTGCATCGGGTTTGATGTATTTCGAACAAATGTTATAGACACTTCAAGAAGCAAGCATAGCCATCATCGTCGCCGAGCATTTTTTGCGCATATTAAAAGACCCTGTACAAACAGACCATAGAATCTCCTATGCCTATAGAGCCCTCGTGAAAGAGAAAAAAAAGTTAATGGTGGCACATATAAAGCAATAACGCCCTACTTGGTGCGTAGAAAGCGTGTTCACCGCTGTAGAGGACCGATAGTGTTTCTTTTATAGCAGTAGCATGCTACCTTATGCTGCGTATCCCTTCGCTGTGCAGGTGGCCTTGACGGGCTGCCGCGAAACGCCATCTGGAGCTGACGGGAAGGCCATTCCGTACATGAAAAAAACAAAGAAAAAGATAAATCAAATTGCTGGCCGCTCAGCGTTCAGTTGCTTCATCAGCTGCACCTAATAGCGAGCGACGCGTCCGCAAAGTGACACCCAAGCAAGAGAACAAGCACTGTCGGCCGCGTTTCAAGGATAACGGCGCGAGTTTGTCACGCGCGCCAGACGGCGAGGTAGCAGCGGCTAATTTATGATATGTCTTTCTACTTGCACGGTTTCGTTGGGGCGATGAAGCCTGCCTAGCTCGCGGTCTCTTGAACCTTTCCCCGAACAAAGCAGCTGAGGCGCCCGCTTTTCTCATGAGAAGAATAAACCGACGGCTAAATTTAGGCCCCACCATCACGGCAGGGGAAGGGCCAGCCTTCGTCCTGTGCGCACTACGCATTCGGCACCCACCGCCAAGAGTCTTGTCGTCGCTCGGGTCCCCCGGCACTGCTGCACTGCGAACGCTGATGCCTGCCCGACGCCGCGAACGTGCCGCACCATAGCTGTCTTCTGCTCGCGATAGATGTGGCGGCGTGCCTAATGCAGTCGCCGTGGTGCTTGCGGCTGCCGTATACATGCGAAGTAGTGAGATTTCACTTCGCTTTGTTCACTGTTTAGTAGTGGTTTTGAGCAGGGGCTTCATTGCATAAAAAAGTGTAAGACAGTGATAATGAAAAAAAAATATTTGGGCAAGAGGAGGGTGTTCTTGAATTGCACAAAAACGCAGTCTACAAAAATGGCATAAAAAAGAACAACTGGGGTCTTCACATAAAAGCTAGTATATTTCGTGGAAGAAAAAATTCAGTCAATATTGATGTAAGACGTTTTATTAGTGAAGGCAGGCGGGATGAACAAAGACTATTTGACAAAAGGTATCGCGACTGCGACCCCGCAAGCCGCCATCGCAAGATATCTCGTTTATAACAACTGTTCAGTTGTTATCAGTTTCCCCGAGTATGCAAACAATATGCCACAAGCACATAGCCAGGTGTCAAGGGGAGCTTGAACTTGCGTCCAAATTGGAGACCCCGAATGCGAAATTATCTGTACAAGTGACAAAACTGACAATGAACAGGCGCTATCCAAGTGAATAGCCGAATCTCCAAATGTGGTTGCCCTTCCGCCACGCTCCCCCTCCCCGACCAAAAAATTTTAAAGGTAAGCGTACACCGCAATTTCGATGTCACAATAGTAAGAAATTATATGAGTAGTTTTCATCGAATCGGTCTCATGAATAATCTTTCGCACTGCTTTATCCGCCAAAGCGCAGACCTCCCCCTCCCCCCTTTCGGCAGCAGCTATTGTGAAGCTATACCGTTGCGTTCTTATAAATGTTACAGTTCGTATAACGTTGAAGACCTTGTATTTTAGCCAAGTGCTTGATGCCTGTGTCGCGTAGTTTTTGTGTGTCTGCTTAATATACCGTATATGTCGCAGCAGATACAGTTTAGGTCTGCATGCTTTGCCTCTGCTTATATATATTAGCAGTCATGAGGGAAGACGGAAAGCTCGATCAGAGCGTCAGCTGGCTTGGTAGTCGGTTCGGTGCCGCAATTTTAGCAAAACTGTACACTAGTAAAAAAAATTCTAATAATCGTTCATTATTGGTCATTATTAGTCTTCATGCCTACGTATGGAGCAATGTGGTTGATGCGACCTTGGCCTCTGGAGATGACAAATTGATGAAATGAGGTGATGGCAGTGATAATGATGATGCTACAGGCTGGCCGGGCCTGGCAGACCCTGCTGACCGTTACACAAACCACACACTTATAAGGGTGGCGCGTTGGGCTAGTGTGCGAACTGAAGAATGGGACAAGGAGACACACGCAGACAATAACGCTCGTCTTCGTCTTTTTTTCCTAATCTTCGGATCGCGCTTTGTGAATCACGTTTCGCATTTTGTCCCATGATTTACTTTTTCCAAACTTTGTTCGCATAAGGTCTGTTCGCCATTGTTTGGCTGGCTTTTCTGTTATGGCTGACTGGATGCAGCTATGATCAGAAAGCAGGTGTCGTGCACGAAATGTTTCGTTATACGGGACGTATATCACTATCGCTACAGTCAGGCCGAGTTAGTTACTGGTATTGCAGAACATGTTTATCGTAGTAAGCAAGGCGAAACACAAACGTGATCGTCCGATTAGCAAGCCACCAATCTATTTTGTGTTTCGTGCGACCCATTTTTCATCAGGCAAGTGCGTTATTACATGCATCACCAAACGGGCATTGGCCGTCACTCTTCAAGCGTGCGCGCCTTCCTCTTCTAGCAACTGCAAGTTCTGAAAGATGAATCCCAGTAGTCTTCACGCTTAAAAGCAAAGACGGCGTGTCTTGTCTGGCTTCTCGACTCTACGACATTGATCGAATCAGCCGTCTTCTCTCCACTCCCTACAGTGAGGCTAACGGTTGCCCGCCAATCGAGGCACACTCGCTCTGGCACAAGTTGTCTTGACCCAGCGACCTCCTCAGACAGCACCACCACCACTGCGGCAATCATTTACGCGATCTAGGCAAGCGCTAAGAGGTCGTTGCGTTAAGTGCTGCACTTTCATTTCCTTCCAGTTCCGACAAAAAATATCATAAAATCGATTTCCGTGGCTCTTGCACTTAAAACCGCATTTTAATCCCGGCGCCGTGTCCCTAGCCTCGGTGGCTATTATGAAATGGCAAGTGGTATTCATAGAGCGAGAAACGATTTGTCGGAAAAAGACGCAACGTGCTGTGCTAACTCTGTGCATTATCTGAATTTATTTTCTCCAGGACAAGACAGTACAATGGTCGCATAAAACGTGAGCCTCTGTGGTTCTCTCTTTAAAATCTGTTTCGCGCCATTTTTTTTTCGACCTCTCGGCGCAAACGACTCGACCGGGACGTCGTCCCTCTGCTCGTGTCGTTCTGTGTCGACCCGGCGCGTACACGCGGAAATGGGGCAGCGCTTTCTGGCGGCGCGGTTCCGCTCACACCATTCAGCCGGCCGGCGTGTGCCGCTCTCTGTGGGGGGCGAATCGATAGCTCACTTGGCTGAGCGTCACGCGGGAGCCACTGGCCCTTGCCTCGACTGCTCTGCATCGGCGACAACCCCCTCCACTTTCCCAGCTTTTGCGCCCGCGCACGCACACACGCGCAAACGCGCACACACCACTCCTCTCCACCTCCCGGTCAAGACAGAGCCTTGTGCTATGCGGTTGCCGTCCTTCCTCGGCGCTCACTTGACCTCCAAAAAAATGCAACATTTAGAAATCGCCCGAAAAAAAAAAGGGCAGAGAACGAGTAAAGTGACTTATCCGCGTCAGCTATATAGAAAGTAGACAAAGAAAAAACGGACTCTCGGCCAAGTCGCGTGCTGGGAGCTGCCACCGTGTCATCGCCTCCTCAACGACGATATAAAGAACTTTACGGTCGATGCCTCTCCTTAAGTGGGGCGAAGATTCCCGAAAAAGAACTCCCTCTTTTAGACACATTTGTGTCGCCCTTCTTCGCTCATGTAGATCACTAAGACACACCAGCGCCACATTTTTACGTCTTTCTCGCCACAATGTGCGGCGCAATCGAATTGAGCTAGACACGTGCGAAACATCGTAAATTTGGCCGCTGATCAATGGACAGGGAATACGGCGTGACGAAAGCTGTTGGCTTAGGGTTACGTTGCAAGTATTGCTACGTTCCGGACAAAAAAAAAAGAAAAAAAAACTAACGAAGGGGATGGCTCTATACATGATAACGGCGCTGCGCTTCTCTTTCTGTGTGAGGGTCCCACGCCGTCGTCGGCTCTACGGAGTGGGTAACCCGTCCTCGACGCTGCGCTCCTCCTTTTCCCGTTTCTTTCTGATCTCAGGCCGGCCACCAACCCCGCAGACGATGTTGATAAAGCGGTGGAAAACGAGGGCCGGCGCAGCGTATCTAGAGTTTACGCTGGGGCCTCAGCCAGGGTCTCTATTCTGGTGTTCTGCCCACAGGGTCCTAGGTGACGTGTCCCACTGAACGCGGCTAAGACGTCTGTTGGCTTCTTGAACGACTGATACAATTCTGTCTTCCTGATAAAATCGAGCTTCGCCTTCTATGGCACGATTTCTTTCGTACGTTTGTTAGTCGTTGCCGTATATAGTTGAGAGGAAGGAAGAAAGGAAGAAAGAAAGAACGAAGGAAAGAAGGAAGGAAGGAAAAAAGGAAGGAAAGAAGGATGGACGGACGGATGGATGGACAGACACTTGAAAACTGGAAGCACGGACGGACGGACACACACTTGAAAGAGGGAAGGACGGACGGACGGCTGGATGGATGGATGGGCAGACACTCGTGTACCCTGCTTTAGCTGCACTTAAAAAAGATTCAAGATGACACTTTTGGTCAAAATTGGTGCACTGTACGGCTTGCCTAATAACCCACCGTGAAGTTCTGGTGCAATAAATGCAAAATGAAGAAAGGAAGGACGGATGAAAGGAATGAATAAGTGGAAGGACCGGAAGGTTAGCCAGTTCTTAAGTCGGCTGTCTACCCTGTGTCAGGCGATTTTTCTTGTAGTTACTATGGGGGCGGTATATCGTACCGTTTTGAAAACAATATAAAGATATAGGCAGAGCCTCCATTTCGAAAAACGATTCCAGCGCTCCTTTACTACGCCTAACCAATCCTCCTTCAACGCGCAGTCTAGACCAGTCACGACGATGGGCTACGCCTTCCCCTCCCTGTAAGGAAAAAGGGTGGCGAGGCCGCGCGAAAATTTGAAACCAGCTCAAACCGACGTTCTAACCCCCTAAACTCCTTTTTATGGCACGTATTCACAAAATTCATGTGGCAGCATTATCACAAAGCAAAAGTGCGCATATTTCTCTTTATAACAACTTTTGGGCCTCGGGTTTGTTTACTGACCCTATAATGATCTCCGTGTGGCGTTGCACTGCTGTGTAGGAGGTCGCTGGCTTGATGAAATTATTTATTTCCAATGGGGGCGAAGTGCTAGGGCACTCGTGTACCGTGCTTTACTTGCGCTTCAAAAAAGATTCAAGGTGCTACTTTTGGTCAATATTGGTGCACTATACGGCTCGCCCAATAACCCACCGTGTAGGTTCGGTACGTTAAATGCAAAAATAAAAATTGTTACTGCTACTCTATAAAAAAATGAAAAAATGTCAGTGTTGTAGAGATACAATTTCTAAAGAAATGATCGCACACGCACACACACACATACATACATACATACATACATACATACATACATACATGCATACATACATACATACATACATGCATACATACGTACATACATACATACATACATACATACATACGTACGTACGTACACGCATACATGCATACATACATACATGCATACATACGTACATACATACATACATACATACATACATACATACATACATACATACATACATACATACGTACATGCATACATACGTACATACATACATGCATACATACATACATACATACATACATACATACATACATACATACATACATACATACATACATACATACATACATACATACATACATACATACATACATACATACACGCATACATACGTACACATACACACACACACACAGCGTGTATTTCAAGAAATATGTCCCATATTATAAAAATACAAAAAGGAGATATGTGCGTGCTACCTGCGGTGCCATTTTTATGTGGCCGAAAGCAGTCGGACAAACATTATTACGGCAATAATTAGATGGATGATTTAAAACAATTAACCTTTGATCGAATTGGCGAATTCAAGTCTTCCCTGCGAACAGTCCATAGCCGTTTTGAAATTTCTGAGAGACTGCCACTAGTAATCACTGCGGGTCCGGGATGATGAAACCTGGCTAATTTAGCAGGCGAAAGCGAGACCGACGGCCAAAAAGCGGATCTGACATTCACTGCGAAAACACTTTCAATGATGACGCTTTTTGTCGTACTGGGGTATATATATATATATATATATATATATATATAGTTCACAGAAAGGAAAGGTTGACTCTGCTCGTATAGATGTCCGTATTGAATAAGATTCAACCTTTCAAAAAAATTTACTTTCATGATGCTATCAGCAATTACAATTATGGTATTGTGGGGCCTTATAGCGATAACAATAACGGAATTTATCTTGCATGTGTGGGCATTAAATCGGGAAAGTCACGTTTAACTTTGGCTGACCAGGCCACTCAGCTGTGCTAGGAAATGAAGAAAAAAACTTTTACCTCATACAAAGTCTTTCCATGCGTTCTCAATAGATGTTTTTAACGAAAATTACCGCAAACCCAGCTATATTCTCGTGAATTTGTTCAATTTTCAGGTAACTGCAACAATTCCTTACATTCTTTATCTTACCACAAAATGTCTGTTGGCTGAAAGGAGTCAAGCAACTCACGACGCAGTCTTCTCACACCTACAAGGAGATAATAGACGCAACTAATATTTTAGAATTTATCACCGCCCTCTAGTGCCCACTGTAAGTGGTACTGCCATACGCCTATTTTTTCTTGCTAAAATCTTGAAATCACCCCCTAACTGCACACACATGCGCTAAAGTTATTTATGTGTTATTTCGCAAAAAGGCGACACATTAAGCGCAGAACCGAGAAGAGTTTTGGAAAGACGTTTGTATTTTGCGCATGTGTTTCTCTGTAACAAGATGCTAAATGTAGCCCTGCTGGCTAGAAGAGTATATTACCTTCACACGCTGCAGAATTTTCTATTGGTGTGGTTTGTGTGAGTTTTTGTGTTGCTTTTTTTTTCGACCCTACCTAATGAATATCATTCCTTAGGTACGGTCGAAAATGTGCGTACTAATTTGGTGCCATGTTCAGTCAAAGATTTAATGCTAGATAACTTGATAAGAAATTTTTTTCTATTGGCCATCGACTGCGGACGTGTCTCTGGGGAAAACATTCGGCCAAGGGCAAAAATGTTTTGTGTACAAGGCCCGCCTCGATGAAACAGTGGCTAATGTTCTGGAATGCTGACCCGAAGGTTTCGGGTTCAATCTTGACTTCAGCAGTCTCATTTCAATGGAGGCGAAATGGTAGAGCGCCGTGTATTGTGCGATGTCAGTGCACGTTAAAGAACACCAGATTGTCATGTTTCAAAGCCCTCCTCCACTACGGCGGCAGCCTACTTGGCTTAGCCTCCCTAATCCCTCACCCCTTCGATAAATAAATGTTGTCACTCACTTCACTATGGCGTCTCCATATTGTGATTTTGGGACGTAACCTGCGAGATATTATTATTATTATTATTATTATTATTATTATTATTCGCACAGACATTCGTAAAATAGGCCTATTGGTTAGTGTGAACTTGTTTGTTTCATAAAGTTTGAATGATTTTATGCGATGTTATACGTGTAGGTTTATTTGGTATTCTTCGTGCATGAGGGTGGGCCATTCCTGCTGCTCTGCCGATTTATGGATGGGGTCAGTACCTCGTCAAGCCCTTGAGCTTTTAGTCCTGTAGTCCTCCTAATTAAAGGAAATAAAATGATTGATTGATTCATTGATTGAGTATGTGCTGCTTGGCCTTTTTTCTCCAATAACGGTTTCCTTCACGAGGTGTACGTATGGTTCGTTCATTGTGACGTTCTATGTTGAGATGTAGCGCAGAGGCAACGTGCAGAACGGCGTGACGGCGTGGCTGAGCCGGTGACTTGGCTTGTTGGCATTCGGTTCACACGTGTTCCTTTGGTATTCGGTGCACGCAGGCACCTACCAGGGCCAGTGGCTGCGCGGCACGCGGCATGGCTACGGCGTCCGGTCGAGCGCCCCCTTCGGACTGGCGGCGCACAACCGGAATCCTGGCTCCGGTGGCAAAGTCGAGGTTCGCACCTCGCAGACGTCGCTGGACAGCAGCAGCCACCCCGTGGACCCGGCCTCCGAGAGGGACCGCAAGATCGACGACTGCCGCGGCGGCTTCGTGCTCAAGGCGCGAAGCGACGAGCCTCCGCAGCGTCGTCGCTCTCTGGTCGAGAAGTCGTCCAACTTCAAAAAGTCCATCCTCCAGGTGCGTCCCTCGACCCCATTTCTCTCGCGCTGCGAAAATAATGTGGCGCCTAATGAATCTCAAACTTCATTCATTGCCGTTCATTCATACTTAGCGCAATCGCTGCAAAGATGACAGTGTGGAATACACTGACCGTCTCATCAGTGGGCTGAATTGGGGAACGATGGTGATCGAAAGCAGGTAGGACAAAAGATTTTATAATTGCGACAAAAGCTCGAGACCCGTATTCATGAATGTGTCGTACGCTGGGCGTGTTCGTGAGAGAAAATTTTTCGTGATGCTGGATGTATTCGTCACCCTGTGTGGTCAGCCAAAAGATTAGATTACTCACGAATGAAACGTTTTGTGAGCTCGACGTCTGATGCTATACGACTGGCAAAAACGCGACGCTGGCCAGCCGACCAATTTTCTTTGAGACAGTCTCACTGATTGAGGCCATTACAAGCTTTTGTTTCATTTCTCAAGGCGCTAGGAAGACACGCGAATAGGAGGCATAGAGTTGCAAAGTTACAGACAACTGTTTGATGCTGTAAGCCAGAACATCTGTTCTAGTTTGCTTCTTCTCTTCAGTAGCCTTTTAGCAAGGGTGGAAATATCTCGTGTTCTTGACTACATTGTTCTTTCAGATATCTTGCTAAACTCAGTATGAAAAATAAAATGAACTCTCTATGTCTTGAAGATGCAAAAAACGAAGTTTATAATTATAGTTTGGCGTTAATTATTGCTTGCTGTTTTCAAGATTAAGAGTAGTCAATTTGGCACCCCTCGGTATGCATTTGAATAGCTGTGCGTGTGCTTATAAGCTCTATCTGGGCCTGTGATCCCAAAACATTTCGCAGGCTTGCATTTTCCGTAAAATGACGCACGGGTAATGGTGATAATGGTCATGTTATTAGCCAAGGTGGATGTATAATGGCAAACAATGTTTACAGATAAAACTATTTGTGAACTACGTTCCCCAACGTGATGTAAGAAAGTTGCGCGTACACCTTTCCCTTTTTTGGCTGGAATACCGAGATTATTAAATGCACGCATCCCAGAGACGTGATGAGGTGAAGACATTGAGGCATTTTTAAGGAAGGAGGAGGGAGGCAATAAGATAAAAATTAAAATGGCACTTGAAATCAATGCCCACGCTCTAAAGCCTTGCAACCGCAACAACAGCAACCCCTCATCTTCTCATTCGGAATATTTTGCACTGCATTTAAGCTTGGCGAAAACCAGAGCCTTACTCGTCACGTAGCGACCAAGTTCCAAACTTTCAAGTTGGAAAGGATCACGAAAAAAAAAATACAGGCTATTTCCTTACAGGACACCTGTTTTGCTTTCTTCATATCACTTTTGTGCAAATAACTGACATTGGACAACGCAAAGCTCTTTCAGACATGCAGGACAGCACCCTGAAAGTGGGACCTCAGCCATTTGAATTGAAGATGTACTGTCACTTTCTGTTTGAGTTGCAACTCAGTCAACAAATGCATTAGATACACTGAATCGTGGTAGTGTCAAGGACTGAACTATTGAACCGTCGAAATACAAAAAAAAAAAAAGCTGACAATGAAGGGTGCAAGAAAGGTACTAGCTGAGCCAGGCTATGCGCATGTTTTGTCCTATTTTTCACTTCGCTTCATTTTGTCCTTCTTTCACTCCGCTTCGCTTCGCTATTTTTCACTTTGCTTCGGGTTTTCGTTCTTGCTTTTTTTCTTATTTTGCAGCTCTGCTACGTTAGCTATGCTAACCAGTAAAACACTTCACAGTTGTTGGCACCGTTAGAAATGCAACGTAAAGCAAAACAAAATAAAACGGTCAAAACAAGCTCATTCTTGTACTTATTTGGTTCATGATTATCTTCCAAGCAGCTTACGGTAGAGCCGTCAGCATGACGGGAGACGAATGACAGGTTTGAAAAACAGCGAGCAGAAATGAATGTTGTTATATGACTCAGTCACTGGAATACAACAGAAATAATAGTGTTGGTATTACAACAGTGGATAGCCAACGTGAGGGTCCATTTAGTCATTTTTAGCCAACACATTGACCATAATTCAGACAACACTGGCCAACGTGAGCCATTGCTAGAGACTGTCGGAAAAATGCAAGTAACTACCGTAGTTAAAAGGATGTGATTGATTGCGACGCTATCTTAGATGGCACTATCTTCGGGATCAGCCCACATTTTCTGACTAGGACACCATGCCCTGTTTGAGAACGTAAGTGGAAGATGACAAGGAAGACATTGTCTCCAACATTGACGCAAGAAAGGAATACGTGCGAGAGAGATGACAGTTTTTGAGAGAAAGAAAAGTATTTAGGGGAAATATCTTATTTTATTGTGGTGTACCAAGTATTACGTAACTTTATGTGCTTTGTACATTTTTGTAGGTAATTGTATTATCTCCTTTTTTATGAATCTCTACAAGGGCAGACAGTATAAATAATAGAAATAAATCAGCACCAGAACTCTGTAGCAAGACATTGCTAGGTCGTTGCTTTTAATAGTGAGCGTCAGAATACTGCGACAGTGAAGGTCTTGTAAGCAGAGATAGTGGCCTTGGGCATACATTACATGCACAAAGTAGACCACTGTGAATGCTGCTCTAGAAGTTAGGTGCCGGCGTATTGTCTTGTTATGGAAGTGAAGACAGCGTCTCAAGTTCTGCTTTCGTGAACACGAGCAGATTAACGTTATGCTACGTTCCGCTAGACTGACATTCTGCTACGAAACGTTGAGCCTTCTGTCATAGGAATTAGTCACAGCAAGGAAGTGAAATGTGTCTGCACATAAGTGGTTGCGGCTTTTTTCATCGTTACTAAATGGAAGTCTATAAATTTGGACGCTGTGTACTTTAAATCATGGCGGCAATTCAAAGCGCCCCTTTCAATTTACACACAGATGAACTCCTTATTCTTTCGCCGTCGCTACGTGTCTTCCTGTGTTTGTTCTACCTACTTTCTATAATGGTACGGGATTTACATAATGTAGACGATAATTTCTCATTGAAGCTGCCTAAGAGGTGTTACTTGAGTAGGCTGTAACTGGAGGTGAAGGGAAAACGGGAAGTGAATTCAGTGGTTGGAAGTGGAAACTGGAAGTGCATTAAAAGACATCTCGCCAGGACGCTGGCATACTGTACTACTGACGCCATTTCCCTTTCCTTGACTGAAATTGTGCCGTTAAATACTTGCTAATGGTTGGCATAAAGCAGTTCCCTGATAAAATAAAACTGTTCATTTAGTCTCCATGCGACGTGATGACCCGAAGCAAGTGAACTAAGGTTAGCCAACTCCAAGCTTCGCCTAAATATTGATTTTGAATATTACAAATGAAAAAGTAGGGTAAGGGTGGAATAATGGCAGCATTGCCTTTTTGTTGGGAAGTGAAGTGAGTACACATACTGTGTATACCAAAAGGCCATTTACTCATTATTCCAGGCATTTCACATTGACAACTAGAAGCAGGCTGCACCTCAAAAACACTAGTTGTCAGGTGAAACATCTCCCGTTTCACACGGGTGAAATTACAAGTTGGCTGACGCCAGCATATGGCAGGGCTCATTTCCACAATTCCTTGTGCACTTTCATCCAGAAATAACTGTTGTTTTATGAGTCGTGCAAGAATATGTCCAACTATATGTGCTCCGAGTGGAAATATTCTTTTGTTTTTTTTCTTACAAATGTTCAGTTTTTGATAAATGAATGAAAATTAAGAATGACGGCAGAGGAGCTAAGATTTATTACAATGTGTAAAACGTCCTTTCCGTGTTGCAGTTGAACACAAAATTATTATTGAAGGTATGAAAGTACGGTAAAAACCAAATGTTGCGAATAGTCAGTTTCACTTATTTGTACAAATAAAAAAAAGGAAACCCTGCCATAAAACACCAACAAAATGAGAAAAAAATGGTCATTCCATGCCAAACGACCCAGCCAATTTGCCTACCAGCTCAAATGTATCCGAAAAAAATGCACTGACTTACTGCATTGAAAAGAGTGAAGTGGTAGGATATTTCATAGAGACAAATATTTTGGTCACGTGGATGCCTTCCGCACTTCCCAGAATGTCGTGTGGGTGTTCTCTGTGAAAAAAATATTTTAAAAGTGCAGCTTCTTTTTTCTATGCCAAACTTGGTCTACATATTAAGTAAATGTGCTTGTTTAAGGTGCTTGAAGCTGAGTAACATTAGCACCATTTTTCTGCCACATACGTCTCAAAGAATAAAGCCGAAATGTGTTATGTTTTAATTTTTTCTATATAAGTACGATAGTTTGTATGAATAGTTGAGCTTCGCCTCAATTCTCGGAGGCGTATGTGATATAAAATTTGTGCTAATATTACTCAGCTTCAAGCACCTAACGTAATCACTTTTACTTGATTTGTAGGCCAGACTTGTATAAAAAAAAGAGAGGTACGTTTTAGTTTTTCCCTAAGCAACAATCAAACGACATTTTGGGAAGTTCATAAAGCACCCACGTGAGCCCAAAAAATTTTCTCTCTAAAGTTCAGTAAATCAACGCAGTAAATGTTTTTCAATGCAGTAAATCAGCACAATTTTTTATATATTTGAGATGGTCGCCGAAATGGCTGGCATGTTTGTCATGAAATGACCCAATAGGAATAGGAGAAAAGAAAACAGGTGGTACATAAAAGGGTTTATTGCTTTCTGGTTGCGACACTATGTCGCAACCCTCGATGTAGACTTCTATATGAAGTCGCTGAGATTCAGGAGAAAATGGAGGTATGTGTGTCAACTTTTCACGATAAAGTGGCTGGTATCGCACATAAAATGTTCCCGACAGCCGTTTCAGCTGTTCGTATTTCTCAGCGTCACAGGGGAGCTTGCGTACAGCGCGATACTATCTGCGCAGTACTAGCCAGACGCCAGACCATTCGAAACGTGATGTCGCACTGGCAGTATTTGTCTGTTCCTTTCTCGGCGCTATTGGTAGCCCCTCTTTGTCGTAAATCTCGCCAATAAATTTTGGTAGGACTTCGTACAACTAGCAACAGCGATCAAGAAAGCTTCGGGTGCGTGTGATTCTGTTTGTATTCTTGTAACGTGAAGAACGTTACTTTGGGTCATGCAGCCGGTACAATAAAGTTTCTTCGCAAATACAGGAACGAAATTGCACCTAAGCAAGTTCGATATACGTATATACCCCTGCAGAAAAATTGCGACTTCTCGGCGGAATGTTTTCTCTTTTCCTCAGCATCATTAATTGAAGGCTTACCTGATGTTTTATTGTAGTAGGCGAAACTGTAGCGTTTGCCTTATACCGATGGTTATCTTCCCCCTTCTTTAGTTTATTGTCCTCAAGCTTCTCAGGGCACGTCAAGTGTAGAGGAATCGCATTTACTTTACGAAGGTCCTCAACATTACGCAGTCGCCTGGCATGTCCATATACGTATGATTATTCTCAGTTGTGAGCTTTAATAAATTGTCGACTTCCTTATTTCACTACTGTTAGCTGCCTATGAATATTTCCATATGTTTACACTGTGCCTAGCTGAAACTGTGGAGAAGGAGAGAGTCCGCCGACAGAGCATTAAATTTGCACAGCTTGGCCCATGACATTTCACAGCGGCGCGTTATTGGGACACGCCGCGGCTTGGCGTGGACCCGGCGCTTGTTCGGGACGCTGGGGAACTCACTGTTTGAGCACTTTGCTTCCAGGGCCTCCGAATCAAGAAGCAGCACAGCACAGGCGACATCGATAAGCGGGGTGTGAGCTCGGGCTCGTCGCTGCGTTCGTCGGGCTCGAATATGAGCTCGGCCAGCTCTGAGTCGGCCCAGTCTGGGCTCACAGAAGCGCACACCGATTCAAACGCCTCCTTCGTGTCACAAGTTTGTGCCTTTTCATTGTTTTCCCATTACTCTGCATGCTTTTATTTATTTATTTTTTTGCGTGCGCGGCTACAAGCACAACAGTCAAAACCCGGTCTAACGAGCGCGGCTTGCGGGGCTCGATGTTGCCGCTGGGCTGCAAGGGAAAAAAATTGGACAAAAAATAATAGAAAGGTTCGGTTTCAGAGTGGCTGCTTATTGCTTGACCAAGACAAGCTTGCGTACTACAGCCTGCAAAAGCTACGAGCATGTTTCATCCCTTCTTTTTTTTATTATTTTCTTTTCAATTTCTGTTTTAGTTTCTTGTCTTCCTTGAAGCGCTTCCTTTTATTTGCTTTTTTTAATATATATTTCTCCCCTCGGGCAACATTAGGACTGGCTTCTTTCGTTCCGCGTTCTCCTCGTGTGCCAAAACCATAGAGGAGGTCGTGGCCAAAACGAACGTCAGAAGGCGCCAGAAAAATAGCGAGCGCTTGCGGCATGCTGGCGCCCTCTAGCGAACGCGTGACAAAACAGCGTGAAAAAGCTGCTTGCAAATTGGTTTCGCTGCGTGGCAGAAAGGCGTTGCGGAGAGCTGCATGCCAGGGTGTGCCGGAGGAATGTGTGATGCATTTGCTATAGCAAAACGAAAAAAAAAAATGAACGAATGAACGTTGTAAGCAGTAAGAATTTACAAACGCCATCAGTTTTCGTGGCTCTTCGAAAAATTCTTGCAATGAAAGGTGGTCTAGTGAATGATGAACGAAACTAGTACATGAAAGTTTCTCTTTGTAGCAAGAATTTCATCCGGTACACCGCTTGTGCTACTTGGGCTTGATCGTTCCTAGAAATTATGGGAATATACATGCTGCGAACGCATAATTTCAATGTCGTTCCTGTATTTGGCAAGCAACTTTGATGCTTCCGAGTTTCTTCATAATCATCGTGAGTCGCGCAAATCAATATGCACGTCATTTGCATCAGTTGGAATGATGATAATACAATTAGTTTTCAATAGCATTGTTTATATCAAGCCTTTACAAAAACACATAGCACTGCATGTACGTTTGTTTATTTGTTGGTATGTTTGTTTTGGTGGAATGCTCTGTAGGTTATCTGTTTGTTTGCTCTGAGCATGTTTGTTTTGTTTGCCGGGCCGACATTTATTGTTTAATGTCTTACACTATACGTTCCGTTTGCCGTTAGTGGTGTATATATGATTGGACTTAACGATAACTGGCACTGCCTCTGGGCAGAATAACCAAAATGCTGTTTTCCGTTTCGTTACACCGGGTCTTGATTGCTATGTTGGTGCCGTGCCAGTCAATATAACTTATTACGTCAATGCATGTTCTTGAAATACCAGTAAAGTCTGACTGCTGTCCACATAGGGCAAGAGTTACATTATTTTTTTCTTAATGTCACCCTGGCATGTTTGAATAACATTCTTTTCTCGTGTGTTTCTTCGAGTAAGCATTGGTTAATAAGAATAATTTCACTACTCTTTGTAATGACGTTCGAACAATAACTGTTGATTGGCATTTTAGTGTCTAGTATGTTCCCCGCCTTGTTACATCAATGTATTGTAGCTGGCCTGCTCGCTTTTTTTAATAATAGTGCAAACTTCTCCATAACTGATAACTCGGCAGTGATATTACTTCTTTATAGTTTTCGATGACACGTGAAAAATGCGGACTGTCGGGAAATGACTTCCGCTAATGCCTTCTTTGAATCTAATTTCCGTTAGCCATAGGCGTGCGTGCGCAGGACTGCCCTTCAGAAAGGGGGGGCGGAGGCTTATCACAGCCCCCCCCCCTGTTAAGGCAATGTATGGGGCAGATGTTTCGCCCCCCCCCCCCCCGCCTCTTAGGCGGCTACGATAGACGCCCCCCCCCCACCCCTCTTACGCACGCCTATGCACGTAGCCATGAAAAGTCATGGGTAAAGTCGTAGATAGTCGATCGTAAATTAATATCGTGAGGAGCTAAAGGCTGTCCACGTTACACCATGAATTAATTGTTTCGTCATTTCGAGCTTGTTGCATGATAGCCCTTTGCCTAAGGCACGCACATCTCTTCACTGTCGATCGCGATAACAATGAATTCGAATATCACGCGACGAGGTAGCAAAAATCTTTGTGCTAGACTTCTTGTTGATTCGCAGTGCAGCTACTACAAACTTCAGAATTTGTGCTAAATTCATCTCTTCGGGTTAACAACGAGAGTAATTACAAGATAACGCTAAATGACTTAGGGTAACGTGAACTTTGTCATCTATTTTTCACAATTTCTGCCTGTTTTCTGCACGTGGCCTCGAAAATCAAGTTTATTTTATCTTTGGTGGAGCCGTATAGAATGTCAGTCTCTGTAAGAAAGAAGTATTCTACATAAAGTATTTATTAAAGTATTACGACAATAATATAAAACAAAAGCAAGGCTCGGTAGACAAAGCAGCGTAATTTACGCATAATGTGTAACCATCACACATTCGAACAAGATTATTGTTTTTACTGAGGTGTAGTTTGCTTGCTTAGCTTCATTTCTTCCAGCCATGCAGTTTTGAGCAAGCGCTTTTCAGCTACGCATTGCATACGTCCCCTATTTTCTATTTATCTTTTATTATTCGGTACATGTTTCTCGCATTTGTTTATGATACATTTCACAATTTATTTAGCTATGAAACACAAGTATATCTTAAGGGAAACTTATTAAGCACATCACGACGCATAAGGCAATAATTCTTCCCTAATGCAGTTGAAGTTCAACTGTTCTGCAATATGGTATACTTTATGTAAATCACACAATACAATCATGCTTAGCGTATGGGACAGAATGCCGAGAAAAGTGCCTTAATTACAGTTCTCATATTAATTTTTTGTAGGTTGGTATTATCTATTAGTGTACTTTTTTTGTGCATACTTATATTCTATGTCTGTCAAATACATTCTAGTGAAACAGTTAAAATGTATTTTTCAGTAATGTTGAAATATAGATATTATCTTTTGTGGATAAATAGTTTTACAGGAACTTTTTGTATAGACCAGAAACAAGGACTGTGTGTTATTTACGATAGAGAGGCCCATGAGTATAGTTGTGAAATATGGTGTGTCGTTCTTCAACTAATCTAAATCACGCATTCATGTCAAGATATTTCCTCCCTGATCAAAAGTGGCACCATGTGAACTTTTTTTTTCTCCACACGGCACCTATGCAAAGGCTTACCGTCATCAAATTGTACGATAATGTCGCAGATGCATTTCGAAATAAATCTAGCCTTGCTAATTTCGAGAACAGGTGAAAAAAAGTGTTTTTGGGCAAGCGCAATAGTACACACACACAAAAAAAAGCGCCAGAAATTACCAGGCACACTGACACAGGGCGCTGAGCAGGTGTCGTCTCCCACATTTTCTAGATTCCTGCGCGTGCCTCGTGTATATATGGTGGTTTTGGCACGTATAATTCGACCAATTATTACAGTTATTTGTGTTCTCTAGTTTTGTTTTTCCGCTACTCGAACTCAAGGATACTGATTCGTTTTGAGCCTGCATGTCGAAAAAGACAGCGCGGAGAGTGTGAAATTGAGAAGCGTTGCAGCAGTCTCGTGTGGCTGTCAGCGCGTCGTCAGGGTTCTTGGCGGGGTGTGCTTCGCAGGAGGACATGACAGACCAGAACGTCATGGAGACGTACATGGGCGAGTGGAAGAACGACCGGCGCTCGGGCTACGGCATCGCCGAGCGCTCGGATGGCCTCAAGTACGAGGGCGAGTGGTACAACAACAAGAAGTATGGCTATGGTGTCACCACCTTCAAGGATGGCGCCCGTGAAGAGGGAAAGTACAAGAACAACCTGCTAGTCACGTCGGGCAAGAAGAAGCACCTATTCCTGCTGCGCTCGGCCAAGTTCCGCGAGCGAGTCGAGGCCGCCGTCGCAGCCGCCCTGCGGGCCTCGCAGATCGCGCTGCAGAAAGCCGATATCGCCATCTCGAGGTGAGCATGCGAACTCGGCGTGCGTCACAAAGCTAACAGTAAGCGCTTGTGGCGTCGAGGGTGTGGGATCGGGATTAGAGGTTAACAGCCATTGAGGCGATGAATTCCACAGTAGATATACCAGTGAGCGGCTGCTAACTGGAGTAATAGGTATGCGTCATCTTCAACTTTCTCCCTCGTCCCTGTCACAAACAGCTCCGGCGTGCTTGCCTTAGTGGAACACTTCCAGTCATGCTAAACAGAATAAACTAAGCTTGTCAACATAATCAACCGAAGATGTCGAGACTGAACAAGCCATAGCAAGCGGAAACAAACAAACAGTTTCTGGGTAACAATTTCCTGTTTACACTGCAAAGCTTATAAGAATGTGAAATAGCTGAAGGGATCCAAGCCTCAGCCTCTGCGTAGCACGCCAGTTATAACAGAACAAATCTGTACTGTTATCTTCCGACAGACACAGTCAGGTTCACACGCGAAATACATAAAACGTATATGCGGCCTCGTGAAGACACCTTTGAAGTCGAATCGACTTTTAAATGCTGCGTTCGACCGCGATCCTGAAACACACACAAAAAGGAAGAGTTGATGTATATCTCAAATGAGAATATACTTCTCATTGTGTCTGATTTCAATTGAGCGTGGGCCACTCTTTGAAGAATACATGACACAACCGTAGCCATGCGAGTGCACTCAAACAGAAAAGATGGCAGTCAGTCGAGGTATACACACTGCTTAAACACTGGCACACTCCAGTGAATAGGAGAGTACGTCAAATATCAGCTAATAAATGTTGGGTAAACAGCACATGATAAACAAGTATACGGGGAGGACAGGCCTACAGATCTTGAATATTCCACATGAGGGTGTTAACTGCAGCGCCTCTTGACTGCAGCGGAGAGCTGTATGCATTACGCAATTTACTCAAGTTTTCTGTACGAAAAGTAAGGGGCAGCATCATTACACCTAAAAGGAGCGGCCAATCTGAGATCACCTCTTTAGATGTCTGCCTCATGACTGCGTGAGAGGTTTCGAACACACGGACTTCGGAGTGACAGAAGCGAACAGGTGATAAACGAAAATCCGGCTTTATCTCATCTAACGAGTCTTTTCCCCCCAACGAACACTGGAAGATGATTTCTTCAAGACCTCAGGACAGTTTATTACCCACTTACCTATGGGTCTTGCAACTAAAACAAGCGCTCGTTCAAACTCGCGCAAACTCGCGCTTGGTCTGAAGCAGCGTTCCGGCTCGTTACAAGGTTTACCTATAGATTCAAAGAAAAGATCTGGTAAAAAGGGCGTATTTTGTCCCTCCACAATAATCATCTATGTCGTGCTACTTTCATTGCACCATCGCCGCGCCCCTGGCACTTGCAGGTAACGAACGACATGCGCGTTATCAGCGTGACATAGCTTTCTTGATAAGAAAGTAGCCAGTCCCGAGTTTTCGAGAAAGGAAGTGCAGGCAAGCGGGATGATGATTATTGTTGTGGGACAAAAAGACACCCTTTTTACTCGATCTTTTTTCTAGAGAGTATATGCGAGAAATTAGCAGCAGAGAAACAGCTGCACATATTGCCTTAAACTACACGGAAGTAGAATAGCGCTGTTCACCCTTGTTATGCTCTACCTATCTCACAAATGATGCCAGATTTGTTTGCACTTTCTTGTGCAACTATCTTATTGCTCACAAATTTGCACAGCAGGAACAGAAATACAATGGGAGTTTCTGACCATCTGTGAGTCGAAGCTTTCGTGAAACAGTTACGCAAATGTTCAATAAGAAAACTGGATGCGTACTATTCATTAGCATCTATGCAACCTGTAATCTAATGTGGCCAATGACACCGCAGCAGTCAACCTTAGTGTGATGGGATGCCACGCATCGAAAGAAGTTCTTTCGAGATCTAAACGTTGTCCCCAGCGCAATATTTTCAAATCACTGAAAAAGTTTTAGGGTGCGACAGAACTAAAAAAAAAAAGACTGTAAACTTTTGGGCATTCAACGTTTCGCTTCATGGCCACCTTGATCTTCGTCATAAAACACCTTCTCTGAAATTACCACCTCTTTCCTTTACCTAAAACTTATTAGCAGGTCATAAAATTGATTCAGACTGACGTCTAAGCTCATAACTCATAATAACCCCCTCTCTTTCTCACTCTTTCTTTCTCTGTATGCGCTGATTCATTGACAATTGAGATGTACAGTTATGTCCCGTAAATGATGGCAATGCTTGTAGACGGAAGAATGTAAAAAATGATTTAAACTTAGAGATCTATGCCTGGAAACAGAAGTGTTAAGGTTAAATATCTTTTTCACACTGATTATTGTGTACATGGCCTAATGAAAATGCTCGTGTCCTTATGCTTTCTGCTTACACTGTTACGTGCGTATACGAAGTGACCTTGAAAGAAAAGGGAAGAAATAAGCACGGCGTCGTTACTGTTTCTCTCTATGGAGCACACCTGTGATACGCTAAGCCAGGTACTCACCTTCTTGGTAGACAGCAACAGTAACACCAAGAAATGCTCGGGCAGGTTCTCTCAAGAGCCCTCTATGCAATGCCAAAACTCCCACTTCGCACTGCAGCAACGAACTTGCAATGCTATTGTGAGCTTTCAAGAGGAGGTACAACCAATGACAAAATGTAAATAATAATAATAATAATAATAATAATAATAATAATAATAGTTTCGCCACACATCCTCTGATTGCCTTTGGCACGGTTTATGGAGAATATGCGAGTGACACATGGGAGAAGTTCCCTCGCAATGAAGAGAGATACGATATTGCCACTAGTAGCCCCTCGTTTTTTGTACCATTACGATCTATGTCAGTAATTAGCGCAGCGATACATTGCCTTGACACGTATATAAACTGATTCCTTGCTCTACACTCTTTGAACATATTTGCCCACTCCCGTGCACGCATTCACTCTTGTCAACTTTTCTGCAGGACGGCAACGGCAAGGGGCAAGGCTGAGCAGGCAGATGTTGCAGCCCTGCATGCCAAGGACGATGCAGAGATGGCACGCAGCGTTTCCAAGCAGTTCGCTCCGGAGCTTTACACACCAGGTAAGTGGCGTCGGCAGTTCCTTGCGATGGTACTCATCTTTTTTTTTCTGTTTTTTTTTTGGGGGGGGAGGGCAGAGTCTAGCATTCGTGAGGTTGTTAATAGGCGCATATATCAAGTTTAGCAACCTTTAAATACAAGGGGCATTACCAAAATACTCTTTGACTTAAGGACGAAATGTCACAATGCACTATTATGTGCTGTAATGCTACTGAGTTTTAAGCAGCCTTACCTGAATACGCGAGGGTCACGCCCTGACCAGCATGCACTTGCGCACACCAAGGCCGATCGTCATTCCAGAGTCTACAAGGCATGACTCGGAAAGCTATTGCTTTTGTTTCACAAAAAACTATTTACGGTTGATCGATCGTCTTCATTAAAGTCTTCGCTACCACAGTGGCTGGCTATGGGCGTGTTCATGCGAAGGCGTGTTCTAAATTTCTAAAGAGCACCATTACTTACAGTTCATTGATACTAACAAAAATCTTTCAACAATCCTTAGATACATCAACTATTGCTACTCAATGGAAAATCGGGAAGGTAGTGTGAATTTTTAAATCGGCTCATAAACGCTCTCCGAATAACTATCGCCCAACTTCCCCAACAAGCACTTCCTGTAAACTATTAGAACATATAATTTTCACCAACCTCATTACCTTCCTTGAATCACTCTTTTTTTTTACACCAGCACAACATGGCTTCCGCAAGCATGTTTCATGCGACACACAACTTATATCATTCACTCACAAACTGCATCAGATTTTGGACCGATCATCGTACGCCCACTGTATTTCTTTAGACTTCAGTAAAGCTTTCGACAAAGTCTGTCACCAACTACTACTTTTCGAAGTGAGCCTACTAAACCTTGGAAATAATTTACTGAAGTGGATTGAGTGTTTTTTATCAAACAGGATTCAGTATGTTACTGCTAACAATCACAATTTGTCATCTTCTGCGGTCAACTCAGGAGTACCCCAAGGGTCGGTCCTTGGTCCGCTTCTCTTTCTTATTTATTGTAATGACCTCACGTCTTCTATTTATTTTAACATTAATCTGTTTGCATATGATTGCGTCATTTTTCGCGAAGTAACCTGTGATAATGACATTTCATTCCTTCGATCTGATCTTCACACCGTAGCAGCCTGGTGCAGCACATGGCGAATGGATTTAAATATTGGCAAATGCAAGGTAAAGCGCGTAACAAGATCACCCAACACCCGCTAACATACTACATAACTAACGTCCCGCTCGATCCGGTCAACTCGTATAATTACTTGGGTGTTTTCATCAGGAAAAACCTATCTTGGGCACCTCACATCGAATACATTACTAATAATGCCAATCGCATGTTAGGCTACATACGTCGTAACTTTTCAAAAGCAGCATCAGCATTAAAATTGCTCTTATATAAAACATTGGTAATACCCAAACTAGAAAAACTAGAATATGCCTCTTCTGTGCGGGATCCTTACCGCGATAACTTGATCACTTCACGGGAACTTGTACAGAATAACTCCATCCGTATCATACTGTCCTAGTATAGTCGCATTGCCAGTATGACATCGATGATATCTAACCTAGGCCTCCCTTCACTTGCATCACATCGTAAAATATCCCACCTGGCCACATTTCACAAAATATTCTATTATGTCGCCCTTCATGACCAACTAATCCTCAATACTCGGTACATATCTCATCATGTCGACCATCGTCATAAGGTTGGCATTGCATTATCCAACTCCCAGGGTTTATATCAATCGTTCATACCTCGTGCATCATTAGATTGGAACCATCTACGCGAAGACATAGTAGCTATTACTAATAATCATCTTTTCCATCAAGAATTACCTAATTTTGTATAATCAAAACTGTACAAAGCAATATGTTACGTATTTTATGTATTATGTTCATGTTGTATTGAAGTCGTTGTCCTTACACAGCTAATATTGTATAATCAGTAGTTCTTGTTTGTTGAATAAATTATTTTCGTGCTGTATTTTGTTACTTGTAAACTTGTAACCACTGCCCTCTATAATGCCACATGACCTTGAGGGTAAAAAAAATGAAGTGAAATGAAATGAAATGTAGCTTTCCAGCTTACAAACAATATTGTTATATGTACCCTGAAGCCGTATCCACCAGCCTTCTTTACTTGCATAAGCGTATACCCAATCGAAAAGATGGTATGGTAACTTCCTTGTTATCTTAATCTTGTGCCACATATATTCAGACTGCGGTTGTCCGGCGATGCGAAAAGCGCTGTAAAAAGCTCCAATATGCCTCATGAAGTAAAAAAAATAATAAAACGTATACATTTAGTAGACCTACAGCACCGAATGGTAGAAGAAAGCACATGTCTACCCACAAATTACAAAATAAACACAGAGATGTGTCTTACAAGCGACACCAGTTTCAGACAACTGCAGGAAATAACAATATCGTCCAAATATTGATGGAGTCGTCGGGAACAGACTACTGCCAAAAGCAGTGTATGATGTTTTGTGCTTTTGAGTGGATATGATTCACAGCTGGTGTTTCTTTTCAGCATGGATTTATTTACGTTTAACTATAGCTTGCAGTCTGGGTCAGCGTTTACAGAAACTTTTCAATACCTTGTACTTTTGTATTTAAAGAAAACCCTATGGATTCTATTGGGTTAAGCATGGTAGTCTGGAGCTGCACTTACGCTACTAGTAAAGAACTTTGAACAAAATAATGTACACAGAGCCTTCCACAGTTGCGGTTATACTATTTGGATAACAATAAAATTAGGGCAGCTCCACGCCTTTCTAACTAATAATAGAAGTATGAATAGTGCAAGACGAAGTTAGCTTACCCTACAACAGATCCCTCAGGGACAATGAAGTGTAACAAGGCTCTCTTTCGGCAGATAAAGATTATTTTTAAAACTCCAGTGACAGTATTTCGCCATTATAGGGTAACCATGACGAGAGAAAATGAAGGTGATTGTTTCATTTTTAATTTCGTGCCGAAACTGCTAAACATCAGTGTGACTTCATGAAGTTTAAAATCTTCTTGCATATTTCCCCTACATTCTAGCCACATTTAATGAAATTTTCTTTGACCCCTACATTAACGCTTTGTGACTTTTAGAACACAATGTAAGCAATCTTCACTGATAAGCGATTACGTAGGCCCTATAGCAGACGCCGTCAGAATCTGACATTGTGAATTGGTGTGGGAACTTCAAGATAGTGTCAACACCAGTAACTATTTTTTGCACGTTTTCTCGCTAACCAAGCCTATTTTCGCGGTGAGAGTGTTGCTTCCGGCGTTGTGAAATTTTGATTTGCTTATACGAGAAAAAATTGGTTTAACTTTAGCGTCCTTTCAAGTCTTTTTTTTTTGCGATTAAGGTTTGCGTTTAAGGCATAATATTTTTGTTGAATGTGTGCTGTTAGGCCGGTGTTGTGTATGAAGTGAACTAGTGTCTTGTGGAATCTGTTTTCATGTATCCAGCAATTGTAACTGGCTGTGTCGCTGTAGCGAAGGCCGGCTTGAGCGAGTTGACGGGAGCCACCTGGCTACAACCTTTTACATGTCCATAAAAGATGGTATGGACCTGTTTGCAACGCTAGAGTGGGACAATATGGACAAGTATCACCAACTCGTAAATGTGACCAGTTTGATGATGATATAACGGCCGGTGTAAGGGCCACCACTGCCCGAAGCCTCCTAAGCACAACTTCCTCCGCCCTAGTAAGGTCATGGGGGACAGAGCAGACACACGGTAGAATGAGAGCACGTATATTCTGCCGGAGAACATTTTTTACGGGTATGGAGTAAGTATAGGGGCTGAGGTGGGAGGGGAATGGCTGGAAGGTCTATGTCTGGAGGGCAGTGTGCCTGGTGGTCAGGAGCAAGGTTGTGTGGGTTTGCAGCATGGCCTTGAATCCAACGTACTTTTACGCAAGTAGCCGTATTATGGTTCGGCTTATGAATCGCCTCGCAGATCTCCATCGCCTTGTGCACTTTCTTGAGCTCCTTAATATCTCCTATATAAGGAATCAGTGTCTACGTCAATCTGCTTAATTGTGGACAGCTTAGAGGTAGCATCCTGGATTGCATCGTGGATGACTTGAAGTTCCATCACAAGAGGAGTGGCTTCTGTAGATAAATAACGCTGGTGGCCACTGACGAAATTATGCGTAGTACTCAGAAATGATGTCCTTCTGCCGTCTTGCAAGATAGCAGCATCTGTATATAGTTTGCAGGTATTAGCACATGGGACCTCAATGATGGAGCGTTCATCAACTATAGATGATGTATCGGAGCGCCGTAACTTTGTTGTTTTATAAGATGTGATAGTGGTGAATTCCCAGGGAGGCATAGACTCGGGCTGGTTGTCAATGCGAGAGCCACGTTGAAAGTGAGCATGCAATGCAGCAACAAGTGGCACAAGTTGCCTTTTGATTTCACGAGCTTTTTCTCTTTGCCAAATCAGCTCTGCAATTGTGTTAAGCTGAGCGTGCTTCTGTAAAGTTGGTATGGGAGTGATGCGTGGCAACGCTGTTATTGTGCGCATAGCATCACAGTTAAGTCTCCAACTGTGTCAACTGGGTCAAAGTTAACCGTGAAATAGTGCCTGGTATAAAATTCTTGACTGCAAAACTGTGTGGGCGAGCTGTCGAGCTACATGTATACGAGCTCCAGCTGCTTTCGATGCAATGCGGCGAATCAGATGAAGTGTTTTTGTGGAACTCTTACTTTGCGAAGCCAGTGCACTCCACTGCCGGACTGGTGAATATCAAGACCTAGTATGCGGACCTCCGAAGCCTCAGGAACGGTCACTGCACCTAGTGTAAATGTAAAGAGGCACTGCTTGATTTTTTTGCGTCCTCGTTTGTTAGCTACCTGAACATAGCTTGATTTTTGGGTGGACATGTCTAATCCTGCGTTCCGAGTGTAGCTCTGAAGAACATCAAGTGCTTTCTAAAGCTGCTGTGCTTGTCTTGAAACCTCTTTATGCACAGACCATAAAGTCACATCATCATCGTATATGAGAAATCTCACGTCTGGAATTCGGTGTAGTTGCCGTGCTAGAGGTATTAGAGCAATGTTGAACAGGAGAGGAGCCAAAATGGATCCTTGCGGTACACCTCTGTTGGAGATGAAGCAACTGCCAGGCTTTCCATCTACTCTTATCAGAAATGTGCGGTTGTAAAGAAAAGAGTAAATAAATCTTACTATACCGCAGTGTAAATCCGAGCTTGATGAGGTTGGATAAAATGACGTCATGGTTTATGTTGTCATAAGCTTTCTTTACGTCCATTGCTATTACAGTGCGCACTGCGTGGCTGTGTGGAGAAACTTGTAAAATGTCATCCAACAAGATAGAAACACTGTCTTCAGTCCCCAAATGAGAATGGAACCTTATTTGAGCCGGATTGTACTTCTTGTGTCGGTCAAGCCACCAGGAAACGCGTGTGGCCAGCATCTTCTCAGCAAGCTTGCATACAGTAGCAGTCAATGAATTTGGGCGTAAGAATCGCTGACTATTTGGAGACTTTCCTGGTTTTGGAATCGAGACGACAACTGAGAGTTTCCAATCAGATTGGAGAACCCCAGTTTCCCACACTTTAATAATAGCCTGAAGTAGTGCAACGAGAGCTTCACCTTCCATGTTCTTGAAATTTATTTTGGAATACCGTCGTGACCTGGTGTTGTTCCTTGGTGAGAAGTTTCAGTAGCCGCTATTATTCGGCCATGCCGAAAGGACTGGATATATCGGATTTGGCACTTGGCTCAAGCTCATCGATTTCGGGGCAGGTTATAGAAGATGCGCTATCATGCTTTGGGAAAAATGCTCTTGCAGCCTGCTCTGCGAATTCTTGTGGCGTACTTTGCATCGATAACCTAACGCTCGCTGAAGGGTCAGGTTGCTTGTAACCGTGTTCTATGGACCTGAACGTACGCCAAAGGACCCTGTTTCCCATGCCAGATCCAAGTTTTTCACACCACTCATGGCACCGCTGTCGAGAAAGCTGCTTACCGTGCCGACGCGCCTTTGCTGCTATTTGGTTGGCATGTGCACGGCTACCAGGTGCATCTGGATTCCTCGAAGCATGCAGCTCCGCCTGACGTCACTTCGCCCAGAGTCTCAAAAGAGCGAGGTCTAGTTGAAGTTGTTCTTCGTCAACGGTGGTCACGACTGTGTTACTGTGGAGCAGTTCTTGCAAAGCGGGAAGAATTCCTGTGGGCTTTGTGGGATCGAAATTCCCGAAATTTATATGACGATTACCAAAATTTATCTCAATGCGTGATCGCTATGCGTCGTCGAATTTTCCTTATGCATCTTCTTTGTAAACCAATAATGATTGGCAAATGATCACTACCCCAGGTATCCGGCTCCACTCGCCGTTGCGGCGTCTCAGGACCCAACTACCATGTGAGATCTGGAGCGTGCATTTCCGATGTTGTACGTACAGAGCAGGTAGACACGGCGTGGTGTTCAACAGAGTAAATGTGGCATCAGCCATGATGTTTTTAACCTGGCATCCTCGTTGTGCTTGTATCCGCAATCTCTATGTGGAGCATTGAAATCTCCACTTACGCGGATAGGAATTCCCGGATACGTAGAACGAAGATGTGCCATCTATCCCAAGTTAAGACGTGTACGCTGTGGTCTGGCATAAAAGGATACTAGTATGACAGGAGTCCTCAATGGTCGTTTCAGAACAGCGACAGCTTCTTGATTGCCACTGCACCATGGTGCCATAGTAATCAAGGTATCAGGAATACGCGATGACACATACACTGCGGCTTTTCCCGGAGTTGAACCCATAGTCGTAGCACGCCTATCTGTAATGGTCGGATTATGATACCCATTAAAATTGTACAGAGAGCACAGCTTCAAAGGCATTTATGTGAACCAACGTTCTCTGCACGCGTACGATCAAATCCTGGCTGTGGCGGCTGCGTTTCCGATGGAGGCCGAAATTTTGTAGGCTCGTGTACGCAGATTTGGGTGCACGTTAAACTCCGGGTGCTCGAAATTTCCGGAGCCCTCCCCTACGGCGTCTCTCATAATCATATGGTGGTTTTGGGACGTTAAACCCCACAAATCAATCTGCATGCGTACCAAAATGATTCGCCGCGCAGCTGACTGCATGTCATACTTGTTGTTTTTATATACTTCAACCAGTTTTTAAAGCCCTTACAATTTACTAGGATCAGTATAGATAAGCGCTTTGTTCAAGATGATATTTATACATACATACATACATACATACATACATACATACATACATACATACATACGTACGTACGTACGTACGTACGTACATACATACATACATACATACATACATACATACATACATACATACATACATACATACATACATACATACATACATACATACATACATACATACATACATACATACATACATACATACATACATACATACATACATACATACATACATACATACATACATACATACATACATACATACGTACGTACGTACGTACGTACGTACGTACGTACGTACGTACGTACGTACGTACGTGCGTGCGTGCGTGCGTGCGTGCGTGCGTGCGTGCGGACATAGGTGCGGTTAATCCACAGGGATTGCACAAGGCGCAGAAAATAAAACATATGTTTATTAATTTACTTATTTACAGTTACTGTCAGGCCCTACCCAGGGCTATTACAGAAGTGTAAAACAAAAGCATAAAAGATAATCATTCTAGAATCATTACGAAATCCTCTATAGTGGTAGTATGTTCTGTGTATCCACTGCATTAAACTTTCTATTTTATAACAAAACAATTCTTATCAAGAGCGGTACAATAAATGGTTGCCTGGGAATGAATAACTTCTCTGTTCCCGTTTATTTAGATAGTAACTTTGAAGCTAAAGCTAAGTTTCAATAGTATTGCCAACTATATGTGTTTTCTGTGTTCTGTCCTCGTGTATCACACAAGAAGAGTGCTGTGGGTAAAATGATAATTAAATGATGGTCTTTAACGGTTAGTGTGCTGAAAAGAGCTAAGTGGGCTAGGAAATGTTCCATAATAGTGAAGCCCACCACTGTGGTTTAGGGGTTATGTCTTTCGAATGCTAAGCCGAAGGTCACGAGCTCAAATCTCGGCTGCGGTGGCTGCGTTTTTGATGGAGGCTAAACTACTTGAGGCCCGTGTACTTAGATTCAGGTGCACGTAAAAAAAAGGGGTAGAAATTTACAGAGTCCTCTACTACGGCGTCTCTTATAATCATATTGTGGTTTTGGGATGTGAAACCCCAGATATTATTATATTGTAGTAGTGGAGTGCTCCAGAATGAACTTGACTACCATCAAAGTTCTTTTACATGTCCAGCCTGAGCAGGGTGCACGATCTGTTTTTCAGTTGTGTCGTATCAAAATTCGTCCACTGTGGCCTGGTATCTAATCTATTTTAAACTAGTAGTAAGCATAGTTTAATAACTGTTTTGCGTAAAACAAAGCCAGAGAAGAAGAAAAAAACGAAAAAACGGAAAGAAATATATTAGGCACTTCAAGTACAATAAAATGTACAATGCGCAGTTATGCACTGATATGCATGCGCATTTGATTCATATATATATATATATATATATATATATATATATATATATATATATATATATATATATATATATATATATATATATATATATCTATATATATATATATATATTTGTTATGTGAACATACTTCTAATTTATTTTTTTGTGTGGAATAAAACATCTGTTCCTTGCGTTTCGAAATAGCTTAATGTTGTGGGGACGATGTGTCGGGTGCGTTGTGTTCCATAGTGTGTGCGTGAGAATGGAACGTGCCAAGGCGGTTGATATCAGACATGATAAGAAATGGCGTTTTGTGTAAGGTTCGCGAGTTTAAGAAGTGTGTCTGATTTCCCGAGTGCTGCCTTTTTGTAGCAGCACAGCAATTTGTAAGTATATAGATCTGATATTTTCACAATTTGATGCTGTTTGAAAAGAGGGGCGGAGCATGTGTTCTAGAAAGGGAGCATTTGAAATAAGTCGAACCATTTTCTTTTGTAACACGCTCAGCTTTGACATATTAAGGGCTGTAGTTGTACCCCATACCAGGAAGCAATAACATAGGTGAAAATTAAAAAGCGCATCGTAAGGTAATTTCTTTATTTAAGCTGGTAGTATGTGTTGATGACGGCAAATTAGTCCTACGGACTTAGCCAATTTCAGCATAACCGCGTTTACCTGGTCATTCCATGACATGTGCTCGTTGAAGATGATGCCAAGCCCCGCCACGGTGGTCTAGTGGCTAAGGTACTCGGCTGCTGACCCGCAGGTCGCGGGATCAAATCCCGACTGTGGCGGCTGCATTTCCGATGGAGGCAGAAATGTTGTAGGCTTGTGTACTCAGATTTGGGTGCACGTTAAAGAACCCCAGGTGGTCAAAATTTCCGGGGCCCTCCACTACGGCGTCTCTCATAATCATATGGTGGTTTTGGGACGTTAAACCCCACAAATCAATCAATGAAGATGATGCCAAGTATATTAACGCATTTTTCAATGCGAACAGCGAACGGACCTAGGGCAAGCTCCTCAGGTACTACAGCTAGCGCGCCGCGAGCACGATATATAACACACTTAGTTTTGGCTTCATTCAACAAGGCTGTTCGCCTTGCACCAGTCATTCAGCTTCGAACAGAACGTACTTGCTTCAGCTTGAATGCTACATAATTCCTGGCCTTTAAAAAAGACACTGCAATCATCGGCGTAAATGATGAACTGACAAGTGGTGTTTAATTGTATTACATCAATAATGTAAAACAAGAAAAGTATTGGCTCTGCCCCGCTGCGGTGGTCTAGTGGCTAAGGTACTCGGCTGCTGACCCGCAGGTCGCGGGTTCGAATCCCGGCGGCGGCGGCTGCATTTCCGATGGAGGCGGAAATGTTGTAGGCCCGTGTGCTCAGATTTGGGTGCACGTTAAAGAATCCCAGGTGGTCTAAATTTCCGGAGCCCTCCACTACGGCGTCTCTCATAATCATATGGTGGTTTTGGGACGTTAAACCCCATAAATCAATCAAAAGCATTGGCTCTAAAGTACTGCCTTGTGGTACTTCACAAGAGATACGCCTGAGACGTGATCTGTGAGTGCCTATCTCGGTAAATTGAAGTCTTTCGTCTAGGTAGGAGCGAAGAAGTTGTGATGCAACTCCCCGAAATTCATAGCATTCCATTTTCTATAAGAGAATATCATGATTGACACGATCGAAGGCTTTGCTGAAATCGATGTATAGTCCTACTGTGAATGTTTTGTTTTCTATGTTTTCTAATATGAGCTCTTTTTAAAGCAAGAGTGCGTCCTCTGAGGAACGCTTTTTTCTAAATCCGAATTGATAGGTAGTTAGGAGATTAAATGTTCTACTAAAGCTCTCGATGCGGGTATTAAGAACTTTCTCAAGGCCTTTCGAAAAAACTGGCAATATTGAGACTGGACGGTAGTGGGAGAAGCTATTTTTGTCGCCTCCTTTATGAATTACTGTTACTCTAGCAACTCGCATGCTACTTGGAAAAACGCCACATGAGATAGCTTTGTTAATTATGTGTGCGATGACAGGAGCGATCAAATCTAGTACGTACTTAACGGGTTTAATTACTATTCCGTCTGCATCTGGGCTACGACTGTTCCGAAGGCCGGAAATAAGAGTAATCACCTCAGAAACAGAATTAGGCTGAAAAAAGAAAGACCGTAATAACCGTGGAACATCTACAGAAGTAACCGGGGAAGTACACATGTTTCTTATCTGGACAAAAAAGTCATTGAAACTGTTCGCGAGTGTTTCCCCGCTTAGTAACACATTATCAACCACCATACAGTCAACGGCGCCTGATACTGGCTTTCTATTCAAGATATTTATTTTTTTTTTCCAGGCTGCGTCACTCTTTCGTAGACAGTCATTGTCGAAAATTGTTCTAAAATATTCTTCCTTCGCTTTCGAAATGGCTTTGTTGAATTTGTTTCTGAAACATTTAAATTCTTGCAGCGTTTCGCTGTTGCGTGTCTTAAGGAAAGCCTCAAACATCCTGTTTTTCACGTTGATTAATTTTAGCAAGTCTCGAGGGACCCACGGTTTGCGAGCCCTCTTGCACCCATGGTATGCATTTACTGGGAAAGAAGCGTAATAACACTGTTTAAATATGTGTAGAAACTTATCGTACGCATTATTCACATCTGTAAGGGCCGTTATCTCACTCCAATTAACGAGCAAAAGTCTTTCCCTAAAATCCTCAAGAGTACGTGTTGATATGTCTCGGTATGTTTTCATTTCATTTAGTTTTTTAGGCGTTGATTGCTGCTCAAGTATTAGCATGATAGGCAGATGATCGCTCAAATCGGAGATTATGTCTTGAATATTGTTTGGCTTTTACCAGGTTTGCTTGGCGTTCACCAAGATTCTCAAGCAGGTTTACTCTCTGGTGAAGTTCCTCGTTCTGTTTTATTAAAGCTTTGTTTTCATTTACAGTGGTTGAAACCAGACTGTTGGATTTCTCGAAGCTCTTACTGAAAAATTCAATGCTTTTCTTCGTTTCCTCCAGCTCCCCGTGAACTTTGCGTTTCTCTGTGCGCATGTTTCTTTCCATAGCTTCTTTAAACGATCGAAATTCTGTTTTGAAGTCTTCCTTGAAAACCTGAAGAAGTCTTACGTATTCTTTCGTCATGGTGACAGTGCAGTAGCGCTAATGCGGTACACTCCAGTACACGGCTCCAGTACACGGTACACTAGTATAATGCACTGGTACAATAGTGGTGGCAGTGGTGGCAGCGGGACAGCATCAAAAACAACCGTAGAAGTAAAGACAGTAAAGTTCTAACCTGTAACACGGAGAGGATGCGATCAGGTACTGGCTTTAATGCCGCCACCACCACCGATTGCCACCTGAGTGAAGTGCGTCGTTTTATAAACGTAGCTGCAGACACGTGCCCAGTAGTGGCGTCAGGTGAACAGCGTGGTTTGCTGCGGTACGTAGATGTGGCACAGCGACAGTCTATGTGCGCATGAACGGGCAGTTGAACCTTCCAGCGATGACGGTCCCGCTTGACGACAGGCGACACCGAAGGGTCAGGGAAAACCAGCGGTCCACCTCGATGAGCAGGGAAAGCAGCACCGGCGCTTTCAATGTGCCTGTAACACGGAGAGGATGCGATCAGGTACTGGCTGTAATGCCGCCATCACCACCGATTACTCGGTAAGCTAAATGTCAACCGCTTGAATGACAGACCACCCTCTTTCATATGAAAGACCACAAAGACCTCACTACTACTCTCAAAGATTGCTGAACTGTACAGATGTCTATTAATGACACTTTAGATTTTTCGGAGCTGTTCACACTGACTGCCTCTTTTTATTATTTTATTCTGATCTTTTTTTTTCTGTCTATCAGCTTTCATGTTTTGTTTTGTTTTTAAGTTTCACAACTGCAATTCGCCTTTCTCTTTCTCTCCGTCATTCAGATACTATTATTGTCGGCGTCAACAATAATCCATGTATTTCGCGAAAAGCAAGGTGTTCTGAAGAAAGCGTGCCTGTGGGAGGAGGAGGGGAGGAACGAAAGGAGAGGGAAGTTAACTTTTTCTCGCACCGGCTGCCGGTCCTGAGCTGGGGAGGTGGAGGGGGGTAGTGAAAGATGTCAGAAGAGAGAGAATATAAGAAAAAAAAAGGACGCCCATGGGAAGATCGCTGCTGGTTGACGTGTTTTTGGCTCATGCCCTCTGTTTCTAATTTTGGTCACGCGAGAAATCAAATTGATATTGGCCGGTAGAGTGAGAACACTCTACAACTAGAAATTGATTAAGGTCATATGGCTGAAGCATGACTTCAACTCGTTTTTTTCGCCAACCTCTTTAATTTAAGGTCTCTTAGTGAATCCGGTCAACTATATGAACCGAACATTGAGTATTACCGTTGTTATAAAATGCAAATGTTCCATAGTTGCGAAAGAACACGTGTTGGGTAAAAACAGGGGAAGAGCGAGCAAAAAAAAAACTCAACCGGTTTGTGACAACGGCCAATACCACATCATTTCAGAATCACGACCACTCGTTCCGCCTGTTTTACCAGTGTACACTGCTCTATAGCACGGCGACGTTGCCTACCCTATATTGTCTCGAAAAGCGAAGCCACTGCTTGGGCCGTGGTCTCTTCGCGCGATGCCAAAGTCTACTTGGGCTCCGTCTTCTCTCTGTGACGCAAGGTGTTTGCTCCGCGTCGGCCGGGCGCCCCTGGTTCTGTCGATGTTGCCAGCGGCCGACCCTACAGCGATGTTCAGGGGATTACCTTCTCACACGGTAGGCAGAGGGAGAACGCGTGGAGGCGCGCGCTTCTTCTGCCAAGTTTGTCCCGTCAGGTAGAGATGAAATATCGAATGTTTGTCGCGCCGGCGCCAGGGTGGCTCCACGAAACGCTCCTTTCGGCTTGAATCTTTATTATCGTGATCGTAAATCCAAACGAGAGTCCACGTCGTGCATTTGGTGTCTACAACGCTGCCGAGGCCTCTGCTCGCGGAAAATACACTCTGCCGAATGTCTCGGCTATTGAGGCATTCGGAAAGACAAGCAACGATGTTTGTCCGTCTCCGTTTGGGCATGAATTGCACGGGTCCGTCTTGCGGCACGCTTTACGGCGTGTATCTAGTTAGTTTGCCTGTCCGTTGCTTCGTGTCGCACACTGCACTGGTCAGCTTGTGCTGCGGTTGCGACATTCGTGAACTCAATCGACTTAGTTGCAGTGCTATTGTCTATACCTTAAAGATCTCAAAAGCTCACCATGCCACCTCGTTTCCATTACCATTAGGGTTTCCGACTGAAACTTGGAAATATGTATACTTGCTTGTAAAAAACCACGCACTGTTGGTACAGAAATTGTTTGTGTTTCCTAGGCTCACATTGACTACTCAAAGCGGTAATAATTTCTTACAGGGAACATTACTTAAGCGTAGCGCTCTCAGTGTGCCATTAGAAGTGCGCGTTCTAGATTGTTATCACTGTCAAGCTAAAAGAGATACGAAGATAAGAACTGACAGCGGGGAGAGTTCGTACGAACTCGTTGCTTTACGAGCGGCGCGACGGTCTAGAAACCGACAAAGGGAACAGCGTTTGCTCGTTCCCTTTCCCTTCGTTCTCTCTGTAACACAGTTCCTAATAATGAGGGTAAAATCAGACTAAGTTCTTTGCGAATAGACTATGGCAATATAAACCTCACACGCCAGAGTGCAGTCTGACTTATATGTAAGAGCATATATCCGGCCATGAATATAGTTGACCCCCGCTGAGCCCTAATACTTCCCGAGCTCTCTGCAGTGAAGCGTGGCAGTTTCAAAAAGTGGATCGCGCAGCTGACGCCTGTTAACGACGCGAATGGCTTGGCTGCAGGAAAAAGCACATCTCTCACGCGCTATGGTGCGCACTTGATGCTTAGTGGAACGAACACTTCTGCGGAGCGAGTGCGCCGCAGCGGGACCTGCGCCGCTGCTGCACGCGAGCGTTTTTGCACGCGACAAGCACCCGCCGCGTCGCCTGAAGTGGCCGGCCGGGGAATGTTGGCACGCGTTCTGTCGGGGGGCGGAATGGCTCCCCTTTCTTCGGGACGCGCGCCCGCGCCACCTTGCTCCACAGCTAAATCGAGAGTGGCCCAAAGCGGTTGGCCCCGCGTGCGCGACACTTGGAATTGAGGTGACTCTTCACCGGCGTTGGGTGAGTTTTCTCTGCACTTGACCGCATTTTGCGGTATCGCGCCTCTCGCGAGCGTATAGGCCCCGCTATGCGGCAAAACGATCAACTATCGACCTCTGATCGGCTTCTCGGTGTACAGGCTCTGCAAATGCCGCGCAACAGCGCTCAGCTGCCTCCGGTGAGCACGCAGTCTCGCGCCTGCTCGCCGCCGGCTGCACCGGCTTCGAGCTGTCTTCACGACGACGTCACGGATAGCCGCGGAGTGATTTGAGGTTGTCCAGTTCTGAGAGAGACGTTCCGCCCGTCACTGTGTTCGCATGCGCGTAGTTTCTCGTTGAGGAGCTGCGTTGTTTTAGCACTTCTTTTAAAGCTGATGTCGGCGTCGGCGCGGGAAATATTTTCAGCTTCGGAAACCTGCATAACAGGAGTGGTTTCATCATGAACATTGTGAAATTAGTACTATCGCATCATGCTCATGCTGTGGTTCAAGGTCGTTAGAAGCAAGTCATAGTTTGCGAAGCTTAAATGCAAGACATCTACGCACGATAACACAGATGAAACGCTTACAGTGGATTTATGGTTATATACCGGCAGCTTTGGCCTTAAAATGTGGGTTCAAGGGAACGATTTCAAGAAGCAAAGAATTAAGCTAATATGAAAGTGGCCTGCCTGAGTAGTGACAACTTCATATCAAGCCTTTACGCTTGCATCGCATGCCGTCAAGTTGGTATTAGAGTGGCGGACCTTATCTTTATTGCGAAAATACAGTGCTTAAAACAGCATGATGCAATAGGTGTTCTGTTCCACATAGAGTGCATTGGTTACTCGTAATCTTTCCCGGTGGTGCGTTCAGACTTGTTCGGTTGATTAATATATAGGGTTTAATGTCCCCAAACCACCATATGATTATGAGAGATGCCGTAGTGGAGGGCTCCGGAAATTTCGACCACCTGGGGTTCTTTAACGTGCACCCAAATATGAGCACACGGGTCTACAACATTTCCGCCTTCATCGGAAATGCAGCCGGCGCAGCCAGGATTCGATCCCGCAACCTGCGGGTCAGCAGCCGAGTACCTTAGCCACTATACCAGCGCGGCTGGGCCATTCAGACTTGTTCCTATATTTATCTCGGACCACAACTTTGTCGAGCGAAGCAACACACAACACCATTGTGGTGCTCAGCTCCGCTGCTCAATAGAACCATGAAAAACAATATCGACGATAGTAGAGCTTCATAGCGACGGTATTCAACGCTCAGCTTCCTCTAAATTCTTGGCTTTTGTATTTTTTTATGTTCTCTTGATAGTCATCAACGTTTGTGTTATATATTGTTTGTTTGCTTGCATAAAGCCAGCGTTATCAATAGACAGAGAAATGTTAACGGGCAGATGTCACGAAGAAACAATGTTTTCCCGCCAGCAGTCCTGTAATTATTGTCATTTGCTGCAGTCTCTGGAGGGCAGCGAAGCTGCTTGCGGCAAAGAACACGGTTTTTTGGCCAAGTGCCCATACCCATTCGGAAAGATCCCAACATTATATATTTCCTTCTTCTTTTTCTTATCTCACAGTGAAAAAAAATAAACAAATGGGAAAAAATCTTGATTTGAGATCACGTGACTTTTCAGTGCGTGCTTCTTAGAAATCGGGGTGCCATGTAATCTACACAAAACTTTGCAAACGTTTTCGACAATATGAAAAAAAAGAAACCTGCACTAAGATGGAATGACACTGTTGCGTCGTAGAGAGTAAAACAAAGAAACACAAAACTCTTAGGTAACATGCCTCAAGCATAAAGGAGCACGAGATAAATATCATTTTTTTCGTATTTGTGCGATGGGCGCTTATATCTATTGCAGAAAGTGATCATTAAATCTTCGGCAAGTAAAGTGTGTCACTAACTTATCGGTAGTCGCTCACAGATCGCACTATTTATTTTGAAAGCTTTCAAAGTTGGATTTTCAGCGTATATTTATGCCAAGCTGCTGTCTGGAAGGAGCCCTCTTGCGCAGCAAATTCTTTATTTAGTACAATATACGTGAAAGTTTCTACTACTTATCATTTCGTGGAAATTTCTAAACTAGAGCAGTTTGAGCAGAAGACATTGATAAAAGGAAGGAAGGTACAAAATGTTGAGGAAGGCAATATGCAAATAAAAAATGGAAAGTTTTTTTTAGCTTTTGACGAGCATTTCAGCGAGTGTGTATATTGAAGCGTCTACCATAACAACTAAGTTAAAATTGGAATAGAGAGAGAAATTGAAGTCATAGTAGCAGTTTCTGCTGCAAATCAATAGAGTGATGATAATAGAACAAAGAAATCGTTCATCTCAGACTGTATTTATACCTCTAGCAGTGTGACGATATAAGTTGAAACAACGTGTATGCTACTAGCACTTCATCATCATCATCATCATCATCATCAGCCTGACTACGTCCACTGCAGGACAAAGGCCTCTCCCATGTTCCGCCAGTTAACCCGGTCCTGTGCTTGCTGCTGCCAATTTATACCCGCAAACTTCTTAATCTCATCTGCCCACCTAACCTTCTGTCTCCCTCTAACCCGCTTCCCTTCTCTGGGAATCCAGTCAGTTACCCTTAATGACCAGCGGTTATCCTGTCTACGCGCTACATGCCCTGCCCATGTCCATTTCTTCTTCTTGATTTCAGCTATGATATCCTTAACCCCCGTTTGTTCCCTAATCCACTCTGCTCTCTTCTTGTCTCTTAAGGTTACACCTACCATTTTTCTTTCCATTGCTCGCTGCGTCGTCCTCAATTTAAGCTGAACCCTCTTTGTAAGTCTCCAGGTTTCTGCTCCGTAGCTAAGTACCGGCAAGATACAGCTGTTATATACCTTCCTCTTGAGAGATAGTGGCAAACTACCTGTCATAATTTGAGAGTGCTTGCCAAATGTGCTCCACCCCATTCTTATTCTTCTAGTTACTTCAATCTCGTGGTTCGGCTCTGCGGTTATTACCTGCCCTAAGTAGACATAGTCTTTTACAACTTCAAGTGCACTATTACCTATCTCGAAGCGCTGCTCCTTGCCGAGGTTGTTGTACATTACTTTCGTTTTCTGCAGATTAATTTTAAGACCCACCTTTCTGCTCTCCTTGTCTAACTCCGTAATCATGAGTTGCAATTCGTCCCCCGAGTTACTCAGCAATGCAATGTCATCGGCGAAGCGCAGGTTACTAAGGTATTCTCCATTGACTCTTATCCCTAACTGTTCCCATTCTAGGCTTCTGAAAACCTCCTGTAAGCACGCGGTAAATAGCATTGGGGAAATTGTGTCCCCCTGCCTTACACCCTTCTTGATTGGTATTCTGTTGCTTTCTTTATGAAGCACTATGGTAGCAGTTGATCCCCTGTAGATTTCTTCCAGAATGTTTATATATACTTCATCTACGCCCTGATTTCGCAGTGTTTGCATGACGGCTGATATTTCTACTGAATCAAACGCCTTCTCGTAATCTATGAAGGCTATGTATAGGGGTTGGTTATACTCTGAGAATTTCTCTATTACCTGATTGATAGTATGAATGTGGTCAATTGTTGAGTAGCCTGTTCGAAATCCTGCTTGTTCCTTTGGTTGATTGAATTCTAATGTTTTCTTTACTCTGTTAGCAATTACCTTTGTAAATAGCTTGTATACTACAGAGAGCAAGCTGATCGGCCTGTAATTCTTCAAGTCCTTGTCATCTCCTTTCTTATGTATTAAGATGATGTTAGCGTTCTTCCAAGACTCTGGTACTCTTCCCGTCAGGAGACACCTCGTAAACAGGGTGGCTAGTTTTTCTAACACAATCTGTCCTCCATCTTTCAGCAGATCTGATGTTACCTGATCCTCACCAGCAGCTTTGCCCCTTTGCATGCTCTCCTAGCACTTACAAACTGTCAAAAAACAATCAAAATTAGGGAGAGTATTGGAGTCGTCCTATATAATTGTAGAGCGCGTTCACAATTACTTGAGATGCTATACGTTTTCCAGTCTAGTGTGATAAAAGTGCTGCCGCTAAATCAAGGTATACATATAGCAGCTGTAAGAGATACCGAAATAAACAGGTAGAATGAAACACTAGAATTACGTCACTTGCAGATTTGTCAGCACTTCAGTATTTCATTTTTCAAAAATTTGACGGACAGTTGTATGCAGTGCACAGCTGATGCTTCTTCGCTACAGCTGTTCATTGTTTTATGACAATGAATGCCACATTCTTAATAGCTGAAAAGTTCAACCCGAGATTTCGTGTTGATCTCATTCCTTAATGTTACATAAATATATGTAATTGTGCTGGTAGTTTCGTGCTCAGTACCACCTACAAATAAAAAAGTATTTTTAAACTGTAACTGCTTATAATACCTACAGTGTTAACATTATTTATATATTTAAGTAAAAAAAAAACAAGTTTTTGCAGAAGAGGTTAGATACAGAATGTATGGGGGGGGGGGGAGTAAACCTTAGCGTATGGGAATAAAACGGCGTGTTTTTTTTTTGGGGGGGGCTGGAAGAGTTCACAATGAGTAATGAACTCAATGGAACGTAAATGTCAAGCTGAATTCTGTCGTAAGTACATCTGCAACAATGCAACTACTTTTATTCGGATGCCTTTTAGTCACTGCTTAAATCTTGGTAATCAAAGAAAAGTGGGCATCCTGCCAATAAACGCACCAGTCTGGCTTCGCAAAGGACGCTCTTACTAAAAATGTTTTGCTACGTGGCTGCACACGAATTCCAGCTAAGCAAGGAAGCCAACTTACCGTTTGTACTACTTACTCTCTGCGTTACTGCACCTAACAGACGTTTTTAGATGCGGAAGCATCTTATACTCGCGCCTTGTAGTGCGCCGTCCGCGCCGTCCGCACCGCTTCTCGAACATTCGACAGCTGACGCGCGCGCATGCGCCGTCGCGCCGTCGCCCACTCTTCCACCATCTGTGCATCCCTTCCTCCTCTACACACCGCGCGTGCTTCACTCCTCCACCATCTGTGCACCCTTCCTCCTCTACACACCGCGTTCGACATCTACAATTCTCCTGATTCTCCAGTGAACGCGCATGTGGCGTCGCGCTTCGAGAACATTCAACAGCTGACAGTGCATGCGCCGTCGAGCTGTATATATACTCAAGGTCGGCGCTCGCTCGCTCAGTTGCCGCTCGTTGGTTGGTTTGTACGGCGCGTCGACGTCCAAGGTCGCGGTGAAATGAACTCCAACGAATCCACAAACACAATGATCGACGTCCCTTTCCCCACAAACACCAGCGCCGCCCTTTCGCATACGTGTGTACGTGTTCACTCATTTAACACCCCCTCCTACAACCACGTTAACCAATTTAGCCATCGACCCAAGTAAGTCGCAATTTAACACCCCATTTCACAACCACGTTAACCAATTTAGCCATCGACCCAAGTAAGTCGCACTTTAACACCCCGTTAACCAATTATATGCTCCGCATCCTCCTCAGTGTTCCCCCGAAGGAAGCTGCGGGCAATTTTTTTCGCCGTTCTTGCTTACGGTTCGCTCAAATAAGTTCGATACTCCTCTCACGAACTTCATGACTGCACGACACGAGAAGCGGGTTTTTCGATAATAGTTCATTTTGGTTGGAAACGTCTGCGAGATTAAATTTGTTTGACCATTGAGTGACAATTATTCTTAAGCTTAGTTAAGAAAGCTATTTACGATATGAAGAAATACTTTGCAGATATCTATAGCAAATGTTTTTTTTTTCGTTTGGGTTGCTGGTCATATTACTGGAGACAGGGACACCAAATACTCATAAGTAAATGTTTAATACATTCTCTTACATATATTTTAAAAGCAGATATGTTTGCCACTTGAAGGCATCTTCGAGAGTCATGGGCTCTTAGCGCAAATCAGCTGTTCTAACTTGGCGAAAAGCACACATAATCATAGAGTAGAACGCATCAACCTGCTTTTCTTCACGACAGTAAAATATAATACGAAAGCTTAGCGAAGAAGATCACCTGCCGCATGACTTGATGAAGTGATTGCGAATTCAATTTTATTTTATACAGCTCGCATTCCTGTACTTGTATGTAAAAAGTTACCATGACGCGAAGTAATATGCGCTGTTTCGCCATATTTATACGGGGGTTGCACGCACTAAGCTTTTGTCTGAAAAAAAAAAAGTTTCATTGTGGAATCTGCGCTTTGCGTGTGTCGGGAATGGGCGCATGAAATGCGTGATTTGCCAGACTAGCCCTCGTACACTCGCATCTGAGCTCTACGAAAATATGACGCAAGTAAATAATTCGTTGTCACTTTGGACAGCTCATTGATTGTGACCTCATGGAACTTGAAAGAACTGCTGTCGTTACATATAAACACCTCTTCGTACAATTCCGCAGCTGTGGTTCAGTGGCTACGGTGCTTGGCTGCTGAGGCTGCAAGATGAGGCCGAATGCGGCGCTCGCCTTTCGATGGAGGCGAAAGGCCGTATAGACCCATTTAGGCGCATACGTTAGAAAACTCCGGGTTGTGGTGATTTCCGGAACACTACACTACGGCATGCTTCTATTTGGGATACTGGCTCGTAAAAGTCCAGAAAATTGTAATTATTGCTTTTTAGTACAGAGTTGTGCTCGAAACGAACGGCACAATTATAGGTGTGCTTACATGCGATCGTTGTTCTTTTTCCTCTCAACGCATACTCTTTTTTTAAATACTATGTGTGCGTGTTGGTCTGTACCAGTGTCATTTTTGTTATCATGAATAGTTTTATCTATACGTTAAAGAATAGTTGCTCATTTAGACCACTTCACGACTACCTACTAGCGTATAGGACTACAACAGAACTCTTCGCAAGAGCACAGGAGCCAGTCATACTGTTACGTCAGAAGACATTACCAGCAAGAAATGGCCGGCCAATCGACAAGGCAGCTTTCACAAAAGAAAAGATTACAGTCGGCGACATTCGCAGTTATTATTACAACTGAGAAGCCTTTAAAAATTGCTTAATGCATGACTGACAGTGCATGCGGATATAAAATCTACAACGATGCTAAAGAGGCATCTTCATTAAGGTTCACAAAGCTCAACATTATTGTTTTTTTATATTTGCATGATTTGTTTTACGATCCTTGCTGCACAATTCAGTGACTACTGCCATTTTTCGCGCAGTGGACCTGCTGAAGAAGTTAGCAGAGGTTCCAGATTTGGCCAAGCTTCGCGTAGGTGCTGGCGGCGCGACGCCGCAGCGCAGGCGCTCGTTGTTCCAGCCGACACGCGCCCAAGAACTGACGGCGCCGCAGCTGGACGCGGCTCAGCAACAGCTCCTCAACGCTCTTACCAAAGCTCACCAGCAGCAGAGTAATAAACCTGCCGGGTCGCGCCAAGGCACTCCGCCCGTGGCCAACGCCAAGCCGGCGCCGCCGCTGCAGCCGCCGCCACAGGCGCCCGTGCAGCACGCGCAGCCCGTGTCGCTGCCGCAGCAGTTGCCGCAGCGCGTCGAAGACACCATGCCTCAGGTGCCCGGCGCGCCGGAGCCACCGCCGCGCACGCCACACGGCTCGCTGCATGGCCGGCAGACGCAACGCGACGGCTACTCTTTCCAGCAGGCGATGAACGACCACTTCGAACAATACCGGCGCGAGCGGCCACCATCACGCACGCCGCCGCACCAAAAAGCTGACCAGCAGCTGCCACCGCTGACGGCCATCTACGGCGGCGCCGACTGTACGCCGGACTCTGGCGTCTCCGAGTCCATGGACGGCGACTCGTCACCGACGCGAGTGCCAGGCGGTGGAGGTGGCCGGCGCTCGACGTTGCCCAACATGCCACCGGACGAGGGCAGTCACCACCGGGCTGCTAGCCTATACGTGGCGGCTCCTCGGCGTCGGCTGGCCGCACCGGCACCCGCTGAGGCACTAACGCGCAAGAAGAGTCTTCCCAACATCGCCGACGCCGCGGCTGCCGCACCACCCTTCATGTCGCGCGAGGAGGTGTCCGTCCTCAGCTCCCAGCGCAGGGATGAGCTGCGCAGGATGCAGGAGCAGGCGCACAGGCTGCGCACCAACCCGCTGCTCTACCTCTTCAATTCTGACGTTAAGGTGCGTGGTCCAACAGCGCCGCGAACAGCTGTGCTCTCACTTGACAATTTTAAGACTTGCGCATGTTTTTTATGCGCTCAATGCCAATCTGTACTGATGACACTTATAATCAATCTAAATTGCGCGATCAGGATGCTTCGAACCATACATAGCGCGTCTAGGGTTTCTCCTTCCTCGCTGTTCTAATAACAAAAAAAGAATAAAGGATTGCACACTACTGATCCCATTGAACCGGCATCCGGCATCCGTGACCCGATCTCGGGTTGTTTATATGCGCTGTGGACGTGGCAGTCTGTGCAACAGCAATGTACGCCACCTGAGAGTGCACGTACAGCGTCTGACACCTGTAAACAGGCGGCCATGTCCTTCTGCTCGTTATGCTCGGGGGTGTATGACGTGCACGAGTTATTTATCGCGTCGCCTACTCTCGCTGTCGTCACGGTGCGCTCCAGCTTCCTATGTGCACGTATACTGCAGTCGAATAGGGGTGCGCTCGATCGCTGCTGGAGAAGTTGTAGGTGCCCCACTGTGTAATGTTCGCTGCAGAACACAATATACATTCTTAAAAAAAAGGTTGAAGTCAGCCTCGAAGTAAAGTTACAAAAATGAACTGGTTATGAAATATAACATTGGTGAGCATCGTGACTTTGCTTGAAAAGGGAAGGGTGTTACACTCATTCTCTTCCGAGTTTTGTACGAGTGGCTTCTTCGTTTGCAAGTCCTGCGGAGAATTGTGGACAACAAAAATGGTATGAACAAAACTCTCAAATTAGATCAGTCAACCTTGTGACGTTACCATACACACCGCCTCATTGTCTGACTGCCCTCTGTTTAACTGTCATTATTTTGCATCTTGGCTACATTCCCATTCAGTAGTTCATCCCTTTGCTATGTCGCAGAAGCCTGTAAGTGCATTGACGGAAAAATCATGTTTAATGGTTTATTGGTGCTAGTACAAATGCGCATTTTCAGCTTGAGTTATATGCTTTGGTGCCTTTAGGCTATAGAGATAGTTAAAGAGACATTGGTCTTGCATGTTTGTGAGGCCTGAACCTCACATACCGAGGATCTTAGGAACGGGGAAGTTTCTTCGAGAATGAAATATGAAGCGGCCAGAATGTCTATTAGGGCTATGAAAAAAACTTATCTATGATAGGCTCTTGAGTACCGCTTTCAACATTTTTGAAAAATTTAATGGAACTGCATCCTCTCGTGTATAACTTGAAATGAAAACTGTAAGTAAACGTCTGCTGTCCCGTTTTTCTTTTTTTTCCTTAACACGTCCGCAATACTGGGATGAAAAACGAACTATTGTGTTTATGGTACTAAGCAATGACCCTATACACTGAACGTGCAAGTTCCACATGCGGTCTACCATATCGTTATCAAGCAGATTGCTGAACCACGAAGAGTCGTGAGCAGCCTAAACACTTGTCAGTGAGGAAATGCTAATAAATGCTCAGTGAGTATGGGGGGCTGGTCTCTTCCTTACTTTGAGGAATCTATATACCATGCCTTCGGTTATGATGAAGTGCCTGTGACGTGTTGCTTGCATCATCTCACCAAAACCACCTTGTGCGTTTCCCCTGTTTGCCACTGCTTTTACAGGATTGGTTCTCGAGGCAGCAGCTGGTGATGCTCGTGCTGTTTATAAACATCAGCCTGGCCATCATGTTTTTCAAGCTGCTGACGTAGCTGTTCCCTTTGGGAGCAGCTGGACTCGGACCCCGTGTGTGTCTCCGGCGCGCCGGTCGCGTGGCCCGTGTGTCGGCGGCGCCCGTCAGTCCCCCTGCCCCGGACTCCTGCTCTGTGATCTGCACCGGGTGCATGGACTTCGCCTTGTTAGCCACGGCACGGGCCTGCGGTGGCCGGCGGTGGTTGTTCGTGTTACTGGCTGGTTGACGACGACTGACGACAACACATACTCTTTCCCTCTCTGGAGCGTACCTCACTGTCATGCACTTGTCAGCTTTCTGCTCAATTCTCTCGCGTTCCACCAGCGGCGTTCACGGCAGCGAGAGCACCGGTTCGTATACGCGCAGCCTCGAGCGAGGCACAGCCCCCGGTTGTGCCACACCAACTGCCCGCTCAACCCGAGGCCGCAGAATTCAGATCGTCGAGGCGCTTCTTGAGGGCGAGGAGGTGCGAGAGAGAGAGAAATGTTTCCCTAATCCATCGGCCGAGCCGTCAGGTTGTATAGAAGCGCATAAAGCAGCTTGTTGCCACGTTCTTTCCAGATTCGCCTCGTAGCTCCATGCATGGTGCTCGCCCTCGTTCGCTTTGTCTCAGCTGGCCGCCATTTGCAGCACACGGTAACGTGCCCTGGATACATGCCCTATAACGCCGGAGCAGTTTACAGTTCCCACTACGCACTACGTAAAAAGCGTCTGCTGCGTCCTGTTTTTTTTTTTTTTTTTTTTTTTGTCTTGGCACTGTCATTCTTCGAGTTCTCACTTAGACGGTGTGATTGGCGAAGGAATGTGCAGCAGCTGCGAAATCAAAATAGAAATTCAGGCCTAGAGCGGCGCAAACTCTCTGCCAGCTCTCACCGAACCCTTTCTTCTCCCCATAACGTGCATAGTTTGCTGTTCAGCATTTTATTGCATGGTGTACGAATACTTCATGCACAATCGCACCATCATCTGTAACCTGCAGCAGGAACCAGTCTCATATTTTTACGAAATATCTAATAGCAAGCAGATACCACGTCATGCTTAAAAAAACAGTTATTCGCTTGCAAATAATGCCAAGCCTTCGACTAAGCGTATTGTCGATGAATAATGCATTTGGTGTTTCATACTACTAGGCCGCACCGCGCCAGCGGCGAGGCATACGTCTCATCGTCATGTCTCAGAGTCCTACTACACAACTGGACGTGAATCATCCATTTTTTCTTCGTACATACACACACCTTGTCTGCGCGAAGAAACCGGCTAGTGGATTCTGTTCGTGCTGTGCACTATATTTATCTTAGAGTACATCTTTCAGGTGATCACGTGTCAAGCGAGTGAATGAGAAGCGTACCTCTTGAAAATCACGAGCATACGAACACGAGGTGATGTTTTGCCCCGGGTGATACGCATTTTTAAAACGTGCAAACACAAGTGCACGCAAAACGTAGACCTAGCGTTGATATATGTATATAATATAAATATACATATATATATAGATATATCAAACAACAATCTGTGGTCGTTCTTAGTTGTGCTGTGTGCCCCTTCTACGGGCCTCCTCTTCATCCGTTTTTTCCCTGTTTCTTTAAGGTTAGACTTTTGCATGTTATAGCTCAATAAAGCGCATTCACAAAGTTTGTGATGGTTTCAGACAGGCACACTAGTGCCCTACTTCAGTGTTAGCCGTAGCGCATCGCTAGGATGCACAGCATGGTGGGCCGTGTTTCGCACAACCGAACAACTTTGGTTCGGAAGCACACCTACATGTCTACGCGCTTCCAATTAGGTGCTCGTTTTCTCTATAGAAGCACGCTCACGAGTCACTTTCTTGCGGTGCGGCGTTGTACAATAAAAAGCTGCCGTTTATTCTTGTGTGTTGCCAGGTTTCACTTTGGACAAGCAATTGCGTTGTTCGTTAACAACACGTCGTTGACGTTTCAAGGCAGCTGGATCACGGCTAAGATTGGGCCTCGGGGATTGGCGAGCTTGAAAGGGGAGCAGCAGTTCTATAGTAGCCTTTCCGGCATGTTCACGATCACCAGGGACTAGAAGTATCTGTTACATATGTCGGTAAGCAGGACATTGGTGTTAAGAAAGGCAGTTATATAAGGTTGAAGAGCAGTGCATACAATATTGATGTGTGTGTTTTTATCGCCGTGATGGGACGCGATAATCTAGGGCGCTGGACTCTTCTGTTAAGGATGTGCCAGCGCCGTGTGGCCACATATCCGTTGGCACGGCCGACACGTTCGAGTCACTTGTTGAAAAGCAATCAGGAAGACGGGACGTAGTAGGGGAGGGGCACTTCACACGGTTGCAGAGCCTGCCACAAGCCATCGTTCGCATGCCACGCCCAGCCAAAAATAGATCTGTTCAAAAGATGTATTTTTGGTGCCCTCTGGTTGCTGTCGTTTTTTTTTTTTCAAAATCCTATTTTTCTCCGGCCTGCACTGTTGCCGGCCTTTCATATGCGCACACCGATAGAGCACGATGTCCGCCAGTCTTCGATCCGGGAACCTCGACAACGCTACAGTGCTACGTGGCGGCGCTGTGCAAAGCAGCTTTCACGACAGCATGTGCTGAAGCACCATTAGTGCCTCGATTTCTAGTGGTAGCGATACTGTAGCGTTAGTTCGACTTCGGATTGACCTATTTTTGCGCCCATATTTCAGTCGCCTGTCAGTCTTCTTTGTGAAAAAAGCGCGATTATAGTCGACTGTTCATAGATATTTTAGAAACTTCATTTTCGGTGTTTGGAAACGATGATCGAGGCTCTTTATGACGTTCATCTCTTTCCAATTACTTTGGGAATCAATGTTTTCCACTGCCGTGAATTGATAGGTCACATGTCACGATTTGTTTGTAAACTTCGACTTTTTGTATCTTTTTCATGTGGGTTGACAAAATTGAACTGTTCTTGTTAAACTATGTTTTTTTTTTCGTTCCCGCCGTTTACTCGTGGTGTACTTTACAACCTGCCGGAAGTTGTGTGTTGTGAAAAGGTAGGAAGTATGCCGTAGAGATTTGTTGTGTAGTGAAGAAAAACGTGGTTTCATCTTTCCGCGTAGGTTCCCAGTAGGCACAGTGGGAACGTTGTCTAGTCGCGCTTCGACTTTTCGGGGATCCCACCGTTAAACGAGCACACGAACTTGTGCCTGTCGTCTAGTCATTTGGCGCTTGCGGCCGCACCATAGTCGTTGGAGATTATTTACGCTGCTTGCGCACACGAAAAGTGACTGAGAAAACCGATAAAGTAACACTAGATTCTTGAGGCGTCAAAAACAGTGGCAAAAAGCTTTTGCGAGGTGTTTGGAACACTGTGTTTATCGGAGTTCAAGTTGAAATATACGTGGACATTTGCAATCGCCTTTCAGGATTTGGTTGTAAGATAGCTAGGCCCACATGCGTACATACAATACCTGTTAACCTGTTATCACGAATACATCTGACGATTATTAGGAAAGCCATTTGTCAGTTATAGTTTACGTGCAACGCCGATGTAGCAGTATCAATTACGATTATTTTACGGGATTTATTGTGTACTGAACATTGCTGATAAACCTACTTGCGGATGCACGACGAAAACTTTTTTGCTCTAACTCCAAATCCTACGTCTTTAGATGCAATACTTGTTGGTATTGAATGCTGACCTAAAAAAGGACAGCGCAAATTACAAAAAAGAAACTAATGCGTAGAGAATTTACGTGGCATGCGAAGCTGTGAGAATCTGCCTCGAACACGACACTGTTCTATTTAAAAACACCTTAAAGTGCAAAATTATTATCGCGAATGATTTGTACAGATATGATGTTACACAGGAAACGTTAACACGAATCGTTTGTAGAGATGTACAGGTTCTCAGCTTAGAAGCTGTGCCAGGTGAGTGGCTCTGAGCGTTAAACTTTTGCGTGCCCACCGTGAAACAAAGCAGTCATTCTTGTTGCCCAAGCTGTTTTTTTATTCCTTAAGATATTATGTTAGGATGACATTTTAAAATGTTATGACCATGTCTTTGGTTGTTTACGCAGAACTGCCTTCTTTAATTTTTTTCTCTGTTTTTTATTATGTAGAAAGTATTTATAAGGTTGTTGACGGACTTTCGACACCGGAGCGTGTATGCCAGAATTTAAATGAGCCAGAGATAAATTCGCGGCGTGACACTTTTTTGCGGCATAGCGACAGGCTTGACCAACCGCCTTCTATGGGGCCCTCACGCCGTTCGTTTTCCCGATGTCACCACAGATATATTACGCGCATGTATTTTTCTGCAGGCGATTGCATCCCCACCACTTGCTCTGTTAGGGTACTGTGAATGGCGCGACCTAACGGCAACGCGTGTCCTTTTTTTTTTTTTTTTTTTTGCCTGGCCCCACTCCACGCAGCTGTCTATTACCGTCCCGCGCTTTTCCTTTCTGCGCCGAATTCCTTTTGCACTGTAAATGGCATGAACTCCGCCGACCATCTGCACCGCAGTTTAGCTACGCTTATTAAGACTGTCTCTTTTCACGAATACGTTTTACCTTGTTGCCAATATCGCTTAGCTTCCTACACTAGCTGCATCACTGGCTACGCGAGCTCAGACAACAGCTACGTTTTGGACAGCCTAATTTTGTGCGCACGCACAAGCATTTCCTCCTATTTTTAGTCTTCCTCGTGCTCCTTTTTTTTTGGGGGGGGCGGTGACGGGAAGTTTCCTAAGATGTGGTTCCACCACGCTGTGGTCGTAACATGATGCGTCTCACTTCTACGTTGGCAGCGGCCCCTTTTGCGTGATTGATAAGCCCGTTGTTCCAGGCTGTACAGACCCGAGCCCTGTGACGTGTAGACTTCGCTGAGTGTCGTAAGAGACGCGAAGGAGCTTCCCTTCGATCGCAGCACCTTTCGCGGGAGCACGAGTTCGTCTCTGGAATAACGGGATCATGGCAATTGTGTTGTCTTATGTATTCCTCAAATTTTACTATGCTCTTTTTGAAGGCCGAGCACAACAAAGAAAAAAAAAAGAGCTCTCGTTTCGCACTGCACAAATTATTTGAATTTCCTAGTCTTTCTTATTTCCCTGTTTTTAAGACAGATATTTATCAAAGTTGAACTTCTTCCCTTTACTTACGATGCTGTGTTCTGACATTTTGTGAGCAGCAGTTGTGCCTATGCCTCTTGCAGTTATTCTTTGTTGCCGTTCGTGACCACCCGTTCTCTGCCTTCAAGACACAGCGATGTGACGTGAACACATTCTGAAATAAAATCTTTTATAGTGACACTATCTCGGCGTGTTGGGCTTTGCATGCATAGCATGGTTCGTATGGAAATATGACAGTGAAAGCCAATGAATTATTACACATCCACCAAATGTAGTTCGCAATCTGTTGTAGTTGCGTTCAAAAATTAACAATGGCCGATTTTAAAAACAGCAAATAAGCTAAGCTTTCCAAGTGCCTTTTGACAAAATGCGGCGTGCGGTTAGTCTTTGTTTGTGGAAAACGTGGGAACTCCTGCCTTAACAACGAGCAGTGCTTCCGGGTCCTCTGGCGGTGCATCTATGGTATTACAGAGAATCTGGAGACTCAACGGGAATAACGAACAACCGCCCCACATTACCTGTTGTACATAGTATCAGCAAGGGTTCTGCCAGAACGCCACTCCAAGATCCAATCACAGCGCCGTTAACACACTCTAGGATGAAAAAATGAAGAAAAATACTTTTCACTACATATCAATAAAGAAGCACATGACTCTGGGATCACATAATACAAATATATATATAAGTGTTCATGAGAAACAAGCAGCGGACTAGCATGAACTACTTAGACTTCGACAAAGCTTTTATAGTACCGTGCCTGTATGTTACACACGCAGCACAAGGGTCGTATTGGCAATAGCTCTAACGTCTTGAAGGAGGCCCTAAAACACTTTTTCAAGTTACCATGGAATGAATTCACTGGAAGCGTTTATTGCGTCATGAAGTCAACACCGCAAAAATTTTAAGAATTCATCCAGTTCGAGTGAAGTTACAAAGGGTTGTCGCATGCTGCAATTGCATCCTCTCTCCTGTCGTCCCCGCGAAAGCGCTGCAAGCTAAGCATGGAGGGATGGCTGGGTCACAGAAAAACGTTACGCACACCTCATGACCTTGAGCACTTTTTTTTCTTTTTTTTATTCGAATGCGCGGCTTTTTTCAGTCTGATCGCGCCCACGCACGTGAACAAGTAGCGGCCTCCCGTGGCGATCTCTATAACGAGCGAGCGCACCATGTTAAGATCAGCCAATGGCTTGTAGATGGGCTTACTACGAGTTATTTTTGAGCTTATTCCATGATTTGTCGAGAGAAGAGAAAGCAATTTTCAGCTGACTTTGATAATTTATTGTGAGTTCAAGGCCGCATGCTGCGCTATAATAAGTCGCTCGCATGTTGTCGGGAGCCTTTACTACCAATTGGCAGCGTTTTGTGACCATGCTCAAAAAGTTTTTCAGGGCCCCTTTAAAAGACACTTCGAGATTGCAGCTAATCCTGGTGATGGATATACATATGATTAGCGAACTCGATTGGCCAATGGCAGGCTGGCAGCATTTATAATAGCGCACCACTACAAAAACTCAGAAGAACGAACGACTGACACACACACACACACACACACACACACGCGCGCGCGCGTGCGCGCGCGTGCCATACATACATACATACATACATACATACATACATACATACATACATACATACATACATACATACATACATACATACATACATACATACATACATACAACACTGCGTGTGCCTCTTTTCTGTGTCGTTGTAGTGTGCTCTGGCCATATGAATGATGAACTATACAACCAACTAGCCTGGCAACGTGCCTAAGCAAAGCATTCACCAACGTAAAGCTTTGTGAAGACGGGATTGAGGAGTCAATTTATAAATAAATAGAACAGTTGTTACAAACCATGAACATCATGCAACAATACTGAAAATGTCGGCAACGTTTCGCAAAATGGATCATACGTATAAGAGAACAATCAGGAAGTTGTTTCATGAGCCTCAGTTTGCGATCAGGTTAGAATAGGTGACTGGTTTATACCCGTGCCACACGGGCAGAGAAAATGGCATTTACCCCCGAATGCGTTCAGATTTATGGCCATTTGCGCAGTGCCACACGGGCGAACGAAATGGCATTCGTACGAATGCCATTCGCCACCAAATGCCTTCGCCAGAACTCAGTTGACTGAGAAATGCCTACTCTCGACGACACAGCTCGCGAAGTGCGATTTACCTTAAAGTAAATAAAACAAATCATATTCAGCTAAAAATAAAATTTCCCGTCTTTTAGTAGCACTTAACTCTTCAAAAAGTGCTTTGAACGTTATACGAAGATCAGGTTGAATTGGTTTGAAGTTAATTGAAGTTCAATGTCCTGAAGCTGGTGCATAATAACTCGTCTCTGCTCCAGAATTATTCGCTCTTGAGCACGATGCTTTGCACGGAAACACACAAGCGCTGCCGTGAAAAAATGAACTCTGCGAACATCTTCTTCTGAGAGATGCGACAAGTGCGATGCGACATGCGCCATTTTCTATTTACGCTGGGGATCTGACTAGTGTTGGCTTAGGTTGCTACGGTCGGCTGCAACGTCGTAAAACAAAGCAACAAACTAAAAGTTAGGGCAGTGTAATATGCTTATTTCTACATTTAATGATTATCTGATGTGTATGAAGCTTGTAAACGCTTGTTTATTTTTTATTGCTATTCACCCAATACTTACTTGGAAGGTGATGCGATCGACATCATCAAGTCAAATGACACTCGCTTTGGACGTGTAGCAGCGCCGCCGAAAAAAATGTCATTCGGGAACTGAAGGTCTCCGCCACCGAATGTCAGTTTCTATGCCCGTGTGGCACGAGTATAACTGACATTCTTTAATTGTGAGGTAAGGACATTCTTTAATTGTGAGGTAAGGAAAAACAAATCCCCGGCCCGCACCATAAGCATATAGCAGGCAATGCCAATTAGAAAAGAAAAATGAGCAGTGCTGAGCAGAGTGAAATTGTGAGGGGAAAGGATGTGCAGGAGGAGCAGACTCAAACCCCAGCTCAAACCCAAGAAAAAAAAAACAACCTCTTATGTGGTGTACATTCTTGATCTTGCTGTAAACATGTTTAATCGAGTTAATCTTCAGTGACTAATCTTGTGATGCGCACCTTAATGGGGCTGTCTTGGAGATCTTGCTTTTCTGTCGGTTCATAGAGTAAGAGTTTCCTCTTGATTTATAGTTCTTCCTAAATGATTGCTCTTTAAAACTAAAAAAAACTAAAAGAGTTTTTATAACTGCCCCTCCCCCCTCTTCCGCCCCGTTATTTTCAAGTTGTTTTTCATAGTGGTTTCATTAATTCTTTCCAGCAGCAGATGCGGAGCAGGTACGTGGAGTAAAACTTATTCTTGGATTTATATATATATATATATATATATATATATATATATATATATATATATATATATATATATATATATATATATATATATATATATATATATATATATATATATATATATATATATATATATATATATATATATAGGTATGGGATATGGCACAACGGGAGCGTTGTCAACCAGGATAAATATATTTATTTCCCAACAGTTTCTGGAGGGGTCCTCCCCTTCATCAGGGAATCAGTTATACTAACATGAACTTCCAAACTTCGTTGCTGCCACGTCCCTCTCGCCTTGAAACATGTTTGCGAGAGTAAGAGAGAACTAAAAAAGAAAGAAAAGAAAGAGAAAAAAGACGAAAAGAAAAAAGAAAAAAGAAATAGAAAAAAAAGTAAAATGAAAAAAAAAGAAAGTAAACAAGGGGAAGAACCACTGTCAACACTGAGAACGAAACCAAATGTCCGTGTACGTCCGGATGTGGACGTACACGGACACGGATGTGGACGTACACGGATGTTCTCGCTCTTGTGCATTTTTTTCGTTTCATAAACCACAATTCTTGTTTTTCGTCTTCTGTACGTTTTTGTTTTATTTTTTGTGTTTTTTCTACTTCTTTCCCCGTCTTTTTTTCTCTTTTTGTTGTCTTTTTATGCATTTTTTGCATATTTTGTTTACATTCATTTGACCAGTTTCAGTTTGACAGTTCCTGAGCATAGACAACTATTTCATAATAATAATAATAATTTCTTTTTTCTTGTAGATTGTGCTAGGAGTCAGAAGGAGCATTTGGTTTCGCTATTTTATTATTATAAATTCAGTATGGATTGATTGTCTCTCCGCCCTTTTTCTCTTTTCTTTCTTTTTCTTTTTTTTTTTGAACTGTGATTTTATCATGAGAGGAGTCCGCGTTTCCAATCTCCCATTTGCAATTTGCCCTGAATACCTTACTGTCCCGGAAAGGTTTCAGTAATCACCTCTTCAGTTCGACCTCGCTACCCATCAGGATTTTCGAACAGCCTCCAATTCGCTCGCCGGCGGGTCCTGGGGGTCTTTTAGAGCTGTTATGCCACCATCTCTCATTCCTGATCCGCACGCCTCCCTATGCACTGATTGAACGTTGTCTGAAAGGGCTTCCGAAATCCCACCTTGTATCACCAGTGGGTCCGTTTTCCTCCCTAATTTTTCATTGTTTTTTTGCATAATTATGCACTAGCTCGAGGTTGCCCTGCTCGGTTGCACCAAGTACAATGGTTGGAGGGGCTTTAATGTGCCCACCTTTAATTCAGGGGGTCTGACCCCCGCATTCACAAATGCTCCTTCACTCAAGGGCTATCCTTCACTTGAAAAAGTCGATGGGAGCGCCGTCTCTTGGCAGCCCAAGTCACTGCATATTGGCAATATTCTGCAGTGATTCTTGAGAAGCGTGCCGTAAATTTCAGTCAAGCAGCGGCGCAGTGCTCAACTTAGTCAAGTGAAGGATGTAATTCGAGTGCAGGAGCGTTTCTGAATACTGAGGTTAGTTCCTTAGAGCTAAAGAGGATGTAGCGGCAGCTGTCTGCTCGAGGTTGTGATGCTCCAATTGCACCAGAGTTATGGTGTTTATTCGGAGAGGCTTAAAAATCTCCTTGTTGGTCAGGAGGTCTGGCTTCCTCCGAGAAATTGTAGGGCAGCTTCGCACATCAGCTTAATGACTGAAAAATTAAGTAAATATTCGTAACAGTTATACCACACAGCGTTTTATAGCTTCATAGATTTATTTACCTTGACCCGCCACGGTGGTCTAATGGTCATGGCCCTCGACTGCTGAAGGCGAGGAACACTGGATTGAATACCACCAACGGCAGCTGTATTTCGCTTGAGACGACATGCTACAGACCGGTGTACCTAGATTTAGGTGCACGTTAAACGGACACTAAATGCAACCATTAAGTCGACTTTGATTGTTGAAATAGCGGTAGAGAAACTTCGTAGTGTTACATTTGTGCCAAGGAAGTGCATATTTTGAAATCAAATCACTGTTTAGTGGTCCACATTGAGTTAGCGCACTTGAAGTTTCCCGCCTCAAGCAGAATGTCCAACGTCACTGCTGGCGTGCACAACATTGCCCGGTTTTACTGCGTGGCCGCCGACACTTATAGCAGCCGAACGAAAACAGCGGGAGCCACAGCAGCAACAACGGCTTTTCAACAATTTTCTGCCTTTGGCTCCGAGATGGCAGACGTGCTTCCTTGAACTGAGTCCTGCTAGATGGCATGAGCTGCCCAGTTTAATCAGGCGAAAATTGAACTTTTGAACCACTCGCGCCATTCACCATAGCAACACACCTAGCGGTTCTTTTTTTCTGAATGCTGCTTGTTCCTCAACGAGCAAGCAGCATTTTATTACGTCTCTTGATGCATGAAAGGTTCTTTATTTAGGGCAGCTAGTTTGATTACTAGTGATTAATTGTAGGCTGTAACTCTGACGTCGTCGGGATCATTTTGTGAATGTCCTACTGAAGCGCATGTGTTCTTGTAAGTTCACCTTAATTTCTCGGTAAGTAGGGCACTACTGTTGATAATATTGTCGTTTTAGACGTTGCCATATATTAAGCTCTCACTCTCACGTAAATTGTTATTTAAATTTAGTGGCCCTCTAAAGTACCCTAGGTGGTCGAATTTTATGGATACAAGCCCAGTCTCAACAAAAAACTGGAAGAGCAGCATTTTAGATGAGAAACTTCTTAGGGCCGAGCTCAATCTGGTCTGCAGCATGACAACCCTTTCTGCGAATGCGCGTTCTGTCCCCCTCTTTCTCTTTTCATACAGTCCCCTCCTCCCTCGCCTTGCAACGCCCACTCACACAGCGACTAATAGCCAACGCTCACGCCCCCTCTCTCTCCGCTAGGCATCCTTCCCCGCAGCGCTTACACCCCCATCGCTCAGGCGCGCCCCTTCCCCTCCTCTCCTACACTCCCCGCATCTCTCGCCTCGCAACACCGACGCACTTAGCGTCTGCTAGCGAGTTTCTTGATTGAAAAACCCGACTCCTCGCGCTGCACAAAGGTTCACTGACCACACCGTATATATAGGCACTGTATTTTTACCTCCAAGATAGTGCCGGTGAGACACTTCTCCTGTGCGTTGTTGAAAAACGAAAATTCGCTACGTGCGCATTAAAGGGGTCGTGAAACACTCGCTCTAAAGTGACAATGCGAAGCCACCGGCATCCACACGCACTAACTAGGTGACGTCCTGATAAGTAATTCTTTGCCTATCGAGGAACGCAGAACTGTTCGGTACTTGCGAGTGTGTTCAACTGGGACACTCATTAGCGTCTTTGTCATACCCAATCGGCCCTAACTTGAACTGCGACGTCGTATTAAGCAGCGTCCTTGTGGGACGCGGATCGCGTATGGCAGACGTGGATGAGCGCCTCTTGCGTAAGCTCGATATGCCATAGAGTTCCGCGTTCCTCGATAGGCAAAGCGTCAATGCAGGTCCACTCGTGCTGGTGCTACAGTTAGCGCATGTGGCTGCTGATGGTGCTGCATTTTCGTTGTAAAGTGACCTTTTCACGACCCCTTTAACGAAAAGCGGGCGGCGGCCCTCTGTGTCCAATCAGCATCTTCTAGCAGGAAACATCCATCTTCCAGTTGGCATATTTCAGCAGGAAACATCGGTCCATCACTGCATGCTTTTCGCTTCCCCAGGTTTCTCTCCCGCGCAACGCCGCGATGAGCGCCAGTGTCAACGCTGCCGCCAGTGTAAGCGTTAGCGCCCGCGGCTTCGCATCTACACATGGTTCCCTTGAACGGGAGATGGCGCAATTTTTTTTGTAGAGCCCATTGTGAACTCTCTCGGAGTGTATACCAGTCCAGCCTTGCAAGGTATTGTTGCACACAATATTTATTTATTTATTTATTTGTAGATACTGCAATCCCACATGAGGGATTATAGCAGGGTGGGAAGTACAATCATAAAATGTTCCTAGTTGAACAAGAACAAAATACGGAAGCAAAGTACCATTCTCGGAATTACAAAAAAAAAGGAAAAACTGATATACAAAATTCACGAATACATGATCAACCATGGCGACAAAATACAATTCAAAATGTACAGGATAATAAATATTCCAGAAACAGAGTCACATACGCAAGGACTGGGGAAAAAAAAAAACACGGGTGATAATTCTACACAATTTCAAATATATACACATATATACATACATATACATACACACATATGCACACATATATATTATGCAGTTAAACACAAGGCAAACTTTTCAAGTGATGGCTGTAAAACAACGTCATTAGTTAGGTTGTTCCATTCCCCGACTGTTCTCGGAAAAAATGAATACGTGAAGCAGTTATTGCGTGTTTGAAAGGGCGTAATGGAGAGGTTATGGCGATGCCTTGTCGGATACCCAGAGGAGAAAGATAATAATTTGCTAGTGTCTATCTTATAGTGCTTCTTAATTAGTTGATATAAAAATTTGAGACGAGAAATTCGGTTTCTTTCAGTTATTGGTGGAAGATTAGCTCTCGCTAGCAGTGCACTAACAGATGTGCGACCATAACTGTTGTATATAAAACGGGCTGCCTTTCTTTGTATTTTTTCAATCTTCTTTTTATTAGTCAACGTAAAAGGATCCCATATAACGACTGCATAATCTAGAATGGGTAGAACTGTTGATTTGTACGCCAGCAAGCGCACAGTGGGAGTGGAGTGCTTGAGAACTCTCCTAAGAAATGAAAGTCTTGTGTTAGCACAAGCTGCAACATAATCGATATGCTTATTCCACTTCAAGTTGTTTGTGATGTAAACCCCTAGATACTTGTAATACTGCACCTCAGCAAGGTATATATTGTTACAGCAATATTGGAACAAGAGGGGCTCTTTTTTGTGTGATATGCGCATAAATACGGTTTTTTCAAAGTTTATGGGCATCTGCCAACTGTCGCACCAAGATTTAACTTTTTGAAATGCGGCATTTAACTTTATTTGGTCATTAGAATTTTTTACCTCGGAGTAAATAACGCAGTCGTCTGCATAGAGTTTTATGTTAACGGGTATGTCATTCACAATGTCATTGATATATAAAAGAAAAAGAAGCGGACCAAGTACCGAACCCTGGGGGACGCCAGATTCCACAGAAACCCTCTCAGAGCATTTATCTTTAAATACAACATATTGCTGCCGGCTATGAAGGTAAGATAAAATCCATTTAGTTAACTGCTTGTTTTTGAGTATGTTGTCTAGTTTGAAAATTAATTTTTTGTGAGAAACCTTATCAAACGCCTTTGAAAAATCCATAAAAATTGCGTCAGTCTGCTCACCATTATTAATTGTCAATGCAAAATCGTGAACGGTCTGAACTAATTGGGTACAAGTAGAGTAGCCTCTTCTGAATCCATGTTGAGACTCGGATAGGGCATTATGAGCAGTTAGAAATTCCGAAATATGATTATGAACTATATGCTCGAGCAACTTACAAACTGTTGACAATAGTGATATTGGCCTATAATTACTAATTTCATCTTTCTTACCCTTTTTATGAAGTGGTTTCACTTTGGCTGTCCTCCAATCGATTGGCAGCTGTCCTTCTTTCAACGATTTTGTAAAAAGAATGCAAAGATATTTGGCGACCCATTCAGCGTACCTTTTGAGAAAGGCATTGGGTATTTCGTCAGCACCACTAGATTTTTTTACATCAAGTTTCAAAAGCATGTTGAAAATTCCCTTTTCACTTACGGTAATGTCAGGCATCGGCGGTAATGGTGACACAAAATTAGGCAGTTTGCCATCATCATTAGTAAAGCAGGACTGAAACTGCCTATTGAATGCATTTGCAATTTTTGTGGCATCAGTAATTTGGACACCATTAATGGTAAAAGCATCCACATCAGTGTAAGATGGGGAAATTGCTTGCCAAAACTTCTGCGGCGAACTAGTAATGAAACTAGGTAAAGAAACTGAAAAATATTTGTCTTTGTCAGCTGCAACTTGTGTTTTAACTTTGTGAGACAAATCTGAAATTTTGGATTCCAGGTTTACGCAGTCGCCTACAGATCGACGTTTTTTCTTTAACCTCTTTAATTTTCTCTGCAAATGTATAGTAGAACGACTTATCCAGGCATTCACACGTTTGTTTTTCTTGCGTATCAATGGCACAAATTGTTCAATACATTCATGTATAAGTTTTGTAAAAGAAGCCCAAAGATTGTGAACATTTGCATCAGTGCGAGAGAAATTATCTAGATGAAACGAAAGCACGTCTATTATAGCTTCGTCATCGGCTCTGGAAAAGTTTCGAAAATATGAAACTTCGTTAGCTTTGTCGACTTTAACATTGCTGAGGCTAAGGAAGACGGCCTGATGATCGGAAATTCCTGGCATGATTTGAGATGTGGCGTTCTCGAAAATGCTACCGCTTACGAAGAAAAGATCTAGTAGAGTCTTACTGCTATCCTGAATTCTTGTGAAGCCTTCAACAACTTGAGTAAGGTCAAAGGCAAAAGCAATATCAAGCATTGCCTCTCCTACCTTGTCATTACGACTTTTGGGGGACATTGTTAGCCAGTCAACACCAGGCAAATTGAAATCACCAGATAGGATTATCCGATCATCAGGTTTGACATGGTCACATAAATACTCCTTCAACACATCCATGGTAGAAGCATCAGAGTTAGGGGGTCTGTACATGGCACCAACAATATACCTAAGGCCGCCACTATAGACTTTGCAGAATAAACACTCAATGTAGGCAACTTCAGGCATCAAGAATACATTAAGCGCACTTTTGTAGATTATACAAACTCCACCACCCCTACTACCACGGTCTTTCCTGTAAACTCGGTATCCTGATGGAACGAATTCACTATCGTATATTTCATCACTGAGCCATGTCTCAGTCAGTATAACAATATCAGGATCGTTAGCGATAATTAGCCCCTCAAGCTCTGTGCTTTTATTGACTACGCTCCTACAATTGATGTTAAGAAGTTTCAAGAATCGATCATCATTTTGCCTTTGTCAAACCCGCCTATCACTTTTCAGCCGAAAGCGGCATTTCTTGTCACTGTCCCAACCGTACATAACGCCGTTTACACTTAGCTTATCATAGATAAGCTTTACCTTAGCCCCTTTTTTCTTTTCGTCTTGAGCAGTTTTCCAAAGCATCCTTCGCTGCTCACGGACACGATGCGAAAAATCTTCCGCAATAGACAATGAAGTGCCTTTAAGTTTATGCGAAACTTTTAAAATTGACAGCTTTTCTTTATAATCCAGACACTTTATTACAATTGGACGATTTTTATTTTCCATACTGCGGCCTAACCTATGAATTCGCTCAATGCTGACCGCTTTAAGTCCCAGTTTATCTTCTACAATGTCCTTATTAAATTTCTTTTCCAATTCTTCATGTGTCTCATTCTTGGGTTCATAAAGACCATAGATGATTAGATTATTTCGGCGACTCATATTTTCTAAATCATCTACTTTGTCCCTAAGCGCCACGAAGTTTCTATCAAGGTGGGACATTTGGTCTTCTAAGTTTTTAATCTTATCGCCCAATGTGGCAAGACTAGACAGCTGTTTCTCCATTGCCTCCATTCTGTCGCTTACTGAAGACAATTTCTTTTCTATCTTCTCATGAGAAGATTGCATAGATGCCATGGTTTCCATTATTTTTTGTTGTCCGGCCAGTAACTCACGCAACGTATCACTTTGGGAGGGACCGGGGTTTGTTTCAATGTCGCCACAGAGTAATAAACTTTTTGCTAGGGTGAAAATATAAGTAACAACATTTAGTACAAAGTGTGGGCAAGGCAGCAGCAACAAATAAGGGTTGTCACTACGAAAACAATGCGATGGCCGGTTATCACCAACCTGAAGAACGAAGCAGAAGGGATTACTGAGCATCCCGCCGGTAGTGCTGCTGCCTGGCCCACTGGGGTGGCTCGCCGGTTCACGCCCTTTTGTAGCTTCCAAGATGGACACGTGATGTGACGTCACCGAAGATGGTCGCAATGGCCATCTTGCGGTGTGAGGACTTTTGATGCTGCTGATACCGAAGTCGGCAAGCGGCGATGGCTCCGGTCCATATCTGCGTAGCAGTTCGGCTTGCTTGATTCCAGGGAGGCAGCCGCGCTGTGATAGCCGAATTTCTTGAAGCACAGCCAAAACCTGAAGAACGAAGCAGAAGGGATTACTGAGCATCCCGCCGGTAGTGCTGCTGCCTGGCCCACTGGGGTGGCTCGCCGGTTCACGCCCTTTTGTAGCTTCCAAGATGGACACGTGATGTGACGTCACCGAAGATGGTCGCAATGGCCATCTTGCGGTGTGAGGACTTTTGATGCTGCTGATACCGAAGTCGGCAAGCGGCGATGGCTCCGGTCCATATCTGCGTAGCAGTTCGGCTTGCTTGATTCCAGGGAGGCAGCCGCGCTGTGATAGCCGAATTTCTTGAAGCACAGCCAAAACCTGAAGAACGAAGCAGAAGGGATTACTGAGCATCCCGCCGGTAGTGCTGCTGCCTGGCCCACTGGGGTGGCTCGCCGGTTCACGCCCTTTTGTAGCTTCCAAGATGGACACGTGATGTGACGTCACCGAAGATGGTCGCAATGGCCATCTTGCGGTGTGAGGACTTTTGATGCTGCTGATACCGAAGTCGGCAAGCGGCGATGGCTCCGGTCCATATCTGCGTAGCAGTTCGGCTTGCTTGATTCCAGGGAGGCAGCCGCGCTGTGATAGCCGAATTTCTTGAAGCACAGCCAAAACCTGAAGAACGAAGCAGAAGGGATTACTGAGCATCCCGCCGGTAGTGCTGCTGCCTGGCCCACTGGGGTGGCTCGCCGGTTCACGCCCTTTTGTAGCTTCCAAGATGGACACGTGATGTGACGTCACCGAAGATGGTCGCAATGGCCATCTTGCGGTGTGAGGACTTTTGATGCTGCTGATACCGAAGTCGGCAAGCGGCGATGGCTCCGGTCCATATCTGCGTAGCAGTTCGGCTTGCTTGATTCCAGGGAGGCAGCCGCGCTGTGATAGCCGAATTTCTTGAAGCACAGCCAAAACCTGAAGAACGAAGCAGAAGGGATTACTGAGCATCCCGCCGGTAGTGCTGCTGCCTGGCCCACTGGGGTGGCTCGCCGGTTCACGCCCTTTTGTAGCTTCCAAGATGGACACGTGATGTGACGTCACCGAAGATGGTCGCAATGGCCATCTTGCGGTGTGAGGACTTTTGATGCTGCTGATACCGAAGTCGGCAAGCGGCGATGGCTCCGGTCCATATCTGCGTAGCAGTTCGGCTTGCTTGATTCCAGGGAGGCAGCCGCGCTGTGATAGCCGAATTTCTTGAAGCACAGCCAAAACCTGAAGAACGAAGCAGAAGGGATTACTGAGCATCCCGCCGGTAGTGCTGCTGCCTGGCCCACTGGGGTGGCTCGCCGGTTCACGCCCTTTTGTAGCTTCCAAGATGGACACGTGATGTGACGTCACCGAATATGGTCGCAATGGCCATCTTGCGGTGTGAGGACTTTTGATGCTGCTGATACCGAAGTCGGCAAGCGGCGATGGCTCCGGTCCATATCTGCGTAGCAGTTCGGCTTGCTTGATTCCAGGGAGGCAGCCGCGCTGTGATAGCCGAATTTCTTGAAGCACAGCCAAAACCTGAAGAACGAAGCAGAAGGGATTACTGAGCATCCCGCCGGTAGTGCTGCTGCCTGGCCCACTGGGGTGGCTCGCCGGTTCACGCCCTTTTGTAGCTTCCAAGATGGACACGTGATGTGACGTCACCGAAGATGGTCGCAATGGCCATCTTGCGGTGTGAGGACTTTTGATGCTGCTGATACCGAAGTCGGCAAGCGGCGATGGCTCCGGTCCATATCTGCGTAGCAGTTCGGCTTGCTTGATTCCAGGGAGGCAGCCGCGCTGTGATAGCCGAATTTCTTGAAGCACAGCCAAAACCTGAAGAACGAAGCAGAAGGGATTACTGAGCATCCCGCCGGTAGTGCTGCTGCCTGGCCCACAATATAAGTTGCAATACGCTGGCTGTGGTCACAGTGACTGCAAGCATGAAGAATGACCCGACAAACGTTAAATTGATCCAGCAATTACCACTCATTCGGGGAGTTTATTTCTCTAATTCTTTTCTACGTAATTGCCTATTTGAAGTGTTGGTGTATGGTCAAACTCGTATTGAGCGCGACTCGCCATTTTTTGTCAAGCTGCGGAGACGCGAAGTGCCCGCTGCACATTCAGTTTAGTTCAGTTTCAGTTTATTTCGGACATAGTTACATGACATGAAATATGTCCACGAGGCAAGGCAAAAGGAGACTCGTATGTCTCCTGACGAGGCCTTCACCCCGGACTGTCCCTTACCTACATTGGTCTGTCGACTAGAGGCTGTTCACCTTGGAGACTTGCTGTGGATGTGGGTACGGTCCGGCACGAAAATCACACTCCCTCCCTCGAATTTTCAAGGGCCGACAGGAGCGCACCGGACAGCGCAAGAGCCGCACTGCTCTACGGAGCCACCGTCCCTATCACTGGGTGAACCCATTCCAGGGACTCGATCTCCTTACAGAGAAAAGAAAACTCTTTCCGGGGCTCCCATCGGCGTCTCCGAGCTGGTTTGCGTTGCCGCACTGGGCCCCGAAGGGCCGATCTCCGTAGCCGGGTTCGGGACTGTTAAACCGATTATATTTGGTTGCAGCGGGGCATCTCCGTATCAAAGACTGAGCTGCACAAACGCGCCCGCTTCTGAAACAATTTCTCCTTTCCCTAAAGATCGACTGACCCATGTTCAACTGCTGTTCACATGAAACCCTTCTCCACATCAGCCCTCAAGGTTCTCACTTGAGTATTTGCTACTACCACCAAGATCTGCACCAGCGGCGTCTCCAGGCGGGCTCACGCCCGACACCTTCAACGCACACCGCTGCGGCCCTCCTACTCGTCGTGGCTTAGCACCCCCGAATTTCGTGCTTTTCGGCCAGCGACGGCCGGGGATAGGCGCGACGCTAGAGCGCCATCCATTTTCGGGGCTAGTTGCTTCGGCAGGTGAGTTGTTACACACTCCTTAGCGGATTCCGACTTCCATGACCACCGTCCTGCTGTCTTAAGTAACCAACACCCTTCATGAGTTCTCGTGAGCGTCCCGACTCGGGCGCCTTACCCTGGCGTTTGGTTCATCCCACAGCGCCAGTTCTGCTTACTAAAAGTGGCCCACTTGGCACTCTCATCGCAGCGGGAGGCCTCAACCCAAAATGCACACATTGGCAAGCTAATGTGTGCATTTTGGGAATAATTATGACTGTGTCTTTTTAATTGGTTAGAAGCATTCAGCGTCCTACTCGTTAAGCAATTCATATTGCGGGACACCTGGTTGTTATATTATTATTCTACCATGATATATACCACAAGTTAACATATTTCCTTCACAACATGCCTGTATGGGGTCTTTTACTGCGAAAGCTGCTGTGAGATCAAAACAAGGGTGCCGTAGTTGCCATCGCCGCCAGTGCCCGTAAACACTTTCGCGTGAAACAAGGAAAATACCCAGGATGGAATGAGATTCGAGCTTGGGTCTTCTTTATAGGAGCCCAGTATTCCCCCACTGAGGCACGCCGGTGCTTGAAACCCCGGTGCAAACTCACCATATGTGGGCTTCATGTCATGTAAGAGATAGCGTTAACATTTGTAATAGAACCTTTTAGAACAGTTAAGCAACAAGCAGAAGTCGCACAATGTGAATTGCGTAACAAGTGGGTCGTTGCTTGCTCCTACGCTACAAAAGCATCAGACTCAATTTTTCATCGTCGGCAGTTACAATATCAACAAAGTGCACATGATGGCTTATAATTCTGTAGCGAGTACGAATCTTCTTCGACGAATTATGAATATTTGCATAGTGGACGCTTTCATATTCACGGAAATGATAATTTACGACGTAGCATGCCTATGTGGATGGTGACACGTCTGTCTGTGGAAAGTACCGTATATATGCGTATAATTTTCGACCACACTTTAGTTCACATAAGCTTTCCAAGGTGGTAAAGTGCCGAACGTTGTCAAAGGCACCCTTGAAATTAGTTGAAAAAATGGCCCTTTCTGCTTGAGTGGTTCCACTGGGTAGGTAATCTCATGTTTTTTTTTTCTTATAGGAGGATGTCCTGCGCTGACAGATATAAATACAAGCGATACATAGTTTCAGGCAGTAGGTTCTGTTCTTCTAGACTAGTTACTCACAAGTAATGGGGTGGGGTTGTCGCGAGATCTTCTCTGAATCCTGAGCTCGTCGTTTCATGACTTTTGCGGCCATATATCACGTTGCCACGACCGCGTGCCGTGGGACTTCTGGGTGATGGCGACGGCGCTTGCAGTGAGCCCTCGGTGGGGTGCAGAATTTCAGCGAGGTGCCTACGATGGTTCCAACGCTGTGGTTGATAATGGTGCCGTCAGCCTGGTTCGATGTGGTGCATGATCCCACGTGTGCCGTTGGGATATCTGAGGCAGGGTGTTCCCCGCCATTAGGGGTCGAATCCCCACAACTTTGGACATGTCGCACTCGTTCCGGACATGTGCTGTCACTTATACCAGACGCGCCTACTTCAGAAATGATAACCAAGGCCATAAAAGACCTCCAGGCCTGGGCCTGATGAACGACAGTGTGCAGCTGACCTATCTGAGCCACAATGTCTGTCACTTATCCCTGAAAAAAAGAACTAGAAGGAATAAACTTATTTCAACCGTCGAACCGGTTCGTCTAAGAGTGCTTTCCTCTGACTGGTGAAGAATCTGCACGTTAAAAAAAATGATCTAGAGGTTCAATCTCATTCCGATGGATGTGCAAAGGTTACTGCATCAGCCCAGACCTGTGTTGGTAAAAGTCCTGCGTGAGGACTCGGCATCGTATTCTGGTAATTGATATCTCCACCTTTCTGGAAGAGCACGATCGATTTTTCCAACGACAACTGAGGTGAAGGAACTCAGAGGCTGACAACGCAGACTTATAGTGAAGTTGATTGTTGTGGCAAATTTTTTCAAATCGTGCCGCAGGTATACAAACGCCAAGCAAAATATGCATTATAGGCCTATATATTATGAGATACAAGTATACGTGTGCATCTACATACTTATTGAGAGGTACAACTTTGTGCCCTGCATGGTACCCACACCTAGCGAATAAAACGTACGTTTATATGTCGGAATGAGGGAATAAAGAATTTGAAATATTTTTGAAGAATTTGAAAAAAAAATGGATGCAGTTAATGAGGAACTGGTGGATAGGCTACCTATCATAGCGGCGGATTCTGATTTTGACAGGTTAATTTCTGTAAAGCTAAAATAAGGGCAAGTTATTCCGTGTGATATATAAGAGTAAAGCCGGGTAAACGAATCGAAAAATACCAATCCAAAGATAATGATGCGATTCCTACCCCTGCCTACTCTTCACATATTCATACTTTAGTTGTTATCGCTGCAGGCGTTTCTAAGCTAGACAAATGACCCTCTGAAACGCAATCCAAGTATCTACTGGGCAAATGCTTGCAATTCTTGAGAAAGAGCTCATCAAATTCTATTCTGCCCGTTTGTACATTTCATGGGCCGTATTCACAAAGCTTTCTCGTAGTTGCGCATTTTCTTAGCGAAGCGTCCTCTTATCTCGAGGGTGTGCGACCACAATGGCCCGAATTTAACTTATTCGGCACAGTTGAGGGCGTGGAGGACACTGGAAAGCCGGTAAAACGACAAAGAAAGAAATACGTGTGTGTCACTGATAGCAAAGTAGCACGCAAGGCGTCTAGCGCCGAGAGTATACGAATATAGTCAATGATTTGCTGCATCTCAGCTTCCAGTTCCGCGGGTGTCTGCTACAGCGCTTACGCGCTGCCGCATTGTAATAGACGTCCGGGTGTCCTGCGCAAAGCCACTCGCTCGCGTTTCATTAATGACTGTAGCTAAAAAAGTAATTGCTCGATGGCTTTAGGCAATAATCAATGTTCTATCTCGCAAAGTGCAAGTGAACTTCGTGTACATCATATCAATGAAACCGCGCCAACATTGATGCATGCAATGTTTGAAGTTGTACCCCAAATGTCTTCCCCTGTTTACCACGACCCGTTAACTTACATTTTAGTGAAGCTGCGCTGCTACTCAACTACCCAGGCATAATCGAGCGCGGTATACGTTAGACGTAAAGGTTGCCTTTCTTGCAATAATCTTATTACAAGACATGGGAGTGACCTTTGTGCCAGCGGAAAAATTCTGCAGAAATATAGAACAGCAGTAACCAAATAGAATCTTGAGCGCAATGTCGTAGGTTCCATGCACCGCAGCATTTTGATAGAGTCGGAATGCGAGAACAGGCACGCTCTATGGCACGAACACCAAAAAAGCGCTCTATGACTTGGTTTGCATGGGTGCTAGCTGCATCGCACTGCTGCTCACGTAGGCTAGCCCCGGACACGGGGATGAGGAGTCGTGGCATTGAGGTACACCGAGTCACTTTTGGATATCGAAAATGCATACTTAGGTCAGGTACAATTTGTAGGAAAAAATTATCATTATGCAATAGTGGTGAACATGTTCGGCTGAAATACAGCATACCACAGCACTGAGAGAAAAGGCTACTACCTCAGGTAAGAGGTGCATTTACTGGCCCTGTGTTGTCTGAGCCTTGTACGATAGGTTTTTCTGCGTGCAAGTTGTGAAGCCAAGCGATTTTCACCCAGTTGATAATTCCTCCCAGAGTACTTGATCCATCGAGTGAATCCCAAGCGCTCAATAAGGAATCAAAGTATTTGTTATCGTTTAAAAGCATGAGCTTTTCAGCCTCACATGAATGGAGTTTAATTCTTAAGCTGCAGGCTTTACACTTTCAACATTCTAAATTATCTCGTACTTTACTTTTATTATGCTCAATTAGCATTGTGTGTGTGAGAATAATACAAACATACACTGTTAGCAACAATGTTTGTGTTTTCATTGTGTGCACATTCAGTTGTGTTTGCTTATTCTTATGTATTTAAAAAAAATCTGACCTCGCAACCAGCATTTAGGCAGTTTTCTGCCCTCGAAACTGCCAGGCAGACCACAGTCCACCTAGATGATTCTCTCATGCATGCTTCCAGCCACCTCCAGGTGTGCTGGATGATAACAGTCCCACCAGTGACAGAGACTTCCACATTTAAAGAGCACGAGTCGTTCCTAATTCTGTACAGATGCTACAAGCCATGAGGAGACTTGATTTCCCAGTGCGTGCAACCAATGCATCCCAGGACCTTAAGAAACTCTGCGATCTGTGACGAGGCAAAATACGATATATTAAAAAAAACATCAGTAAATGTACTCCCCTCTAATACTTTTTTGACTATAACGCAGACCTATCACTTCGTCAAAGTGATGAAATCTAATATATTCACTTTTACACAGACTGAAATTCTATGTAGGCTTTACATACCGCAATATATATGTCCTAGTAAAAATATAGGGCTGCCACAGCGGTAATGCTATATATAACTAATTTTTCAAAATACATTGTGTTCCTGAAGTGCAACATGGCTCCTGGAAAATAAATTTGCATTATTATTTTCAACTATCAAACGTGGTACATAGACACGCTCGTCTTAATACTCAAACAAGAGCTCGCTTATATTGAATCACAAAAAACAACTGTTGATGTTTTTGTGTTCCCCTTCTCCATAATATATGTATGTATAAAAAGGCTGTAGTAAAAATTTCATTCTTGAACCTAATATAGTGAAACATTACATCTGCTGGGCTGAAAAACTTGCACACGTGTTAGTACTAGGCGAATAGCAGCAAATTTAAATTCGCAAGATCAACTCACCGATGGCAAAGCGTTTAGTAGCCGTGAGTGTAATCAGGGATCAAGTGTGCTGTGGGGCCAACAGGCAACAAATGTCTGTAGACTGGAATCTATCGATGACGTAGCAATTAAAGGCTGGCCAGGCGTGCACGTTCACTGATATAGTGTAAGAACTGTCAATGGGCCCTTGTAGTCGAGGCTCTACTGCCCTGCAAAACGATAGTCAGCGGACTCGGAAACCTGTAGTTAGCCGGTACTTGTCTACAACTTCATCCAAAGCAAAGCACCGGAGCAATGTTTGCTCTTTCCGAGGGCTGGAGAGAAGCTTGAAGTTCGCGGGCTCTCACTGGCAAGTACTTAAGTTTTCACCGAAGAAAAGCCTAGGTGCGCTGCCAAAGCAACATGGTGTACAGTAAAATGTAGCATCTGGCACTTTCAGTTCGACGCATCATGGTGCTCGGACTATGGTTCTTACAAAAAGGACAGGTGACGAGTTAATGAATAAAAACGCCTAGCCTCACCACCGCAACTTTGCATGGCAAAACAGTCATCAACGCTCTCTTTAAATTTTCTGTCACACAAGCACAGCCTCTTCACAAATCTTAGAAATGTCAACACAGCACCACTGTTCACAACGAACATCGTATCACTCATGGACACAGGACCACTAACAATAGAAGCGCACGGGCTAACCAATCGCGAAGCAAGAACCTAACACAGCGCGCAGTTCATACGTTGCCGTACGTATTTAGGGTCATTCAAGTAACGTTCCAAAACGCTGTCAATCCGAAAAGTCACACAGCACCCAATTGAGAGACTGGAAAGCAAAGAAAATGAGCTGTTACCAGCACACAAACACACATTGCAGGCTTCTCGAGTGCTAGTTGTGGTCAATACACAGGCGCCGATCCCCGTTTAATAAACACAACGAGGTACAGGCTTCGCTGAGCTTCACTGTACACCATGACACTGTCAAAGGTTTGCACACTGCTTACGCACACCAAAAAAACTGCCATAATCAGAACGCAACCAGTAGAACGCTGAAGTAACTCAATCGAGAAGCGTTTGTTAAAATTGGCAGTAACACACCTACACTGTTAGCGGCGTCATGTTGTTTTCGCGTAGTGCGCAGCACGTAAGAGGGCTTTTAGAAAGATCTTGCGGGTTTAGCACGGCGAGACAAAATGTGCTCTTATGTGCGAGGGGGAAGATACGACGAAAACAACATCGATTCCTGGTGAAATATAAGTGTTTTGGCCACGTCATAAGATGACCTGATGTAAAAAGTACTACTTCCCAACCAATCACAAGCTGCGATTGTCGGCCAAGTGGTCGTCTGCTCGCGTTTGTCGTCTGCATAGAGATTCTCACAAAATTACTTAAAGGGAAATCTGGCGCTAGTGAGCTGCTGGGTGCAAGGAAATGACGGGATACGTCAGCTTCGAACTTGACTCGGATTCGTATACCTCGAAGACCTGTCTGTCTTCACGTTAAAATGGTTGAATACTTACTAAAATAACACTTGATAAGCTATTTATTTTGTCATTGCACAGAAACGTGCTCTATTTAACACTGAAACCTTCTGCGTCGATGTATAATTTTACGAAGCGTAAGAGTAACCAACAGCTGCTAAACCATGAAGGCAGACGACAAAGTCAGCGTTCCCTCTGCCACTTTATGTCGTCTCTTTCTTTATTTCGGCGTTTGGTTGTGTAGTCAAAATAAGTGGACTTTTATTTGAGAATATAATACACGCGGATGAGATTTGCTTATAAGTGTTTTGCTTTAAAGAAGCTTTATTTACGCAGTCATATTCACTTTAGAGCCCAAGCCTAGCTCAACACCAGCCAACAGAAGCTTCGCAGAAACATATATATCTTCATTCTCAGCGCTGCGACGGGGCCTCTTGAAAAATTTGCTTAGACGGTAATGCCACATTTCCCTCTAGATACTTTTGTGAGAAACTCTATGGGTTTTGCCTTCGTGACGCGATCATTCTCAGGTCACGTGGTCGTTGCCTCGCACAGAATACATATCAGTGGCTTGTTCCACCTTTGATTGATATTCTTAGGTCAACCTAAATAACTGTTAACCTCTTTGGTGGTCATATCCGCCAATGTGGCAAGCATCACGAGTTGTACCTTTAATTGGGTGATGTGGGACGCGACACAACATGACAATTAAGGTTTACCATATATTGTGCCGTGTTCAAATTCCCCGACCATTCACGTAGCACATTGGTTTTCATCCAACCACTAGCCTTTGCATACATAACTTTACGCTATTGACGCTAGATTGAATATTTTTTACGTGACTCTAAGCTTATGAATGACTGCGGTCGGCAATGCCATGCATTGCGTACAAGGGAAACAGCACACGTGACTCAAAGTGCCGAAACAAATTAAAACGCAACAGCAGTCATCAGGCAGCCCTATATGGCCATAAATTAACTCAAAATCAGCCACATCACCTAGGTATCTCGCCGCATTTCAAAGTGGCCACAATGTTCGAAAAAATGGCACGGATCACGCTTAAGAGTTTCCCGTAGCCATGCTGTTTTTACAAAAAAAAAATTTGCTTCATGAGTCCACTTACGAGCATTTTTCGGTGACGTAAGCAAGTATAGCAACCACACCACGATCGCTGACATGTTCCTGGGCAGTCACCGCGTGCTTTATTGCAGCGGCTGATGTGGCAACAATGGCCCCTTACGACGTTTTTCTTTTTTGCTACGTGATTCAACTTACGCAACGAAATTTCTCTTGCACGAAAATTTGCTCCTAAGCGAGTTTTGTGAATACAACTCCTACTTATGAGTGGCACTTCGCGGAACAGCACTTGTAATGGTTGGCACTGTTTCTTCGTGAAAATGACCTGAGGGCACCATAATCTTGACAACTGATGGTAAAAAAAATCCATCGGTTGATTAATAAAAATATATTACGATGTCGTTAGTGGCAATGTATCTATATTTAGGAATGTACACACTGTTAGAATGTCAAACGGAGTACGAAGAGAAAGCAAGTGTGCTTCTTCGTATAACAATAGTTGAGACAAATTTTGGAAGTCTAAGGCATATACGTAGAAATTCGTGTGGCCGCAGTTTGTATGCAGGTGCACCAGAGAAGAAGACACAGCCGAACTATGAAATTGCGCGAATAAACATGCAGTAAATCATGAAGGGAACATGACGGCGTAATCGTGAACGCTTGTTGCTGAGTCTACGAAGCATCCCTAGTGCACGTACCTTTGGCTGCCAAATGTTTTATATGCTGACTTGAATTAGGTTCTTCAGTATGAGTGACCCCTAAATACTTTACAGATTCCACCTGCGGGTGAACGTTTTGCCGATAAGGTAAAGCGATTTTGATCGTAACACTCAGAGTAAAAATTATTATTGCATTTTTTATATTCAGTAAAAGTTGACATTCTCTAACCACGTTACAAGAGCATTCATATATGTCTGAAGAATTTAATAAGGTTAATGTATATCTACAGCTGCAGCAAAAGACGTGATATCATCAGCATACAGATACACTTGCATGTCCATTTCAAGAGGAATAGAGCATAGTATTATGTTAAATAGTAGCCGTGATAAGATTGATCCTTGTATGACACTTCTACTTCATACCTTGAAGAAGACAAACCATGCAGATAGAGAACAGTGAAATTCTCGTTCGTTTAAGAAGGAATGTACCTATGCGACAAAGTATTGTGGTAGACCTGCGCTTTTAAGTGAGTTCTATATTTTTAAACGTTCCATGCTGTCATAAGCTTTTGTGATCTCCAGGATCACTAAGGCGGCAAGTTGTTTCTTAAGACGAACAAGCTGTATTCTACTTTCCAAATTTACATGGGCACACCAAATGGAGCAACCACGCTGAAGCGATTTGGCATGGGCTAAGAACCTTGTTTTCATTCAACCAATTATATATTCGAATGTGTAAGATCCTTTCAATCGGTTTTACCAGATTAGATATGAGCGATATCTTAAATCCTGCACCTTGTTTTTAGTATGCGAATTTTCTTAACAATTTCACAATCAGGTGCAACTCATGGGTTTCTGATAGAGTGGTTCACATTTGCCAGGAGGTCCTGTGATAGAACCTCGTGGATGATTTTTATTGCCGATCTAGTTATACCATGAGGACCGGCCACAGAATAGGGCAAGTTTCTCACTACTTGTTTTAATTCCGAAGGAGTGATCCTCTCAAAACCGTCACTTTTCTCAGGCGACCACGAGTGCTGTAAGAAGGCAGACGCAAAGTGATTTTCAAGTTTTGTTGCAATGCATTCGAGAAAACTAGACAGTTCACTTGGAGTTGAAACTACTAATTTGGTGTTGCTTGATAACGGTATGATCCTTTATGTTTTGGGGAAATTAAAGAGAGTTTTCGTGTTGTAAAGTTCTACAAGAACTCCGAACGATGACTATCATAGCAGTCTTTCGCAGCGGCAACTGTTCTCTTGAAGATTGCAGCCGCATATTTGTAATCTGTCCAATTTCTAGGACATTAACTGTAAAGTAGTTTTCGCCACGCAGCTCTTCTTAGGCTGTAATCACTTGCTTAAGCTGAATTCCACGAAGGATTAGAACTTCTGTTAGATAGCTTTACGTCGAATTTCGATTCTCTTTACGAGCATTTTATCACGTAACTTAAAATCATGACATTTTGCTCTTCACATTCAACTATTCAGTTCGACAAGGCGACCCGCAGGGAATTTTTTAATGTACTAAAAATTACGTTGAGTTATTGAGTGGCTAATTAGTAGGGTCACCAGATATGCAACCTCAAAACACATAGACAAGTGGTCACTACTTGTTTAAGGTAGACCATCTAGAGATAGTGAGGCTAGGACTGTTGAAAGTCAGGCCTTCTTTCCTTTGGGCAGCAGGAGCGTTTCCGAGGCCATATGCTAATTCCTACGAGTAACGAGAGGAATATAATGCCCAGTTCATCGAATTCAAAAATAATTTTCAAAACATTTGTCATATTTTTATTTATTAAAATGAATTTATTTATCAGAGGCGAATTGTTGCTGCTTCAACCACGTGAAGGCAGAGGCCGGCCGCCGCCGTGGCTGCGGTCACTGCTGCGCATCGAGTGCGTCAGCATTGCTGCCGCTGGGAGGCGACACTCACCAGTGACGAGCTGGCCGACATGCTTTGGGCCATCCGGCAATCCGACGATGCCAACCGGGTCCAAGGACTTCAAGCGGTCACCTGAGGCACCGCCATCATCAACGACGGAGGATGGGAAGAGACAGGGGTTCATCCCCTCTCCCCCCCACTCCGTCGCCTGCCCGAAGGGCACCGCCGGACTTTAAATAAAGTTTTTTTATTCATTATTTCATCAAACTCATAAATTCATACGTATTCAATAAAAGCGATACTCCTTTTTTATTTTTATTGTTAAATATTCTAACAATTGATTTCAAAACAATTACATACCATTCTGAAATTATGAAGAAATTCTTTTTTGTAGCAAGGCAGCGCTCATTTCATAGCCGATCTGCCATGGTGAGTTGCGCCTCGATAAAAGGGCAACTAATCAATGATCGTTATAGGGGCGCGAAACTACAACCGTTAAAAAACAAAGCAGGCAGATTTAGTCATGATTGTTATTCTTACCGGTGCCATCGCGCTCCTATACGACCTGAAATATGCGTACGAATTACAAATCTGTATACGTATTCCTGAAGATTTTCGCTGAAGAATTGCGCTCGTCTAAGTCCCATATCTAAGAGATTTGATCTGTTTGATTGTGGACATCATATAGTCAAGTAAACAAAGTGTTTCACTTGATAACTGCGCCCCTTGAGGTACCAACAACAGTCAATCAACGGAAGCCTCACTAACAAGCCATTTAAGCCTCGAACTCTTTACCTTATGATTATTGAGTTTAATGAAGAAGACGACGACCACACCTATACATGTCTGGTTTGTTACAGTCACCTTTGCCTCCACTGCATCGAGAGAGGATCTCTGCATCGTTTCCCCTGATTATGCTGGTTGCTTGTGCCCCATCGCGGTGGTCTAGTGGCTAAGGTATTCGGCTGCTGACTCACAGGCCACGGGATCGAATCTCTGTTGCGGTGGCTGCATTTTCGATGGAGGAGAAGGTGCTTTAGGCCCATGTTCTCAGATTTCGGTGCACGTTAAAGAACCCAAACTTTTCTAAATTTACCGAGCGCTCCCCTATGGCGTCTCTCATAATCATATGGTCGTTTTGGCACGTTAAACTCCAGATATCAATCAATCAGGTTATTTGCGAATCAAAGAAAAAGACTGTTAGCAGAACCTCTCCATTGCCCTCCCATTGTCCTTCCCCGTGGGAGCAACTGTAAAGGGCTTTAGCCACAGGAACATTTACGAAGCTGCATGCTATTTTCTAAAGGAAACAAAACTAAACGAATTTTTGGTTTTGGCAATAATTTACTGTATTTTCAGCCATACTAGCTTGTTGAGTATTCTTTTTTCTTTCTTTTACTTTGATCATTGTTTTATCAATACCTTCTTATTTAAAGCATCGATAACTAAACGTATTCAGCCGCAAAAACAGCTTCGTTTTTAAGATTAGGTACCATCTGTTACATTCCTGCTCCCCCGTGGTGTATTGCACCAGGAATATAAAGACCAAGCGACCAACCGGGCGAGCAACCAATCGACCGACTATAAAAGTAAATCATCGTAGCCACCACTTAAAACAACATCCTCATCTCCACCCTACTGGGATATTAGATCATACGTATAGAAATTTTATACTGTTTTCTACTGGCCTTCTGGCGGTCCATATATAATTGAAATCTAGAGCTACCACGCATCTGTTCTGAGTCGAAGGACAACGTATTTTTCTCCACGTCTATTACGTCGTTATTTTTTCCTAAATGGTTCGTTCTTAATTAGTTGCCATAACTTAGATACCGGAATTCTAGCGTCATCATTACCCTCCAGAATAGAAGTTTTTATGACTTCCCCTCCACGCTGCCTTCCCTTTCTTCTAAATTCGTGTCGGCTAATTGAATATTGGAATTAGAAAAACAACTCCTAAAATGCAGTGTCAATTCGCTGTGTATTGTGAATTGGTCTTCAGCGTCTTACTAAAAAAAGGCTATAGACTCTAGCGTATACACCGCAGTACTTTAGCATAGTCATCAAAAGTCACCTAGAGATGTTAAGACTCATCAACAGCCATTAGAAATCCTCACTTTCATGAAGAATGGTATGGTCAAGAAATTGAGCTGCGTCGAGAAGCTGACCTGCACGACACGTACCTCAATCGCTGAAATTCAAACACAGAACTTGATGCTCGATCAGAGAAGAAAGAACATACCTTTAAATTAAGCGTGGTGCTATTTTGGGTGCAGGTGAAGTTATCGGCTTCTGAACAATGCATTTCGTGCTGGTAATATACAGCCTGAAGTTTTAGAAAAATCCTGGGTCCTCGCAGAATAGAACATCCACGTTCATTTTACGAAAGTGACTGTTTACTGCCGTGGTAGTAAAGGGTATACTATATCGGCTGCTGACCCCAAAGACGCGGTTTCATTCCCGTCCGCACCGGTCACAATTTGTCAAGTAGAGAGAAGCCGTTGCCCCATGTTCCTAGATTTAGGCAAGCGTTAGATAAAAACCGCGTATTAGTAAATTCCGGAGCCCTCCCATAATGCAACTATTGCAATCATATCGGGACTATGGCAAATGAAGCACCACAAAATTTCATCTTTATTACGAAAGTGTTAGTAGTCAGACATACGAGCCCATTTTTGTACAAGAAACATATTATTAACCTATTATTGCATCGGGTAAGAAGCCTGCCAATGTGCCAATGTCTCAATCTGTATGAAGGCCCCACTACATTCAGCGTCAATGGCTAAGCCCACCAGGCTCAGCTGAGATGAGACTGGATCTCAATCTCTCGTTGAAGTTGATGCTCTACGCTGTTCTTTGGGAGGTGAGACTTGAACATAACCTTAAGTGCAACGACATCAGCGCACAATTCAGAGTTCGGAAATAATCACACATTAGTTCATAATTAGGTGTAAAGAGTGTGTGCGTTCATACGACCCTTCATCTACGAAAAAATGTCGTTCGAATCTACACAGGGCTCCACTGGTCTTCCTCTGGGTCGACCACGAAGGTGAACTCGTGAAACTTGAGGTCGCACCTGGTGGCTGGTGTCGATATTCCCACAGCCATCGAAGACCAGGACGCCGAGGTCGATGGAGCACTCCTTGAACAGCAGCAGGGATGACAATCCAGAAAATCTTTCCACCACAGCTTTACTGCCCCCACATGTGCGCGAAAGACATGGCGTCACTCGTTCCAGACTCACCTTCTTCCGAGATGATGACCAAAGTCATCAAATGCCTCCAAGATATGGGCCTAATGAACGACAGTGCGCAAGTCACCGATATTGGCCATCACGTTTGGTACTTCGTGACGAGACCGCAGTTGGCGAAGGCTGTCGTCTATGGAGCACTTCTCGGGTGAGTTCGAAAGCGAGAGCGTGCACCATCGGCGTCCACGTCATCTTCGCATGACCACACACAGAGCTCGCGTCCTCTGGAACCACTGTGCCACACATCCAGTCACCGCCACGATGTATGCGCCACACGTCCCTGGGAAAGATGTCATCGTTTCCTGCACAGCGTAGGCTTGTCCTTGCGCAGCCGGGGCCATCACACACAGTCATGGTGACTGACTAGGTGGGGCTCTCGTTGGTGTTCGTGTCGATAGGATTCAGCATACTGCATGCTATCTGAAAGTGAGCGAATAAGAAGAAGGAACAAGGTCCGGACGGCGCATTGGCATAAAAATAAAAAAGGCAAACACGAATATCAATGTAATAAAAGATAGCATATAGACCTAATTATTATTGTTATTCTAGCCTATGTCAACGCACCCTAAACAACCCACGTTTACAAGGGGCTTTTATTCGAATTCGTCAAATGAGCTTATCTATATACCATTTCATCTACTCACAGTTATTCACTGTGGAACGGGGTTTATTGGCACAAGTAGTGCTTGCACAGCAGGTCTATTGATGCGGGAACCGGGTGGCAGGAAGCGACGCAGGATACACAACGCTCGGGGCAACAGCTCGCGCTCGGCTCCTCTTCCTAAAGGCGTGACCCACTGCGGCACATATTCTTCTTCCTCTCTACAATACCCCGGCGACGAAGACGAGCCATCCTGGCAAGTCAAGGTGATGATATTAGGAGTGGGTCGTGATATGGCTTGAGACGACTCACGTGGACAGTCTCACGACCAAGGCGTCGCCTGTCTGTAGATGACGTGACCGGCTCGATCACGTATGTGACAGGAGATCGACGTTCGACGACGCGATTATGACCGTGAAACTTGGGGGCAAACTTAGCGGACAGACCTGGGGAGTGGAAGGGCAGTCGAAGCCAGACAAGCGAGCCCACGGCAAAAGTCTCGACTTGCTGGTCGCGGTCGTGGCGGTCTTTCTCGAATGCTTGCTTGTCCGAGGTGAATGATCGAGCCAACTGACGACACTCTTCAGTGTGGTGCGAAATTTCAGAAAGAGGGCTGAACTCTGAGACGTCGGGACGATACGGCAAAATGGTGTCAAGGGTGGAGCATGGCTCATGCCCATATAGAAGAAAGAAAGGCGAGAAGCCTGTGGTTGACTGCGTCGCGGTGTTGTGCGCATAGGTCACAAATGGGAGAATGACATCCCAGTTTGATTGGTCAGAATTGACATACATGGCGAGCATGTCTCCTAGCGTTCGGTTGAAGTGCTCAGTTAGACCGCTGGTCTGCGGGTGGTAGGCTGTAGAGGTGCGGTGCACCGTGCGGCATGCCTGAAGGAGTTGTTGTACAACTTTGGATAAAAAGACACGCCCTCGGTCACTTAGCAGTTCACGTGGTGCCCCGTGACGCAGTACGAAGCGTCGCAAAATGAAATTGGCTACGTCACGTGCACCAGCCGTAGGTAGTGGAGCTGTTTCAGCATACCTCGTCAGATGGTCGACGGCGACAATGATCAATCGATTTCCAGTGGCAGTGTAAGGAAGGGGACCATATAGATCGATACCAACGCGGTCGAAAGGGTGCGCCGGACACGGTAGAGGCTGTAATAATCCGGGTGAATGGGCAGATGTCTTTCGTCGTTGGCATAATGAACAAGACCGAATGTATTTTCGTACAAAAGTGTACATACCACGCCAGTAGTAACGCTGGCAGATCCGGTGATATGTTTTTAACACACCAGCGTGAGCATGTTGTGGGTCGGCATGAAAATACGCACATACATCAGATCGCATGTGGCGTGGTATAACCAAGAGCCATTTACGACCATCCGCGTGGTAGTTTCGGCGGTATAGTTGCGCGTCCCGTGTCGCGAAATGTGTGGCTTGGCGGCGAAGAGCGCGTGGGTACGCAGACGTTGAAGAGTCGGAAAGAATGTTAAGGAGAGATGTTATCCATGGGTCTTTCCGCTGTTCAGACGACATGCTTTTGACGGAAATGGGAGCGAAGGAGAAGTTGGTGTCTGAATGCAGGTCTGCGGTGGATCTCACTGGTGATCGTAAGAGGGCGTCCGCATCAGAGTGTTTTCGTCCTGAGCGGTAGACGACACGAATGTCGAATTCTTGTAGTCGAAGAGCCCAACGTCCAAGGCGACCTGAAGGATCTTTTAGCGACGCCAACCAACAAAGTGCATGGTGATCGGTCACAACGTCGAAACTCTGTCCGTACAAGTAAGGACGAAACTTGCTTAACGCCCAAACGATTGCGAGGCATTCTTTTTCAGTTACGGAGTAGTTCATCTCCGCTTTCGTGAGTGCGCGGCTTGCGTATGCGACGACGTACTCTGAAATACCTGGCTTTCGTTGCGCGAGTACTGCTCCCAGACCAACGCCACTGGCATCTGTGTGCACTTCAGTGGGGGCACTTGGGTCGTAATGGCGTAAAATCGGTGGGGACGTACGTAGGCGGCGCAGTGTAAGGAAAGCTTCGTCACATGCCGGGGTCCAGTTAGAAAGGTTAGCTGGACCGTTCAGTAGTTGTGTAAGTGGAGCTATTATTGTTGCAAAGTTGTGGACGAAACGACGAAAATACGAGCACAAGCCGATGAAGCTCCTAAGTTCTTTGAGTGAAGTCGGCTTCGGAAAGTCTGCTATGGCTCGAAGTTTGTCTGGGTCGGGGGAAATTCCATCCTTTGTCACAACGTGACCAAGTATCGTAAGTTGGCGAGCCCCATAGCGGCACTTCTTTAAGTTAAGCTGGAGGTTTGCCTTGGTAAGACACTGAAGAATGGTGCGCAGACGGTCGACGTGAGTAGGGAAATCAGGAGAAAATACAATAACATCATCGAGGTAACATAAGCATATCTGCCATGTAAGGCCGCGTAAAATGGTGTCCATCATTCACTCAAACGTTGCAGGTGCATTGCACAGACCGAATGGCATAACCATGAATTCGTATAGGCCATCCGGCGTAACGAATGCTGTTTTGGGACGGTCACACTCTGCCATCGGAACCTGCCAGTAACCTGAACGTAAGTCAAGCGAAGAAAAGAATTCGGCACCTTGTAGGCAATCGATAGCGTCGTCGATGCGGGGAAGAGGGTATACATCTTTCCGGGTAATTTTGTTCAGTGGCCGGTAGTCGACACAAAATCTAATCGAACCGTCTTTTTTCTTCACTAGCACCACAGGTGAAGACGAGGGGCTAGAAGATGGTTTGATGACGCCGCGCTGAAGCATATCATCCACCTGTTCTACAATTACACTTCGTTCCTTGGGTGATACGCGGTAGGGGCGTTGCCGCAAAGGAGGGTGCGTTCCAGTGTAAATTGTGTGAGCGACGGTGTTAGTTCGACTCAGTGCCTTTTGAGAAAGGTCAAATGAATCTCGGAATTCATGGAGAAGGGTCATTAGCTGGTCCCGTTGATCCGGAGGAAGCTTGCTGTCGATGGAACGATTGAAGATATCCGAGGAGTAGTCATCCGGCGTGAAAAGAGGAGTAATGGCGTTCAGTTGAAGTTGCTGGCCAGGGTCGTGGGACTCAATAGGCACAATAACGTTGTCATCAACAGAATGAACATAGCCCAGTGTTTCGTGAGCTCTTAAGGTGAGAGGGCATGAGCTATGATTGCAAACGACAATTCCGGAAGTATCCTGGTGAGGTGGCAGAACGGCGTATGGCAGAGACGTACCGTGGCGGCGACTGAAAACGTCAGATGGCGAGAACACAACGGTAGAGCCGGATAATTCAGTGCGATTGACGGGGACAACGATGGCACTAAGAGGAGGAACATCAACGTCGGAAGCAACAAGAAGCTTGCCCAGGTGAGTGCACTCATTGTCGGTAGATGACGCATCTGAAAACACAGATAATTCCACCTGCGCGCGAGCGCAGTCAATTACGGCGTGGTGGCGTGACAAAAAATTCCATCCAAGTATCATGTCGTGGGCACAAGTGGTCAACACGAGAAACTCAATGTGGTACAGGACGTCTTGAATGTTTACTCTCGCCGTACATGCTCCGACTGGTCGAAGTGGTTGCGCACTCGCGGTATTCAGCAAAACGTCGGAAGGCGGCGTCGTTACTTTTCGTATCGAACGGCAGAGTTTTTGACTCATCACAGATACGGTGGCACCCGTATCAACAAGCGCAAGAGTTCGTATACCTTCAACGAACACTTCCAGAACGTTTGTGGGGGACGGGCGAGGACTTGTACAATGCGCCGATTTCACAGCTCGTGCCTCCGGAGCTGCGGCAGTCAGTTTTCCGTCTCTACAGGGTTCGGTCGGCGACGCAGAGGGGACGGAGAACGGTAGCGGCGTGGTGAGGATGAGCGACGGGGAACGAATGATCGGTAGTCGGCAGCAGGGCGGTGGTCTAGTTCGGTTGGTGACGGGTCGCGTTCCACTGATCGTCGGTCGCATTGACGTGACAGTTCTCGTTGCGCGTTGTACGGGGCCGGTAAAGAGTAGTCAGGGTACCTCGGAGGTGCAGCCGGACCCGTTGCGAAGCGCCGGCGACAGAAGTGCGCCACGTGACCTGGATATCCGCATGCGTAACAGATCGGGCGATTGTCAACTGTGCGCCAAGGGTTTCCGTTATAGCGCTGTTGTGTTGCTGGAAATGGCGTCGTTGATACTCGTACAGGCTGGGGAGTCGGCCCAAGCGGAGGTCGTGGTGGAGTAGCAGCAACAGCAGCATAAGTCAATGGCGCGGTGACGGGTGCTGTCTGAGAGACGGACGGCAATGCCTCAGAGACCTGCGCCTGTATTACCTGCCTGATGGCGGGCGCGAGACGCTCAGAAGAGGGTTCCGTTGCCGGTAGATACGACAGGCACGAAAGTTGTCGGGCCACCTCCTCGCGCACATATCCTTTGATTTCGGACATTATTGCGCTGTGGTCTCCACCCAGACTCAATGCCGCGAGAGTTTCATCGGTAGCCACTGGACGCCGTGTCATGACTCGTTGTTTGCGCAACTCCTCGAAGCTCTGGTAAAGAGTGGCGAGTTCGGACACGGTACGTGGGCCCTTGGCCAGCAGCATCTGGAAGGCGTCGTCGTCTATCCCCTTCAAAATATGTTTGATCTTGTCTGCCTCAATCATTGAAGGGTCAAGGCGCTTGCACAAGTCGAGCACATCCTCGATGTAGCTTGTGAAGCCTTCTCCTTGAAGCTGTGCGCGTCCCCGTAGGCGCTGTTGGGACTCCGCGTCCTGCCGGTCTCGTTTTCGGTAGCTGGCCCCGTCGCAGGATCCATCGTCCAACAATTCAGCGAGAAGAAGCGCCCGAACGAACAACAGAGATTTATTTACATGTGGAGAAGTGGTCAACTGACCCAAAGAGAGAAGAGTGAGTGTGATACAAAACGTCTTCGGCATTTTATAGCGCCGCGCCGTTGACACTGGGCGCCCCGTCCGCATCGTCAGCCAATACGGTGTCTCCGGCACCTCGGCCACGAGAGAGGGGGAAACACACCTCACAACACATGGAGTGGCCCAACCTAACACGAGGTCCATATATGGTCACGGCGCCCTAAAATGTTACCAAACATGGTCACGAACGCACAGCAGACCCCGGAGCTCTCCCGGCGAGGAGGAACCCGAATGGGGAGGTGGGGGTGGCCGCCACCGTCGGTCAAGAACCGGTTCTCCCCCAAACTCTTCCTGCTTGGCTCCCCAGGGCCGGTCGTAACAGTCTCTCGCGCGGGGGGGGGGGGGGGTGAAGATCTCGATGAGCTGAGGTTTGCAGCCACTGTCCGGAGAGATCAGCGCCGGCAGTCGGTTTGGTGACGAACGTCTTTGATGAAGTAGAGGGCAACACCTGCTTCATTGAGGGCTCAACAGACATCACATACGCACATGAAAACACAACTACTCAGCCGGTGAGCGCCGGACAATTCCGCCAAACTCCACCAGGCAATTTTCCCCTTTAACTGATATTAAAGGAAATACACAATTTATTCAAAATGTTACTCACACTTTAAGGTGACACAAAACAACAACACTGGAAGCACACCGAACCCGAAACCCTGGATAGCCGTGTCTTCAACGTTTTCAAACAAGTACACCTAAAAGAGTAAAAAAACAATCACTAGCTCTTGTCTAGGTCAGGAAAAAAGTGCCAGAGTTCTCGAGACATCCTCTCGCGTCAGGGCATCGACTTAAGCCATCAGCGTTGCCATGGAGTACACCCTTTTTGTAGCGTATTTCAAACGTATATTGTTGCAAAACGAGGCTCCAACGCAGCAGGCGGCCGTTCTTAGAGGACATGGTCTGCAGCCAGGTGAGAGGACAGTGGTCCACTTCCACAATGAACTTGCTCCCGGCAATATAACAAGCCAGTTTCTGGACTGCCCAAACCAAGCACGCACATTCCTTTTCGCTAGGGCTGTAAACCTGCTCGCGAAGGGTGAGTTTCCGGCTAACATAGAGGACGGGATGCTCTTCATCCCCCTCATTCCTTTGACTAAGAACTGCCCCCATGCCTCTATCACTAGCGTCGCATTGGACTATGAAAGGCCTCGAGTAGTCCGGTGAACTAAGCACAGGTTGGCTCTTAACACTCGCTTCATCACGGAGTGAAGCTTTTCTATCGAGTTCGACTGCGGATGGTACACTGAACTATGCAATAATTTCACGCCACACCGCTCTAGAAAGGTTGTCGTTAAGGCACTCGTGAAAATGGTGCCCTGGTCTGATTGTATCTCGGCAGGAAAGCCTACCCGGGCAAACACGGATAGAAGTGCGTTCACTACTTCGACGGAACTTAGCTCTTTTAGCGGGACCGCCTCTGGAAATTTAGTAGCTGGGCAGATTAAGGTCAGGATGTGACGGTAGCCTGAAGTTGTCTTGGGCAAAGGACCTACTGTGTCAATTACCAACCGACGAAAGGGCTCCGTGATTATGGGTACCAGCTTCATTGGAAATTTCGCCTTATCTCCCGGCTTACCCACTCGCTGACACACATCGCAAGATTTTACAAACCTCTCTACATCTTTAAAGCATCCAGGCCAGTAGTATTCCTGTAAAAGACGATTTTTCGTCTTCTTTACGCCTAAGTGGCCTGACCATGATTCTCCACGCACCAAACTAAGCAAATCCTGACGATACGCCTGAGGTACGACTACCTGGTCAAATTCTACTCCTCGCCTATCTAGATATTTTCGATAGAGTATGCCGCTCCTCTCTTGGAATCTCACATTTCGTTTGGCGATTCCCTCTTTCGAACTGTCCTGGAATTGCTTAAGCGTCGGGTCCCCCTTTTGTTCGGTTATTAATGAAGCGGGACTCACCTGCAGCAGCCGACTGAAATTATCCGAAGTTGGCATGACACACAACTCTTTTGTATTTCCTAGTACCTGGAATGTGTCACCCTCTGTGCTATCCTCTGTACTACCAGGAATCGGCTTGGGAGCAACGTCATTTTCTATTTGCTCGGTCAACGAGGCGTAATTGACCCCTTCCAATTTGGGAGGAGGTTCATCGTCACCTTTAGGAAAGGTTGCTTCCGCGACTACGGCTTCTGCAGCCTGTTCTCGCACAAGTCGATTTGTTACCGTGGTGTCCAACTCGCAACCAGGCCCGTTGTCGATTTGAGGCTTGTTTGCCTCAGTGAATGTTGCTCTTGCAGCCAGCGCACGTGCCTTCGATCTAGTCAGTGCCTGCACTATGCCTTCTCCCAACGTTAGACCTTTCTCCTTCAGCATTTGATCTGACTTATTTGAAAATAAGTAAGGATACTGAGGGGGTAGATATGGCGATACCGCGGCTTCCGTTTCCAACGTACCAAATGCGCCTTTAAGGACAACTTTAGCTACGGGGAGGCATTGACTGTTTGCTTCTACGGCTTGTCTAATCCAGGCACAGTCTCCTGAACACTGTCCGGCCTGAACAAAAGACGGATGAACTACGTCCACAGTGGCTGCGGAGTCTCTAAGAACCCGACACTGCTTGCCGTTCACGGTAAGGTCGTACATATAGGGCTCTAACAACTTCATCTTCTCGTCGGCTTCATTTATAGATAAAAAGGCCACCTTTTCTTTCGGGCAGTGTTTCGCGAAGTGCCCTGTTTCGTGACAATTGAAACAAGCAGCCGGTTTTCTCGCCTCAAATTTCCTTTTGCTTGCCTCTGCCGACGCCCCATGGTTAGATGAATTGTTTTCCTCACCCTTTTGTGCGAGACTTGTCGGTTGTTTTCTAAACGGCGCCTTATTCGGTAGTAGGAATTTTTCCCTTTTAGGCTCGCTGTTTGCCCCGAGGGCGCGGCGCGTAACGAATTCTTCAGCGAGCTCTGCGGCTTTCGTTACTGTGTTCACGTCCGGTCTATCCTGCACCCAGAACCTCACCTTTTCTGGTAACCTCTGATAGAATTGTTCCAGACCGATACACTCGAGCACCTTGTCATGATTCCCATACGCCTTTACCTCTTTGAGCCACTCCCCCATGTTGGCCATTAACTTGTAAGCAAACTCCGGGTATGAATCATTGTTCTCTTTTACGGCGTTGCGAAATGTTTGTCTGAAACCTTCCGCTGACAACCTGTATTTCTTGAGAAGGCTCGACTTTACCTCACTGTACTCGTCAGCCTCCTCTTTCGTGAGGCGCGCGATTACTTCTGAGGCCTCCCCCGGAAGTAGGGACAACAAGCGTTGAGGCCACGTATCCTGGCTGAAACCTTGCCTTTCACAAGTTCTCTCAAAGTTGACGAGAAACAGCCCAATGTCCTCCCCTAGCTTGTACGATCTCATTAGGTCCGTCATTTTGAACCTGACCCGCTCTGCGGTACCGGATGCCTCGCTGCCTCCTGTTCTACTATTATGGCTAATCTCTAGCTCGAGGCGCTTCATTTCAAGCTCGTGCTTTCGCATCTTATCTGCCTCGGCTTCTGCCGCTTTCCTTTCGGCCTCGGTCGCGGCCGCCTTTCTTTCGGCCTCTGCCGCTTGCCTCTCCTGAATCTCCTCGACACATTCTGACAGCTCGTCCTCCTCCGCCCCCAATGCGAGAATCGCCTCTATCAGCTCTGGCTTTCTTTGAGAGTCCGACACCTCCAGATTCAACTCCCTTGCAAGAAGCAACAACATGGACTTTCGCAGGGATTTCAGATTCATGGCTGCCTCCAGTACCGCTGTCTCTGTTCCACAAAGATTCCTGTCCTGCAACTAATTAACCTTGACGGCAACGACAGCTCTAGATACCTGCCTTGCCTCAAGTTTTCCGTTAACTTAGTCTACAAATAAAGCTTCAAAAGCTCTTACACGGAATCCTGCCCTGTCACTGTTAACCTTGACGCCACTGACAGAAAGAGCTTAACCAAGCTATTACACAATTTCTGCCTGACGCAAGTTACCTGTTAACCCAATGACCAAGACAGCCCCTCTCTACCAGCTTTTACTTAACACATAGAGTAAATGCCTGGTAAAATTTAACAGAGAAAGCCGGCACTTGATCCTTGTAATATGGCTCTTCCCCGCTTTGGGGAATGACCATGAAACCAGTGGTTAATATAGGAATAAAGAAGAGCCTTCAGAAAAAAAAAATACCGGGAACTAATTGGTTGACTGGAAAATATATATAAACATTTTTCGGATGAAATGTACCAACATAATAATTATGGAACACTTCAGTGGTATGCCATCGGCTAATCAGACAAAGACTTAAAAACAAAGATTTGAACGAAAATGTATTAGCACGAAATCCTTTTTCTATTCTCAAGAAATTGACAGATGGCCAAGGAGATGTTCCTGTTGCTGTGACCCCGAGAACAAGCCTCAAGAGAAAGAACCTTTTCCGATTTGAAAGTAATTCCTAAGTTTCTGAATAATATTTCATATTGAATTTAACCATAGCAAATAAAACGGCAGCAAATTAGTTAAAAAAGTGGTTTTCTTACTCTTGAGAGTTAAAGCATAGAGGAGGTAGCACCAAATTAGACATGCGAAAGCCGGGATTAAACGTAAACGCCATCGCTGTCGCTTGTGTATTGTTGTTGCGGGTCCTCGCAGAACCAAATAAATATTTGCCATCGTCGTCGTCGTCATCATCATCCTTGTTTTCCTCTAGATATGTAATGTTCACACCACACTCGAACGAGTGGGTGTACTGAATATAAAGATTACGTCGATGACTAGGCTAGGAGGGATATGCCAAGTAGCTCCTTGCATAGCTTAGCCGTGTCTAGTATCGTATAGCATCGCAAGGCGAGGGGAAGGTTCGTGAGCGTGAGGAGGAGCGAAATTAGATGGAGAGGGGAAAATCATTGCACAGCCATGTGCAGTACAATATAGCGAGAAGGCGGGAAAGGTGTGAGTGTAAGGAGAAGGGACGGGAGGGTAAGGAAAAAGAGAAGGAAGAGGAAAGGCATACTAGAGGTAGGGTGGCTAGAATGGGGAGGTGTGATGACCGGCCTCCGAAGGCTGGCCCAAAAGCGCGTTCCTGCCGCGGGATAGCGTTGTCAGCGGGGGCATCATGTTTTTCTCGCGTCGCTTGCTTGCCTCTGGGCAGGAAAGGGATTCGACCGCGCTCAAGTTTAACGCTGGAGCGTTTTCGGTGCTCATGGGATTATTTATTTAGTGTTCTATACGTCGAAAAACTATGAAAAGCGTGTCATTTGAAAAGCAGTTTAGAGGAATCACTGCCGCAGACTGGTTCGTTTGAACAACCCTGTTTGCGTCACTCGCAGATTAGTTATAATGTTTGGATTGTTATAGTAACTTAAAAAGTGGAAATTAATACAGTTTTTTTAATGCAGTAGAAACTTGTATTAAAATAAAGGTCTGGTGCTTTGATACAAGTTTATTGGAAACAGTACATGAAAACATAACATAACACCTTCTTGGCTTTATTCTGCGTAGCATGCTGGGTTAGCCTTGTAAGCAGAAAATGGACACGCTTAGTGTTTTAGTTTGGCTCTTTTAATTGGAGCTCTGCTTCTCACGAGGCATGTCTCCAAACAGGCCGTCAAATACGCGAATGCGTTAAATTGAAGAAACCTCCACTTTTGTGTTGGCTTAAACGTGTACGAATTACATACCTTGAGTCAGAAGGCCTTTCGTAGACTACCGAGATCTTTTGCTGTGGCTCGTCGGCCCTTGGACTGACACGTGCCCACTTTTCTAAATCATCCTTGCGGGCAAGTGCACGAAATAGGGAGAGTCTCTTCGGTCTGGCTTGCACTTCGTGCCGCACTAGTTTTGAAAAGTGTCACAGCGGCGCCAGCGATACTGTGGGCGCGTAGCAACGCGAGTGCAGATGTATGTGCGACAGTAATTCGCGGCGGCTACAGCCATAACAAAAATGCAAGTGCAGGAAGAGTTCGTGGTGTGCATCGAGGTGTTGTTTACTATCGATACAAGCCGCGTGTATCGAATATAAACAACTCCGCAATACAGTACATCATGAACTCTTCCTGCACTTGCGTTGTTTACCAAAACACTGCCGCGATAGCTGCCTTCGTGTGATATAAAAAAAAGCTGCTCGACTGCATCAATGATTCCGACAACGGCGATCTGTACAATAACAGAGGAGGTGTTCAAGGTGTTTGCGGTTTAATTGGTCGCTTGCTCATTGTACGTGAAATTGTCTGTCATGTTCCCCGGTACAGGAACGTTGTCGGACGGGTTCATGAGAATATGATTTCAAGAGACTGTTCACGCAGACTTTAGCAGACGATTCAGCGGTTCAGTATTCGATCCCGTACTGTCGGCCTTTTATTTAAATGCGTGCAACGCCATAGAGCAAGAAAAAGCGAAGTGTTTCGGTCGTTCTTTGGCCGACAGAGCCGCTTTTTTTCACGTTATATCATTATAAAACACGTACACGAGCACCCTTGAATACATGTTTTAACTAAACAGTCTCTCTGAAGGCTTCCTATCGCAACGGCTTCATGCTTTCGTAAAGACGAAGTGAGCGCGCAGCTTGCGCCTCCAGCTACATCTTTATTACCCATTTTTTTACGAATCTTGCTGCAGTCAACCACGTTGGATCATTCTGCTCATGAGACATACATGTAAAAAGAGATGCCGAAAAGACACGGCGAAGGTTACCCGCGTCGGTGTCACGAGCTTGACTCAACTGTTTTTCCACGCGCGCCCTGAACCACATGCAGCGTCGTCTGTGCCATGTCGCCAAAGAGGCAGACAGAAATCAGGCGCCTTCCTCCCCCCCTTTCTAGAATCACTCAATCAATGAACTTGGGAGGAGGAAGGGGCGCATGCCATGCTGCACCTTTTTGCACCACCTCTTGAGCAAGAGCAGGCCGGCCAAGAACTCATGCAGTACTATACGCTTGTACCGCGGCAAAATGAAGGAACCAATGCAGAGCACACGCGCGGCACCGGCAAATCGAGAATAAAAGTGCTGCTCCCGTTGAACTGGTGCTGCCAGTGCAGCCAAATTGAAGAAACCTTATTTCAACGTAGGACTTGTAGCCACTGTCTCAACCTGGCACAAAACACCACCTCTGCGTTTTTTTCCTCCCCGTCGACGGCATTCTTCGGAGTGGTTCGAAAATCGACGACATCCACCCGGTGACAACATCTCTTTCAAGGAATTGGGAAGCGATAGAAAAACAGGCCACACTTCCCTGAAAGCGACCGCTAACTTGTGCTGCTCTTTACGAGACACGAGAAACGTATGCTCACAGTGGGAACATGCCCACGGCGCCCCCGACTGACGCATTTCCCCAGCGGCGAGAACGCGCAGTGGGGCCCCGCTAGGCAGTGAGAGCGCCGCCGCGGTCATCACACCTCCCCATTCTAGCCACCCTACTAGAGTAAAGCAGAGTTCGTTCTGCTGTACTATAGCGGAGGTGAGTGGAGAAAGAATCCAGTCGGATGTTGCAGGCAATAAGGGGCTCAAGCGGTGAAAAGAGCAACGGCGTGGCAGTCGGGTGTGGGAGAAGGCAGTGTGCAGGAGCGCCAAGCGAGGTTGCGATGACGTTAGCGATGACGTCATCAAGTTTAGTGACGTTAAGTCAGTGAAGCTGGCCTTTCAGTTCTCCTGTACATTTGTGTTTATGACTTTATGTCATTTATGTCGATTACAAAAAACTCTTTATATTGCCCAGCATATTAATGGCCCGGGCTGAGGTCTCCCAAGTCGAGACGTCAAGGCTTCGCCTCTCGTCCGCTTCATGGGTCTGCTGAACACCCCTGAATCGGTCGGCGTGTTTGAAGCTCTGTAGAGTGGCTTTCCTCCTCGCCGAATAAAACATCGGGACTAATACGTTTTGCTCATATTCGTTGAACAGCGCAAATCAGGCAACGATAAAGTAAAAGAACACAGACAGGTGCGGACTCACAACTGGGAATGATGAAGAGACCGTCAGAATGAAAACTCACGTGGTTATACCATATACTCACCAAGTAAAACACTGTTTAAGAACGTGATCATATGGTGGTTTTGGGACCTTAAATCCCACATATCAATCAACTGTTTAAGAACGTGGCCAAACAATATGGCATTGACGTTGTGCTTTCGTCTCCTGATAAGATTGTGTCCATGTGTGCAAAAGTGCGAAAAAGCATTGTTATGCAAAGCAAAAGCAATGATAGGGTTCCTGGCAACCGTGCAATAAACCACAGCTTCCAATATACAGAATATATATAGACCATTGTATATCAAAGTTCATTAGCATGCGGTAAAACTTACATTGGAGAAAGCAGAAGATGCATCAATGTTCGCCTTCGGGAAAAGGAACGCTTATTATCCGAGAAAAAATGTACTCCCTCGCCACTCTTTGTCACGAATGCGGCAGCGTACCTTTCATGAACGACACAATCATGTTGCCGCATCATAAAATTCAGTTAGCAAGGATTGAAGCCTTCCACATCCCAAGGAAAACGATGTCAGCATGCCATCCATTTCGCTGAGTGGCGCAAAATTTAGCTATCTTTCCAGCACCTGCAGAAAGTGAAACCAATGTATATCTTTTTTTTTTGCTTGCTTGTATTTTTCACTTGGATGTATTGCTGTGTGGTTTCTTTTTATTTTTCAGTTAAGTTGCACTTCACCTATATGTTAGCTGTTCTTTCCCAAGTAAATATCCATTGCAAGTCAGCACCTGTCTGTATTCTTTTACTTCGTCGTCATCTCGTGTGCGCTGTTCAATTATGATGAACGCATACCTAATCGCTCAATCTTTCATTATTGTACTTTTCGCCTAAGCCTCGCATTCCCTGAGCACGTGTGTAAGCGTCGCTAGCAGACGTTAGAGATGTTGGTGCTATACATCTCAGGGTTTATTTATTCGGTAATACAGCAGTTTATTAAGATAATTGTTCTGTCCCAGTATATTAAATTGTACGTATATCCATGCAGTATTCTTTCCTACGCGTCTTTTGATAGTTTACAGTGAAGTTAACCGTCGTAACTAAGAGGTCCAACATCCGTATATTCTTTGTTATAGGCTGACAGCGTAATGTTTGGCCGCACTGAGTGGCTGTGTCCCAGTTACATGCAGTTACTTTATTCATAACCACGCCTCTGACGTCCCACTGTCATCATTCGTTGTCATCGCTCCATCTGACATTCAATTGTCGCGATACCAACTGAACGATGTCATTCAATCGTGATGTCATTCAATCGTGTCCCATATATAGTGTTGTCATTAGGCCATTTTGGTCTTTCCATTGCCATTGTGGTCTTTGAATTTTAGATGCGAAACAGCTATTTGACTTGTCTGCGTAACGCTGTCCCTCCGTCCACACCACTTCCCACGCCACAGGTGTTGGAGCAGTTCCAAGCAGCTCACGCCCTCCCAGCAGTGCGTGGTGACGTCGCTCTCCCTCGTCTGTCACGCGTTAGCCCCGCGTAAGCTTTTTGTCGGTTCACCCTCTCCACCACTCGCAACATTCGAGTCCACTTCTTACGTGGGCATCATCTCACCTGCGCCACCTCTCTCCATCTGTGAGCAAGAAGAAGCCGCGAGCCGGCGGGTACGCGTGCGGCGCGCGCCTCGAGAATCTTGCGGCGCCGACAAAAGTGGACATGCAGCACGCGGCTGCTTGTCGCGCGATCGCACCGACGGGTGGGACACCATCGCGGTGAACTAGTGTGCGCGTACCTTTCCCGGATGTCACCGGCGTTGCAAGGGTTAGCAAAGCCGATCACGTTCGCGAATGGCGACGTCAACACCGACGAGGCGCGAACCAGGGAAGCCGAACACAAGCGTCGGCCGTGGAAGACCAGCGAAACCACCGAGGCGCGAGTCAAGAACACCAATAGCGTTCGAAAATGCTGCCAGCGTGCGGGTAACACTTACGTGAACCAAGGAAGACGCGAACCCAAAAAGTCGAGCGCAAGCGTCTTCAACGTATCCCGCCTCCCATGTCTTTGCGTTTCAAACAAACGTTTACTCGAGTAAACAATACACCGAGTTTCACTTCAAACCGTTCGCCCGTTTCAACCGGGCCAACGCCGTGCGCACCGCTACTGCTTCGCATCCCATCAGGGTTTCTTTTGGGAAGAATGTCCAAAGTTTTCTTTAAAGATGATAGTCTTTTTTGGGGACCTTCGATGCAAAAATTTTGGTCTGTCTGTACATTTGTCTCTTTGTCCACCCTTAACAGTTTTCTAAAAAGCACCAAATTGGCGAAACGATAATCCAAACCGGCTGACCTCATCCGCAGCGCCCACCAATATTGCACCAGTTCATGCTTGTGTGATTGTCAATTAAAAAGCAATTATTGTGCATATCTGGGGCACCATAACAACACGTCAATATTCTGTATGTAAGTCTCTTACTACAAATAGCATACATAAATAATTATAAGGACCGTAGCGTTTATTACGTTGCACTGACCAGGCAACGCTTGCACGTAGAGGCAAGTGTTTGCAATGCTTTGCTAAGACGATACGGTGGTGGCACCTACCCGTCGCCTTGCGTTCTACACCTTATCACCTCCGAGGCGGGCGCGCAGAGAGCGCGCGCTTCGTTTTCCAAGATAACTGCCAGATAGCGCTCATGTCTCACGTGTGACGTGACTTTATTCATTTGCTTGTTCGCCTGCGCTGCACGGTTTAGGCACTCTAACTCAGCGCCTCCGGAATACTATTCACCGATTGTCTTGCGAAGAGCATCAAATAAACATTTTGTTCACTCTCTCCAGACGCAACACTATCGTCTTTCGACAACATTTGCAGTGTAACATGCAGATATAGGGCCAATTTTTCTATGATAGGTCACAGTACGTTACATCAAATAACCACGCATAACTATTTAACCCTGTAGACTCTAGTGTGAAGCAACGATCAATTTTATAGCCTCTTCTTTTTCTTATCTACGTTAACGACTTTCCGAGTAATGTTTTCTTTTAACATTTACCTTTTCGCAGATGGCTGTGTTATTATACTTGAATTATCATATAAAAATGATAACGAGTCCCTACAAGATGATATTAAAACTATCTCCAACTGGTGCATTGAATGGTTAATGCAACTTAATGTGACTCAATGTAAAACAATACGCATGACTCGTAGCAATATTTACCTACCTAAGTATTTACCTTAATTACATTTCCCTAGACGAAGCAACATTCTACCAGTACTTTGAGCATCTACAAAACCTCGATACTTTCCAGTTCATTACATATTAATAAGCTACTTAGCAATACTAACCAAATGCTATTGGTTATATTACGAGAAAATTCTCTTCGGTTCCCTTTTCAATAAAATTATTCTTATATGAAATAGTCATTATCAGACGTTAAAAGGATTACGCATCATCCGTCTGGGATCCGCACTCCACAACCCATATTCCATCGCTTGAGAAGATCAAAAAGAATGCCGGTTGCTTGATTGATAGCAACTATAGCCGAACATCAAGCGTACTTTTCATGAAAACTCCCTTATTGCTATCCCCCTTCCATCCCCCCGCCGAGGTGGTCTAAAAGGTATGGTGCTCGACCATTGTTCCTCAGGTCGTGGTATCGAAACCCAGATGTGGTGGCCGCATTTTACATGCAGGCGAAAATGCTGACACGCGTCGGCTTAGATTTAGGTGCACGTTAAAGAAGAACCCCAGGTGGTCGAAATTCTCGGAGTCCTCCACTTCGGTATCTTGGTTTTAGGGACATTAAACCCCAACAATTATCATCCGCTCTCATCCCGACGGCAGTGTTTTCACCTTATTCCAGAACATATATTTTCACAATACCTATTTGCTTGCTAACCTTATACCATCCCCTTGTTAATTTCATTCCGCATTGATTGTGTCCATAAAGTTGGAATAATGAGCTGTCATACCAGAAGCTGTCCCGAATCATTCATTCCCAGGAAATCAGAACCATCTTCCCTTTTCGGTTGTTACTACCAAAGACAAATTCGTTTCGTTTGGCCATTACAGACATAATTACTACCGCACTCAATTAGTCAATAGTTTTTTTTTGGGTGTGTGCTTGTGAGAAGCCACTTTTATGCTTTGCTTTTTCCTATTTTTGTAAATATTGTTGCCCACTTCCTTCTGTAGTACTTAGATCTTGAGGGTGCAATAAAAGGAACAAATAAATTTCATATTTCGATTTCAGTTTCAGTCTTAGTTTATGTAAAGTACTTATTTGGGGGGGGGGGGGGGCACAACTGAAGAGGTTTACGAGATTGTGAACAGTGATATTCACCGATTCGCAAGATTCGTGAACACGCGCCGCCTTTTTCTTGCCATTGTCGTCAAATCAGTCATCAGATTTGTTTTTATTGCTTCCTTGCCACACAGTCTTTCTTAACTTTTTCTTGTACACAATTTCATTTTCAGCTGGAAACAGAATTTTAATAAACAAATGGTGTGCTTTTATGCAGAAAGTGATTTTCTCACAAGAAACAAAAAATTGGCAATCTCAATTTAAAAAAAAACAGATGGTCACCTGACGTGACCATTGTGCAGGAAGGGTTTACTGGTCACTTTTGGTAAAAAAACGCAAAGCAGTCCCCCTTTCCCCGCGGGAGCTAGTGTATATTGTGTGTAGCACACATTCATCTCGTTCCTGAGGGAACTTGTATATGTCTTGCAAAACAGCTCCATTCGAACGGTAGATAATAATATATTATCACCCTGCTAAGGGCCTTCATGCATGCTGGTCACCACAGGTGGTCAACTTCAGCGTCGCGGTGCTAAGTACACTGATCGAGTACAGCTTTTCCTTTCTATATTCTTTGGTATTAGGAACTCGGATCACGTGATGACCGACTATATCAAGGTAATACTGGAAAACAATAAGCAGTACACTTGCTATGGGTGCTTCATTTGTGTTGGCCGACTAAAGACGATGTGCTGGGCAACTCATAAGGTTGATATTAGGAATTGCATGATTCCATAAAGTTCCAACATCGACAATATGTATTGCGGTGTTCTTGCGGTGGCAGGACAGGAACACCTTAGAGACGATACTAAGGCACAAAAGAACAAACACGTCTTCAGAAGTCCAAGCGTCAGCCGTGATGATGATGATGAATACGATGATGATTATGATATTGCGCTCTATGGTGTGTCAGTGCGAGTTCAGTGCGAGCTGCTAGCATACTATCGTTAATCATTCTCTTATTCTATGGCCGGCGCATCCGCAGCCGTCGCTCCCATAATATCTATCACCAGCCTTCTAAGACGGGTGTCATGCACGCTGGTCACTCCAGGCGACCACCAAGTCCGTCGACATGGCGCTCTGTACTGACCGAATACAGCCCTTGATTTCTGAATTCCTTGGCGTTAGCTATAATCAGTCAACATGCTCTCCTACACTATCAAACCTCCCTGCCTTTTTCCATACTATAGCAGAGAGAGTACATACTTATATATATATATATAAATATAAATATATATATATATATATATATATATATATATATATATATATATATATATATATATATATATATATATATATATATATATATATATATATATATATATATATATATATATATATATATATATATATATATATATATATCAGCTCCACCGTCTAGCGCGCCTTCATGACGATAACAGCCGGAAAAAAGCAAATGTAACATGTCATATTCCAGCACAAACGAAGTAGCGTCAGCTTTGTCGCATTGTCGAAAGCTTCAGAAAAGGCGCCATTGAAAATCAAACACGTGGGGCTCACGTGTTTTAAAAGGGAAAAAATGAACAAAAGATGGTTACCTAGGGTGACCACCGTGCTGGAAACAGTTAAACATTCTCGCCGTTATTTCAGAAACATCGTGCCTCTGGTTGCTGTTTTGAAATAGAGACCCCTTGCGGTTTTCAAGGCATGACGCATCCGAAAGACGAACGGGGCGTCGCGCGAATTTTTTTTTCACCAATCGGGTAGTGCAAATGGTGAAGTCCAAGCTTAAGTGGGACACAGCAGTTTTACTTTGCGGTGAACCACCTGCTCTCAGAAGGTGCTATGACGTGAGGCACTAGTGATTCGTGAACTACTATGTCACTGTTAACGGCGCATGTACTTGAGAAATGACGACGAAGCTGAGGATGTTCCGCGCGCACTGTAATGGCGTCGAGAATGGCGGCCGGTGTGCATTACATATTTCATTACTAGTAGTTAACTAGTGAACCTAAGAATTACACAATACAGTAATTATGGGGAGAATTCACCTTATAGTGGGCCGATCCCCTCCAATGGGTGTGTGCCATGTTCGGAGGTCAAGGAAAAGAAGAACGGCTGCCGCGCGGCTCGTGAACAATCACGTGTGCCACGTAGCCAAACAAGTACAAGCCGGAACGTGTACTACAAAAGAAGCGTGTTTCCACGACCATGGTGCGTAAAAAGCAGCAGATCGACCGCGCCAAGAAGCGAACCAAAGGGAAGGGCGACGAGGAGGAACCCGAGAAAGACTCGACTGTCTCTCACGCCTTGGAGACCCTTCAGAGCCTCGTGTTCCAAGACGACAACGATCGCTGCAAGTCAGCGTTACTCAAAGAACTGGTGCGTGCTTTTCCCTGTTGTTCTCTTACTCATTTTACAGCATCGGCGCGATCGTCGAAACGGAGGTGTCAGCTTGGAATGTTCTTACGCTAACCGCGCGAGTGCATATGCATCGCGTTTATCCGCCATAAGCCAGTCACCTTTGTTATACTCGGCGACAGGTTATCTTCGCATTGGAATGAAGGCGACGGAGGCGAGAAGCCCGCAAATTTGCGTTGCTCCGCAAGCGGTACGGCAGCTTGCGGAAGATTTCGGTTTTGCTCGGATGCGTAGTTAACGCGTTTTGAAAATGAAATATCCAAAAATGTGAATGGGCGAAACATTTCGAAGGAGCGGTGTATGTATTTCACTGCCATATTAGGAGCATATTTTTTTTTTTCGAAGCAAGAAACTATGCGTTTGCGGCCGCACACTAACCCTCTGCGTCATGAACGACATGTTTACTTTTAAAAAATGGGCATGCTGCAAATGTGGTGCTCTGTAAGAAATGGAAAAAAAGAGCATTCTCGCAAAGTGGTGTAAGGTGGTTGGCTTGAAGGAAGACTTAGTGGACACGATTTTTAGAGACTCTTTAGATGTTTTGTATACCTCACTAAAAGCTTTGTGACTGAAATAGCTGATCCCTGCAGCTGATCGGCAAGATGCCATGCTAATCGGAAAGATGCTCAGTTGATCATAGCGAATTCTGCAGCGGTTAAAAATAAATAAAGCAGCATTTATTTCAGCAAGGATAAATGAGTGATTATCTGTAGAGTTAAGGACTATTTTATGCTGCGGAAGCAGGCATGCACGTCTGTTCTATAGATTCCACAAGGCTTGCTGTCAATGAGAGTTGTCACCGAGCATAGAGATATGTCAGCATCAGGATTAGCTGCAATTTACTTCTACATGCATATCGTTAGCGCTAAAGGTTATTTTTTTAGTACAGGCTCTGTATCTGTTGGGCAGTGCAGCAACTCACGTTATTCCATAATTTAAAAAAAAAACGTCAGCGCTGGTGAGCTTTGTTCTATTCTCTTTTTTTGTGTGTGTCTTTCTGTCTCTACATCAGTTCAGTCATTTTCAGACTCTGTGCATATACAAACGTTGCTTATCTAGCGAGGAGTAATTCTACTCATGTGTATCGGTTGCATTGCACGAGTTTGTGTGATATTCAAGCTGGTGTGTTTTTATCCCAAAGGCCAGTGCTTTCAGCTTCTTTATAGTGCGAAAACTAAGTATTTGCTATGTAAACTGTGGGTAGTACTATGTCACGCGAACCAGCTTAAGAGCAGTGCCATGGGCATTTGTGATAAACTCAAGCTTGTGAATTATTAAGGTCTAAGTATTCTATATATACGAATAATGCATGAAACAGGCTTTGTGTACCGCTTTTTTAACGTAATGCTTAAACCAATAGATGCCTGCTGGTACGGTATAGTATATAGTGAACTTTAATCAGGTCCTGAAGATCAACCCTTAGGTTGACGCAGGTGGCTTCCAGGTCAGGACAGAAATGTATAACCTTACCGCCACAATGAGGGCCTTCTGGAAGGCCTGTATTTGGTGTAAAAAAACTCCACTGCCTATAGGACTCGTCGCCACCATTCTCCTTCTTTGTCACAGTCTGTGAAAACCACTGCACACGTCCAAATTAATTGATCCAGTATAATGGAGCAATTGCACTTCTCGCATTTTATTTGTTCCCCAAGTTATGGATATATCTTTCTAATGAAGTTTAGACTAGGATAAGTTCTTGTCTGTAAATATCTCAGTCACCACTCGAACTCTATTGATCATAATTAGCAAATTGCGCTGGTGCTTTCTTTATGCTTGTGAAGAAATGCCTCGTAACTTCATTAAATGCAAGTAATGGGCCCCTGTTTTTTTTCTTCTGCATATCATTAAGATCCTTGTCGCGTACTGTACGTATAGTCAGTTCTAGGGTAGCCGCGTTACCCATTTTGTTTAAATTTTTCTGAGATCGAACAACTTGTGTGCAGTCCAGCTGATTTTGATCTCTTGACTGTCTATCTTACCGATCATCTGGATATATTGCCGATGAGCTGAGATCACCCCTTTTGGTCACAAAGCCTTTGGTGAGTTGCAAGAAACATTTTCGAGTCTCTGTAAATTCGCATCCACTCATTATTCCTCAAAGCCAACCACCTTACATCCCATGCTCTAGGGGTACCCTTCAGTACCTTGCACTTCAAAAGAGTGGCTAACATCGGCCAGCAAGTGGGGCTCCGCTCGAGAGAGGTGGGACATGCAGTCGACACTTTGGACTGTCCAGAGGGCCCATGATGCCGTGGTATGTCTTGGCGTGACTGCCCCGTTGTATAGGAACGGTTCGCCGTGTGCGAGAGTGCAGACCTTCTAACTTTCATTATTATTTCTTTCAGCTGTTAAACCTATTCACCTCGTTTGTTTTTCTTTCTGTTCCCATCTAAGCATATCAGCTACATAGGAGAAGTCAGACAATGCGTGAGCGCGTACCAGTCTCATCGCACTCTGCTGTTCCAACACTCCGTGTCTGTTCGTCTTTCTCTTTAGCAGCTCAACCTTGCTAGTGATTTGTTTCATTGTGATTCTATTTGTCCCGCTTGACTCAAGGAATGAGCCCATATTTCATTCTAGATTAGCCCGCGTTCGGGGTTAGTGCGAACCTGGGTTTTTTCTCTGCAACATGATCTAGCGGTTTACTGACCCTTCTCCTGTTGTCGAGTACTAGAAGTCCCACTGCTCCGCAATGGATTTGAGTTCCATGTCCTCTGAAATCGACTCTACTTCGGAAGTGCTCTCCTGAAGTCCTCTTTCCGCCTCTCCAATACTTGTATCAGCGCTCCATTGCGTAACATTGCCGGCTGGTCGAGTTCGTGGATATGTGGGCTTAAAAAAGTACTGACGTGAATAAAAAAAAAATTCAGGTCATCGCTTTAAACACGGGTGTAGGAAACTCCAAAAGAAGTGTCGTAGTACTTGGGAATACTTTGTATATATTCATGATACCCCTACCTTAAAAGACCCCTGACAGCGAAAGTTTTATTTGCGAGTTTTTTACAGTAATATGTAATTTGTACAGTAATTTGGTAATGCCGAAATTAAATCTTAATTGCTCTAACGCATCGCGTATTTATAGCTTGTGGCGTTAATGCAAAACGATTTTGCATCAGTTCGAAACGCCAGCCCTATTATCGCAAGTAACTAGCACCCCCACAGTGGAGCAGCATCTGAGACTGTTTTCTAATAGGGGCATGCAGTTAAGAATGAAACAGTGTGGGCGCTTTGAGTGTGTCCCCCTCAGAAAAAAAAGAAAAGCATTCCTGGCGTAAGCATCCAAAACCACCTTGAGAGCAGCTAGACAACAGAGCGAGAGACGTGATGAACAATAGTCCCCGCCGGGTGTCAGTCGTGGTATTCTGCGTGCCCCGCAAATGTTGACCCTGCAACGTCACAAGGGAAGCGCCGGTCTACGTCAAACTACAGAAAATGTCGATACTCGGATGGGCGCGCACCCTTACTTTAAAAGTAAAATATCTTCTAGGCTACGCTTGCCACTAATAATCAGTCAGAGGTGGCCACCCATGCAGGTCTATCAAACAACGCAAGCACCTCGAGTTTTTTTATTTTGTGTCAGGGTCCTTTAAAATGGCAGTTTCGATTATGGTATCTAGGGGGAGGGCTTCGTAGTAACATATCAAAACTCTGACGTTACGGGAAGGCAGCAATTCGCTACTAGTAGCAGCTGTCAGTTCGCTGTCAGTCGGACGGGGTTCATGTAAACAACGACGAGTTAATGGACGTCCAGCGACTGCGAGAGTGATTTCTACCATGCTGCATGTAGGACGGAGATTTCGCAAGCGCAGTAAAGTGTGTTGACTTGTGACAACATTGATTGGGGTAAGAATGGCTTGCAGAGGCTTCGCGATGAAAAAAAACTAAAATGTAAGTAAAATATTTTATACGTATTGTCTGGCTGCGATGTGTGGAGAGCGTTCATAGTGCTCACCTTAGAAACAAAAAATGCCCCTTTTGGCGTTCCTCAAAATCGTCTCATTACTCCTTTAGGAATACTGCAAAACAACATGAACAGGATATATGCCAACTTCCACCTCATTTTACCGCTAGAAATGTGCGCCAAAATTCTTTGAACGTATGCGCGTTCACACATCCGCAAACACACGCGCACAGACAGCAACTGCAGAAGCTGCTCCTGCATGCTTACCGCTCATAAAGCCACATCGAAAGGGTTCTGTACATAGCATTCAAGGGATATGAAGGAAACGGTTACACAGACGCCTACATGAGGTTCATGTGACATGGTCACAGCTTTTTCTTTGTGCTTTAAAAAGGTCGCTGCTTTGCAACAAGACAGTCCTATTTCTGACAAGATGTCATGTTTTCACTTTTCAGTACAAGAGAGCACCATTACTTGCTGCAGCATACTGCGGCCACGCTTCATCGGTAGAAGCGTTGCTGAATGCTGGGAATGATGTAAACGTCGTCACCAGGGTGAGTCTCATTTGTCTCTGATCGAAAGTGTAGCGGCCTCTCTCAAGGGCATGGAGGAGCGCGATTTGGGCCAGAGCAACAATTCATTTTTGTGCGTGTGTCCGCGCGTGATAATTACTTTGCGTAACAGCGAAATACAGATGTGGTCAGCACAAAAGCTGTAGCCGGGCGGCATTACTTTTAGGCTCTTCTAGTTTGTGGAAGCTAAGTCACAGCCACGAGCAATATAATGCACGCCGCTCTGTGGGCTCGGTAGCTGTGCGAAAGCGCAGTCTACTAATCCGTTCGTCTTCACTATGCAGGTTGGTAACACCCAGGTTATCTTTTGTAAAAAGTCAAGTAATTATTCTCTAGTACAGCTGCCGGGCCCGCAGTGCTTTGTTGCTATTATTGTCGAATGTTTTCAAGTGCTGCACTCATTACTGCTTTTGGGAGGGGATATTGAAACTAACCCGGGGCCTCCAGATACCATACATGCTGTACTCACAGAGCTGAAAAATCTTTCTGTAGCGCAAACCAAATTGATCGCGGAACTTCAAACTGTTAAAGATCATCTGCGATCAACTGACGCAGCACTGAATGATGTATGCAAGCGTCCGTTTAATCTGGAAACGCTGTCAACTTTCAAGCTTGCGCAGAGAGCTAGATGACACAAAAACCTTAACCACTGATATCCCCCGGCATTATCATAACTTTCAATTCTGTGCAGACGTTAGCGAAAACCATTCCCACCGAAATAACCTGATATTTTATGGTATTCCTGATCCTAATCCCAAAGAATCCTTTGCCGATTCAGAGGCAACAGTCATTCGGTGTATCACTGAAAACCTCGAACTAGAAATACAGCCTTCACAAGTGGAACACGCACACCGCCTTGGTCGCCATTCGCCTGACCGCGTCCGTCCTGTAATTGTAAAATTTACTTCGTTTAAGGTCAAACAGTCGATCTTGTCGGAAGGCAAGAAATTTAAAGACACTAACTACAGCGTTGGTGAGGACTTTTCCCCTGCCGTCCGACATGCACGAAGACACCTTGTCACTTTTGCCAGATCAAAATCTACAGCATTTAAATTAAGCTTCAAAACTTTGCTCATAGGTTCTAAACGCTACATTTTTTTCCCAGGCAGTGAAGGAAGTAACCTAGCAATCACTGCGTCGTCTGTTATCATCAACTAATCCCCAACCAACGCAGCAAACTACCGTGTCTCTTTCCGTAATCTTCACCAACATTCGCAGTTTCATTTCGAAACGCGAAATCGTCTCTAATCTTGTTTCATCATCCAGTAGCAACTTGCTTTTATTAACGGAAACATGGCTTAACAGTGACGTAAGCGATCAGGAAGTTCTAGCTGACTTACCTAATTTTCAGATCTTCCGTAAGGTAAGGACCGGGACGGCAGAATGGGAGGAGGGGTGCTCATTGCTGTTAGCCAGGGCCTACCCGCAACTTTTGTGAATATTTCGTCAGACTTGGAAATAATATGGATAAAACACCAAGCTGTACCGCAATCAGTTTTAATTGGCGTGTGCCACAGGCCCCCACATAGGAATCCTGACTTTCCCGGCAAGCTTAATTCGGTGCTAAATGAACTTTCAACAAAGTACCCTAATGCCCATATTATCTTGTTTGGCGACTTTAATTTCCCGAATATTGACTGGCCTAATCTAACTGTTAACGGAGGGCTACAGAGTGAGGCGAGTGAATTTGTTAATGTATGTCTAAATTTCAACCTAGCTCAAGTTGTCACCAAACCAACCCGCGTAACCCAAGACTGTGAAAACATATTAGACCTAATACTAACCAATACTCCTGATAGTGTAACATCTATTTCCTACTTGTCAGAAATAAGCGACCATAAAGTAATTCAAGCCGACATTTTAATCACTCCTCCAAAACAACAAACCACCAAAAAAACCATACGACTATATGATAAAGGAAACTACACTGCTATAAATGATGAATTAAACTGTTTTCTTCCAATATTCAAAGATAATTTTCTTTATCGCGCGGTGCATGATAACTGGAAGTTATTTAAGGAGAAATGTGATACACTGGTCGAAAAATTCATCCCTAAGCTCAGTTTCCGTGCCTGTTCCCAAAAACCATGGTTTACTAAAACGCTCAAAAAATTAGAAAATAAGAAAAAACGCCTTTTCCGTTCCGCCAAGCAGCAGAGTATCGAAAACGCATGGTTAAAATATTATGCTGCTCACGGCAATATGAAACGCTAAGCATTCTTTTTTTCACTCTCATTTACCGAAATTGCTTGCTAGTAACCCTAGGAAATTTTGGCAGGTCATAAATTCCAACCACTCGTGCACTATCACTCTCACTAATGAAGCAGGTGACGTGGCCACTGACTCGGAATGTGCCGACCTGTTTAATAGAGCTTTCTCATCGGTTTTTAGCAAAGAAACTGACATTCCACCCCCACCACAGCCTACCGTAGTCAGTACTTCCATGCCGCCAATCCTTTTTGTTGAACCCGGAGTTTTGGCAATCATTGATAAACTTAAATTATCTTCATCATCAGGTATCGACAACATAAATTCGAAATTTCTAAAGAACACTCAACAGATCTGTGCAAAATTTTTGTGTCTACTTTACTCGCAGTCTCTTTCCACGGGTGAGCTTCCTAGTGATTGGAAACACGGAAATATCACCCCAGTATTCAAATCAGGTATTAGAGAGCCACCCCTCAATTACCGACCAATTTCATTAACTAGCATTCCATGCAAAATCATCGAACATGTCATCTACACCCGGATTATGGACTTCCTAGACTCAAATAACTTTTTCAATTCCGCGCAGCATGGCTTTCGTAAAGGTTTGTCGTGCGAGACTCAACTGGCTATGTTTTCGCACGACTTGCATATTAACTTGGATTCTAACGTACAGACTGATGCCATATTCCTGGACTTTGCGAAGGCATTCGATAAAGTACCACATAAACGCCTTCTGTTGAAACTTTCCCGCTTAAACCTACACCCCGACGTCCTAAAGTGGATCCGTGAATTTTTAAGTAACCGCACTCAAGCTGCCTCTGTTAACAATGCTACCTCTACTTCACTTCCGGTAACATCTGGTGTCCCGCAGGGGTCGGTTCTGGGCCCGATTTTATTCCTGGTATTTATTAACGATCTCCCATCTCATGTATCCTGTAAAATCCGAATGTTTGCCGACGATTGTATTATTTACCACACTGTTTGTAACGCTTCTGATCAATTAGCTCTACAGAGTGATCTTAACAATGTAAAACAATGGTGCGATGATTGGCTAATGGAACTTAACCCTCACAAATGCAAAGCCTTATCCTTCACCCGCCGCCGTTCTCCACTTCCATATTCCATCAGTAATATTCCAGTTGAAACTGTTAATTCTTTTAAATATCTGGGGGTCACACTCTGCAACGATCTTTCATGGGGTTTGCATATCACGAAAGTCATATCATCGGGAAACAAAACATTGGGATTCTTGCGACGTCATCTACGTAACGCACCTAGAAATGTAAAATTATTAGCTTACAAAAGCCTTGTTAGAACTAAACTTGAATATGCTTCCCCAATCTGGAGCCCGCATCAGGCCTATCTTGAAGACGCCCTTGAGTGTATTCAAAACCGTGCCGCTAGGTTTATCAATAATTCTTACTTCCATGACGTCAGCGTATCTTCACTAAAGGCAGAACTTCAACTGCCCCTCCTTTCCCTCCGCCGCCGTATCGCCAGTCTATCGTTATTTCATAAGTTTTTTCACAGCTCGATGCGCATGCCACCTTATTTTGTTCCCCCAGCGTACATCTCTCAACGAACTAATCATCCACTTCAAGTCGGACGCCCACGTGCACGCGCCGTTACTTTTTCAACATCATTTTTTCCTCGCACGGCAGTAGCCTGGAATGGCCTTTCAGGCGACATTCCTGCCATTACTTGTACTTCTACCTTCACAACCAGTATCACTAATCATCTTTCACTTTAGGACAAACGATTGTTTTCTGCTCAATTTTTATGTACCCACCCCTTATGTAATGCCCCGCAAGGGGTCTTTAAGGAAATAAAATGAAATGAAATGAAATGAAATGCACCTATCCGCTAATGACGCACTATAGGTGAAAAATACCTACTGGTGAGGACGTTACTTACTTGCAATCACAAACGAAGGGTGTTAACATTAACTTTTTGCATTATACCATTTAACAGAGGCAATAGCCAGAAAATTTTGTCGGAGGGAGGGGCTGAAGGGTAGGGAGTGTCCCTATGTAGTATATATATATATATATATATATATATATATATATATATATATATATATATATATATATATATATATATATATATATATATATATATGAGATGTAACAGACAGTAATGCCAAGGAATGTACAGGGGAAGTTATTAGAACCAATGGAATGTAAATAAGAAGAAAGAAGAAAGGAAAGTGGATGAAAAAATTACCAGCTGTGAGCAGGAATCGAACCCACGACCTTCGAATAACGCGTTCGATGCTCTAACCACTGAGCTATCACAGCGGCCGTCCCTCCATCTATTTTCTGGGGTTTATATGTGAATTTAGAAGTAGGAGTGACAGTCAGCGCCATCTATAAGCCAAACAACGAGTGTGAAAACACTCTTATTCGTATGTTTGGCGTCACGTAGCACGTGAACTTATGAGCGGGCAGCTGATTAATTGTCCTTCTTATACAACCTAAACACACCAAGTCTGCCAGTACGAGACCCTCGTTCAATGAAATAAGGGAGAGAAGTGTATACCTAAGGGCTCGTATTTTCGTGTTTCAACACAATATTAATGAGATGTAACAGACAGTAATGCCAAGGAATGTACAGGGGAAGTTATTAGAACCAATGGAATGTAAATAAGAAGAAAGAAGAAAGGAAAGTGGAAGAAAAAATTACCAGCTGTGAGCAGGAATCGAACCCACGACCTTCGAATAACGCGTTCGATGCTCTAACCACTGAGCTATCACAGCGGCCGTCCCTCCATCCACTTTTTGGGGTTTATATGTGAATTTAGAAGTAGGAGTGACAGTCAGCGCCATCTATAAGCCAAACAACGATTGTGAAAACACTCTTATTCGCATGTTTGGCGTCACGTAGCACGTGAACTTATGAGCCGGCAGCTGATTAATTGTCCTTCTTATACAACCTAAACACACCAGGTCTGCCAGTACGAGACCCTCGTTCAATGAAATAAGGGAGAGAAGTGTATACCTAAGGGCTCGTATTTTCGTGTTTTAACACAATATTAATGAGATGTAACAGACAGTAATGCCAAGGAATGTATGTTCTAATAACTTCCCCTGTACATTCCTTGGCATTACTGTCTGTTACATCTTATTAATATTGTGTTAAAACACGAAAATACGAGCCCTTAGGTATACACTTCTCTCCCTTATATATATATATATATATATATATATATATATATATATATATATATATATATATATATATATATATATATATGAGAAAGAAGTGTATACCTAAGGGCTCGTTTTTCCGAGTTTTGAAACAAGGTAAGAGTTTAGAACCAATGTAATGTAATTAGGAAGAAAGAAAAGTGGGTGAAAGAATAAGTTGCCGTGAGCATTGATTGATATGTGGGGTTTAACGTCCCAAAACCACCATATGATTATGAGAGACGCCGTAGTGGGGGGCTCCGGAAATTTCGACCACCTGGGGTTCTTTAACGTGCACCCAAATCTGAGCACACGGGCCTACAACATTTCCGCCTCCATCGGAAATGCAGCCGCCGCAGCCGGGATTTGAACCCGCGACCTGCGGGTCAGCAGCCGAGTACCTTAGCCACTAGACCACCTCGGCGGGGCAACTTGCCGTGAGCAGGAATATATATATATATATATATATATATATATATATATATATATATATATATATATATATATATATATATATATATATATATATATATATATATATATATATATATATATATATATATATATATAGGAGGTATGGGATATGGCACAACGGGAGCGTTGTCAAGAAGAATAAATATATTCATTTCCAAACAGTTTCGGGAGGGGTCCTCCATTCATCAGGGGATGAGTGTTATACTGACATAAACTTCCAAACTTCGTTGCTGCCGCGTCCCTCTCGCCTTGGAAGATGTTTGCGAGAGTGAGAGAGAACTAAAAAAAGAAAGAAAGAAAGGGAAAAAAAGAAAAAAAGTGAAGAAAAAAGATGAAAAGAATAAAAGCAAAAAAGGAAAAAAAGAAAATAAAAAACAGGAAGAACCACTGTCAACACTGAGAACAAAACCAAATGTCCGTGTACGTCCACATCCGGTTCTAATTCCGTGCTGGTCAGTTCTCGGCGTGTGTCGGGCCACCTAGATTGTCGCAGCGGTGGCGAAGAGTCCGTGACGGCGTGCGTAAGGAAAGGGTTTCCCCTAATGGGTCGGTCGGCTCTTTTTCATCTTCGTTCGTTTCCCTTTAATGGTCATCAAGTGGTAGGTGAAGGGAACCACTTTGTATGTGCATGTGAATAAAAGAAAAAAAGAGAAAAAACAAGAAAGAATAAGAAAGGACAGTGTATATATATATATATATATATATATATATATATATATATATATATATATATATATATATATATATATATATATTGAAGAACAATAGGACGAGGGGGTTGGCAGGCAGTTCAACAATCCCAACTCCGTCCTAGCCTTCAATAGGCCAACGCCAGTGCCGTTTAAATAAGCAGTCGCTAAACAGTAGATCATTCGAAATGCTTGATGTTGTGAGGCTATGTGAACGGTGCACCATTTAGGCAATGAAAGAAGAAAACTGGTACATACCGGCTTCTTTCAGCAATAGATATCGTCATATCTAAAAATTATCACATTTATATATATGGCATAGCGCAGATATGCAAAAGAAAGCTTTGTGCGAGTGTTTTTTTTTACATTTTCGTCAGCATGCCTAATAATTCAATTTATTTGGATATTGGTTGTTGCATTGCTTGAACGGGTTGTGTACTTTTGCGTTAAATCATCTGTAACCATGGGTCAATGTAACTTGCCTCGCAGCTTGATCAAAATCTTCAGCTGAGCTGAAACGCCCGACTTATAGTTAGTCATTCCTCGTGGCATATTAATTCATCGAAGTATTGTATGTGGCTCACAATTATCTAACGCGAAGCGTCAGCTTGTATTGTGACGTAACGGCATGCTTTTTTCTGCGTTTATTCAAAGGACGGGAGCACGCCTGTAATTCTAGCCATAAGTCAAGGCCACACAGATATTGCTTTGACGCTGCTGGAGAAGAACGCTGACGTAACCATCGTCAATCAGGCAAGTATCGCCTATATTACTGTCACAGCACGAACAAAGCGTGTATTGAAAATTGATTGATTGATTGATTGATTGATTGATTGATTGATTGATATGTGGTGTTTAACATCCCAAACCCACCATATGATTATGAGAGACGCCGTAGTGGAGGGCCCCAGAAATTTTGACCACTGGGGGTTTTCGAACGTGCACCTAAATCGGGGCACACGGGCCTACAGCATTCTCGCCTCTATCGCAAATGCAGCTGCACGCAGCCGGGATTGGATCCCGCAAGCTGCTGGTCAGCAGTCGAGTACCTTAGCCACTAGACCATCACGGCGGGGGTGTGCATAGAAAATTATGAATGAACTCATGTTATTTATGTGCAGCTGTGTGTAATGAAATGTATTTTTTAAAACGGGTACTCATTCGTCCTTGACGTGGCATACCTTAGCGCTCTGTTATACAGGAAAATGACGTTTGCAAATGAAAATTGAAACAATGCATAGCGCTGACGGAAGACTACAATGTTTCGTTTTGTTTTTATGGCTTTTATAAGCCAGTGAAAAGAAATAATAACGTTCGTGTTTTTGGCACGTTAAGAGATCTCACCCAGATAAAAAAATTAAACGAAAATAACTAGTAGTTGATTGATTTGTGGGGTTTCACGTCCCAAAACCACCATATGATTATGAGAGACGCCGTAGTGGAGGGCTCCGGGAATTTCGACCACCTGGGGTCCTTTAACGTGCACCCAAATCTGAGCACACGGGCCTGCAACATTTCCACCTCCATCGGAAATGCAGCCGCCGCAGCCGGGATTCGATCCCGCAACCTGCGGGTCAGCAGCCGAGTACCTTAGCCACTAGACCACCGCGGCGGGGCAGAAGTAACTAGTAGTTAAAGGACGTATCAATTCACAGTAGTTGATGCTAAGAAGAGGGCCCTGCCGCAGTGGTCTAATAGCTGAGGTACTCGGCTGCTGGCCCGAAACTCGTGGGGTCGAATTCCGGCGGTGGTGGCTGCACTTTCGATGGAGGTGAAAATGTTGTAGGCCCGTGTGCTCAGATTTGGGTACACGTTAAAGGACCCCAGGTGGTCGAAAATTTCGGAGCCCGCCACTACGGCGCCTCTCATAATCATATGGTGGTTTTGGGACGTTTAACTCCACATATCAATGAAACGATTTACTACTGCTAAGAAAAGGCTGCTTTCGAGATTTGTTGTTGTTAGTTTTCTGCGCATAATTCGAGAATATGATATTCAAGACTCCTTTTTGAGTGCAAGAAAAAAAAATATTTGTTTAAAAGTGGTTCGACATTTTCGAACTAAGCTCAACTAAGTCACAGCTGAACGTGTAAGTTTGGCTCACAAGCTTACCACTCCATTTTGCCCTTCGTTTTTTTTTTCATAAAGGGGTTCAAATTTTTATCATTATCACTTAATGGCCTTGATAATTTTTTTTCAAACGTCACTTTGTTTGCTAGTGTTCTAAATGTTTAACAGCGACTAGTTAATGAAAGTAATGCAATTGTTTTTTTTTAATTGCACCCCTTCAACAACTTTGCGCGCGCGCACGCGCGTGTGTGCGTGTGTGTGTGTGTGTGTGTGTGTGTGTGTGTGTGTGTGTGTGTGTGTGTGTGTGTGTGTGTGTGTGTGTGTGTTTTCAGTCTCGATGCATGGCGTTTATTTATGTGCGCTTTGTTATATGTTGCTTGATTTCGCTGAACCAAGGCAATTGCCGACAAGCAAACTTGCCGTCATGACTATTTAAAGCACTGGAGCACTGCGCTATAAGCGAAGACGCATGGTTAGAGATAAAGTGCTCTTGCATCTTCAGAGCCAGTTCGTAGACGCTTTCTGCTTTTTAGATAGAACGTGGGTAACGCAACCTTGTCAACGGACCACGGCTTAGGGGCAAGAAAGGCTTCACTGATATGAAACATAAAATCAATGGAACCTCGTACGTGACCAAAGGTTCACAACTCTGGAAATTATCGTTGCAGAACTAGAAGCCAAAGAAGCAGTGATTGATTGATATATGAGTTTCAAAGGGCCACTCACCACCACGCGTTTAAAGACGGGGGATGATTTTCTCTTCTCCTTCATTCACACACGATTCATCCTCCTCGCCACTTAGTTCTTGAATGCACGTGAACAATATGAGCACTATGCGCTATAGCCTATAAGGATTTCGCGATTCTCGGCTGCACCCTGTTATCTCCGCTTGCGCAGTTGTGAACACACAAAACGAAGTTTGATCGGTTGATTGTGCACGATGTTCATGCGAGACAAAGCATGGCAAAGCACTGCAGGAGACAAATCACATATGATGTTTCGCTGATTTGATTGATACGTGGGGTTTAACGTCCCAAAACCACTATATGATTATGAGAGACGCCGTAGTGGAAGGCTCCAGAAATTTCGACCACCTGTGGTTCTTTAACGTGCCCCTAAATCTGAGCACACGGGCCACAACACTTTTGCTTCCATCAAAAATCAGCTGCTGCAGCCGGGATTCAAACCCGCGACCTGCGGGTTAGCAGCCGAGTACCTTAGCCACTAGACCACCATGGCGGGGCACATTTGATATTTCGCGTATACCAACGAATCGAGAGCATGGACGCAGTAGACGTCACGGCAACTATTGTGTACATCAAAGCAGTGCGCCAAGAAGGATGCGAAATAACAGGAAAGAATGTTGCGCTCTTATTTGTACTTTGGGAGCCGGGTGAGAGGCCCTTTAATGTCCCAGAACCACCATATGATTATGAAAGACGCCGTAGTGAGGGGTCCCGAAAATTTATACCACCTGGGGTTCTTTAACGTTCAAGAAGCACTGACTGACCCGATTGGCACCTTGTTCTAAGTCAAACCACGCTAAAACTTGTGGCGCTTTCGGCGTAGAATGCCTATAATGTCTGTATATGCTTCCCCTAAAGAGCAGGAGCAGCGTGAAATTTGTTATGAAGTTATTCGAATGTGTTTCCTAAAGGTAGTTCTCGTACATGCAGAGGCTAAATTCAAGCCAGTCGGAGGCATCAAATGCTATGACGTGAATTTAATGGGCCAAAGCAAATTTACTTTCCTGCATGACGGGGCCCATCAATCTGGAAAACGTGGCCTTTTTTTTCCCTGTCACACTAACTTTTTGTTTATACTCTTCTTTATCTCTATTGTGGTTGAATAAACGAAGTTATGCATGTATGACATGAGTACACGGTACAAATGTCAATGGGGCAAGAATTATGTACATCACTAGTATGCACGACATCACTTGTCATTAACTGTGTGCATGACGTAAACGGCAGGACATATATGACTTGCATGATATATTCCACTGATTCCATCACATGCATGGTTGCGAGCAAAGGTTTGGTGACATCAAGATTATGATCATCATCATCATAAATACCACTATTAACAATAACAACCACAACAACATCGATTTCTTTTAGTACAGCTTTGCAAAGCATAATTTCTTCAATATATTGCATTAGTGACGTACGAAGGCAGTATGCCGTTTGATTTCAGCCCGAATGCCCTTGTGGCAGCATTCATCTTGAATGTTTTGGTCATACCGGTATACTGTTTTTTTAGGTATATCCTATTTTCGGTAATGGAAACATCTTTTGAAACCAGATGACTTTTTTCGCACATTTATCTGGTTTTGTTGCCCCAGGAAGGATACAACGCAATCCATTTGGCCGTGCAGAAGATGAACGATATTGTATTCAATGAAGTATGGAACAAGCTTGAAAAACTTGGCCGTATGGAGAACTCACTAATGGTCAAGGTGAGTGCATGAATACAGAGATATTCCCTTGTGGCTCTAATGTGCTTGAATAAAACTATTTTCTTTTTTTTCTTCCAGAACAACAAGACTCTACTTCATGCCGCTGCAGAAATTGGATGGGACTACTGTGCGGCATTCCTGTTGGGCCGTTCCTGGAAAGACGTCGAACAAAAAAGCAGGGTAATGCTTTTATCAGGTTATCAAGTCCAGTACCTCGTAGCGATAGCAAGAACGTGTAATCAACATATTAGTCGGAACGAACACTGCAATTATTGTCTGTTCAGAGGCGTCAAGTAGAACGGGCTCCACTTTTCATCTATTTCTTTACATATTACGCTGTTTTACAGTTTACACATGCGTTTCTGAGCTCATTCTCACGTCTTGAGTCAATTTATATGCATGCGAGAGAGCAAATTCTGTGTTCATATTGACGGTTGGATTGATTGATTTATTATTATCTGGGGTATAACGTCCCAAAACTACCATATGATTATGAGAGACGCCACATGGAGGGCTCTCGAAATTTCAACCACCTGGGAATCTTTAATGTGCACCCACTTCTTAGTACACGGGCCTACAGCATCTTCGCCTCCATCGAAAATGCAGCCGCCGCATCCAGGATTTGATCCCGCTGGCTGCGGGTCAGCAGCCGAGTACCTTAGCCACTAGACCACCGCGGCGGGGCAATATCGAGAGGTTGAAAGCGTAAATGAGGATCTCGTGACATTCTTGGTGCAGTTTTGTAGAACCTGCTACTATACTTTTTTTTGATACTTTAAAAATCTTTTGCTTGAATATTGTCTGGTCATACTAAGATCCTATAATTCTAAAGTATCTATTTAAATTCTTTTTTTCGAGTTTTTTTAGGGGATTTGAGAGGCTTTTGACCTTGGTTATCACCAGGATTACCAGGTTGTGAACATTAGATTAAAATGGTCTTGAAAAACCCATTCTTAATGGCTAAAGGTTCTTTCAATAGCTTAGCGAACGCGCAAAACTCATTTGACGCCCACAGCATTGCCGTCATTACCTGCCTGACCTTATTCTTGCAGAGTGTAACGCATTACCTGTCTCACAAATAGCATATTTGTGGTTACCATTTTTTATACTTTCTCTATATCCACCCCTTATGTAACACTCCCTAGAGGGGTCTTTAAGGTAATAAAATGAAATGAAATGAAATGAAATGTTATCCGGTTGTTGTAGTATTATGAACAAACCTGAGTTGGATCAGGTATGAAAATAAGTGCCACTAATCTCACCCTATTACTTAAATACGTAGTTTCATAAGCCAGTCTTTTTTCCCGTAAAGTAATCCATTTTTAGTATTAAACTTGTTGGAAGAAAAAAAACATATCAAGCGCAATGCGGCGATAGGCGGATCCGCCTGTCTGATTTTAAGTATCTCTGGAATGTGAAATCAAACCATAGTAGCTATTGCTTCACCTGCAGACTCGTGTTATGTGCAGGATGGGAGGACTCCTATGATGTGCGCTGCCTGTGAAGGGCATACAGAAATCGTTTGCCGCTTACTTCAAGCTGGGGCCCAAATATTCACCGAAGACCAGGTAAAAATAGTGGATGAAGTGTATTCCTTTCTTTGTTGTTTATTTGCAAGTATAAATTCAAGCCATTGAATGACACACATCCGCTAATTACAGCTATTCTAGAAAGAAAGGTTAGTGAAGGAATAATATTTTAGGCATTTCAAGTAACAGTCTTATTATCGTGCTGTTGTCTATTAAATATGTAAATTCCTGTCTCCTTCTTTGTGCATTATTTATTCTTCTTTACTGTTGCTGACAGGCAATATTGTGAAAGGTGTCGTTCATGTATAGTTAAGGTTAAATAGTAAAAACAGTTGCATTGACTTTACCTAATATGACAGGATGGTTGCTTTTCTCACCGCTAGGCGTACACTGTCAGTGTAAATTTGGGCACATGTCGAGTGTCTTGCCAACTGGTGCTGTTCTTTTTTGCCATGTCTTTCTTATTTCACGCTCCCCTGTTTCGCCTTTCAATGATTGCGCCGATGATTGTGGTTCTTGCGTTTTAAATGACTTGAACGATGGTGTGTAGGTATAGGGAGCTGGGGTCACTTCATGGTTTAGAGACACTAGTTGGTTGTTCTTGATTGCTTTGACATGACAAATGAAAGTGTTACTATGCCACTGCCTGGCATAGTTAGATGTGTCCTGTGGTTGTAATACCATTACGGGCGTGAAACGCGTCTCATGCTTAAGGTACCCCAGTATCCCATGATACTCGCTTTTTCTTTCCTTTCCGCAGTCCGGTGCGACGGCAGTGTGTTTAGCAATTTGCCGGCGGCGCTATGCAACCGCAAATCTGCTACTTGGAAAGATGAGCTCTGCTGAAAAGGCACAGTATGTATCGGTAAGGCAAAAACATGTACTAAGTCTTTAGCATTTCCTTTGAGCAAACGTGTTGTACAAAACATCCTGAAGCATTATTAGACGACGCTAAATTGCTAAATAAGCCCAAGTTTGTGTTGGCAGGTATCATTTTGCCGTAGAGAAATATACTTTCGTAAAGAGTGCCAACTCGAGCCTTTTTGCGGCCGAGCAAGGAAGGGTCTGAACAACTGCTAGGTGGCGTAACCATGCTCCCTCATCTTCGTTAGTCAACACATGTATTAGGCGCCTCAGAAAGACCATAGAAAACCAACTTTGCCATCAAAATTTTTTCAAAGAAAATTTTTATTGACTTGTGCCATTCTTCGAGTGACTCTACATCGTATCCCGTTGAGGACGTTTAATGCGTTACCAAAAAATCACCAAACTCTGACTAGAAAATGTTCTTTCTGCATTTGTTTTGCACCAAAGGTACACATTCATCTGGTTTAGATGTACTATCAGCGTCAAATGAAACCCAGCAGGGGCCTGCAAGCCTTTGCGATGGTGTAGTGCACGCTGTCCAATTATCACGATCGACAGGTGGGCATATATGCGCACAGCTGCCGAACAGGATGCGCGCGCCTGTCAATGGTAATATTTGGACGGCGCTCACCATACCATCGCTAAGGTTTGCTGCTGTTCGGTTGATTGATTGATTTGTGGGGTTTAAAGTCCCAAAACCACCATATGATTATGAGAGACACCGTAGTGGAGGGCTCAAGAAATTTCGACCACCTGGGGTTCTTTAACGTGCACCCAAATCTGAGCACACGGGCCTACAACATTTCCGCCTCCATCGGAAATGCAGCCGCCGCAGCCGGGATTCAAACCCGCGACCTGCGGGTCAGCAGCCGAGTACCCTAGCCACTAATCCACCGCGGCGGGGCTGCTGCTGTTCGGATTTTATTTGACGCAGATAGTAAATGCATTTCCTTTGTCGATGCATTGAGGTGTAGCTTTGTGGTAAAGATACTCGCTTTCGGAATCTGAGGGTACGGGTTCAAAACCCGGCATCGGAAAGAAAATTACCGTGGTTTTATTTCTTAATGCCGAAGACAAGATTAGTCTGACCAGCCACTCGTGGCGGTGGAAGCAGCGCAGTAGCGTGGCCGCAGGGCCCTGCGGGAGTGTCCGCTCTTTACGTAAGTACGTTTCTCTATGATCTTGCTACATATTCAGTCGCTATTCAAATCCACATGTGAAAGACACATTCAGCAGTAGAGAGTGCTTAGCCACGACAGCCGCACCCGAGCCACACAGGCCGCCATCAGCACCCCGATAAGGGCGCCACGATCGTAAACGCATGCGCGTTGTCTCCTAGTCGACATTAGGGAGTTTTAGAATACCGTTTGCAAGCGCTGCGGGCGTCACATGAGTTTTAGAATAGCGTTTGCCCTGCTGCGATCCACAGCGCACAATCGCAGCGACAGCGTAGCCTCGAAATCAGCGCTTGCGGGCCACATGCGGGCCGCCATCACCGCACGCAATTTCGGATTTTTCGCGTGCGGTCCGCGAACGCCGACTCGCGTTACGACGCATGCGCAGTGGCAATGACCGCACCGCAAGAGCTCACGGTGCGCTATTCTAAAGCTCCCTATTTACGTAGAGTGGCTATACCGCTGGGCGTCGCAGGTGAAGTTCAAGAGCCGGCGCACGACCACCATTGTCTGTATAATTGACACTTGCGCGTGTGCTTTTCTTCAAGACACTCGTTCCTCTCGAAGGTGACGCACTGGCTTCCATTAAAAAGGCTGTACTACATATCCCCGCTATCTCACGCGGGTGCTTGTGAAGCAACCGGAAGGTCCTTTTGCTGTCCCGGAAGCTGGCGTCTTCTGGGCGTTTCAGGCGCGTAATTCAAATAGCTGGTGGAAGTTTTGGTTGTGATGACATTTTTCGTGTTATGTATATATATATATATATATATATATATATATATATATATATATATATATATATATATATATATATATATATATATATATATATATATATATATATATATATTAGGATGGCGTCCTTTGGAAGATGAGGTTTTGGAACCAAGCGCTCAAAACGTCACTCTGCAAAGTGGTGTCTGCAAAGTCTGCTTTCTAGAAAAGGCGTCCAGTTGTCCTTTTTGATTTACTGACCAACTTCTCGTATAAGGCCTCGAGCATGAGAAACAGCATATAAAAAGAAAACACCTTCAACACGCCTCGTTAACAGAAAAAAGGCCGACCAGCTACCGCAATTTTCTCGCACAATGTGTAAAAAGTAACGTAATTTTGAGGGTGTGGAATGCCTTCGCGATTACATTTCCAGTCGAGTCATACAGTTTACTGCGCTACAGGCCGGCATCTCATTAAAAAGAAGAAAAATAGCTAGCGCAGGCGTTAGGCGACTGTTCATGTTGGTGGTTTCCGGGACACCAATGGCAGCTTCCGGTGGCTTCCATTGCACGCGCTCAATGCGCCATCCAGCACCCCCTCGTAGATATCAGTTAGGTGGCGTTTACCTATTTTAACATAATCTATCCAATAATTACAATGGTTTCCGATGAGAACAGGTAAAATCAAGATTACCATTAAGAATAACGTACCTGTCCAGGTTTCTGCTATATCTATGTTAAAACACAGTGCGCTGTATCATTTGGAGGGGAAACTACAAGCAAAACATCGCGATCGCACGTATTCGCCTTTCAGTCGGTTTCAACGCAGCCATAGCAACGACGAGTGTTGCTTCCCAAGAAACTTCCGGTCAATTGAGTTATGACTCTCTAACACTGATGCGGAAAGTTTGTTTTTTAAGTCGTGCTGGAGTAAGGAAATACTCTTTTTTCGCTTTCAGATAAAGAAAAGGCTCTTAAAGTGAAGGACTAACTCTTGTAATGTTGTGTGTAGCTTGGAAAGATGTATTTGAAATATTTCACCAGACGCAGGAAGAAAAGTTTTGAAGATGAGTGGGCTACTCGATGAGGCTTTTGTTACTCTCCGATGCTAGGCTACGCCGACGCACAAGATATGAAGCTGTTCAGAACCTGTCTTCATAAACTGCGAAATAGTCTATACCACATTGGTGTTTGCTTGGCACAGCAACTGGTGCTATGGGCTCTTCGTGTTTTGTCTTTGATGCAGACAGTTCGTCATATGTTGTACAGGTGCCACCCCAAAAATAGTTCAGAGCGGTGGCCGCTCGTTGGCGCAGCACACCGGTGAGAAAGTAGTGCCAGGTTCTGCGCATGCGCAACATCCCTAGTGAGCTCGTCTTGCTTCTCAGTGCATTCAGAAAGGTATTCGCTATCTCCAAAAGAATAGGTTGGTGCCTTTTACCCTTTAACATGGAGGCTGTGCGGATGCGGTCGCTAAACACACTGTACACGCGTCTGTAAACGGTAGAGCATACACGTACATGCATGACCGTTGATAGGCACTGGCGTTCTTGCAAGTGAAAGGATTCACTGGTTGACTAATCATTCATTTTTCCACCTTACTGCCCGCAGCGGACGACGCGTGCAATAGCGGAAATCAAAAAGTGGCATACTACACATCTGCAGTTCAATAAAGCGTGTAAATGTTAACTTTATCACCCTAAAAACAATTGAAGAGCCCTAAGAATATAAACAAATTCGAGTATTTAACCTGACCATACCACGGACATCAGAAGACACATTTCTTAAAACGTACTGAAATGTATTACTAGCTAAATTCAATTGCCTGTATTTAATAAATGTTGGGATCTAACGTCCCAAAACCACAAAATTTTGACCATCTGGTATTAAAGTGCACCTCAGTTTAAGCACCTAGGCCTCAAGCATTTTCGCCGCCATCGAAAATGCGGCCACCACGGCCGCGATTTGATCCCGCGACCAGCGGGTGAGAAGCCGAGTGCCTTAGCCACTGGACCACCGTGGCGAGTAAATACAGTCAAGCGCAGCGAAAAGTAATAGAGTACTGAACCTGAAGACTCTCTGTTGAATGGTTATGTCGAATTAAGGCTGATTAAGAATTCATTTAGGTTGATTAACTTATATCAATTACTTTAAAGTTCTTAACTGAGAGCTAAGATCGCATCACGAGGATTATGCGTGCATTGAAAGATTGCGCGGTTGCACGAGCAAGCTGTAGCGCACATGCTGTGATACCCCCATTCCCCTTGATCTGGTTGTCGCAGAAACTAATAGGAACAAAAAGGCACCGTTTTTTAACGCAAGGAGCGATGCCTGCTTGCTAGGGATGTTATGCACGTGTAGATCATGGCTGTATGCTTCCGCGGGTGTGCTCCACCGACGAGCGGCCACCGGTCCAGCACTCCGAATTATTCTGTGGGCACCTGTACGTTGTGCGAATGCTTAACCTTCAATCAGTTTATATGCCCGTAGTGTACGAGAGTAGCACGCTACAGCCTATTCTGGCGAACCGTGCAGAGGAGGATCTCCCTGCTCCAGTCCCCGAGCACATCGTCGCGCGACCACCGCAATTTCTATCGGGACACGCTGTTCAGGGTGCTGCTGTTTATCCGGCGCCAACTTGAGGGTGGCACGGAGCTGCTTCTCAACAATGACGTCTTTGTTTCACTGGTGGCATGCGGTCGGCGCAGCCTCAGTGACCCGTTCGTCGTAGGGCCCTTGTTCCACCTGTGTGCGTGCCTGATGTACGACAAGGCGGACTACAGCAAGTACGTCCACATCGACATGGTAGAGGCCTTCATGCGCTCCGGGGGCCTCGACCTCTCACTCGAAGTTCTCTGCCACAAGGCGGAGGCGTACGATTTCCAGTGCCGCTGCTCGGCGCTTCTGCCGGTGCTGCCCGCTGCGGAACTCGAAGAAGGGCTGCGTTGGGTGCGCGAACACATAGACGAGCTGGTGAGGCCCTTCCACGTGTTCAGTGCCAAGAAGGACGTTCTGGTGTATTGGGTCGACGGCGAACGCGTTAAGACCGACGTCATGTGGGAACGTTTCACGGAGGTATTTACACGCCTCCACCTGGAAGTTCGCGGCACGCCACTTGAGTTTGACGTTAGCGCCGTAGAGGAGACTGAGCTAGCGAGTGACCCGAGCGTGCCGTTCGTGTTGTTGCAAGGTGGCGCCATCAAGCGCAAGAGCCCGCCGCCGTCCCCCAAGAAGCAAAGCCGCAAGACGCCCAACAAAAAGGCGCCCAAGCCGCGCGCAGTCCAAGCTTTGCTGCAGGTGACCTTCAACGATGACGGTCGCAATGCCAATAAAGGGCGCAGGGTTCCACTGAACGTGCCTAAGACCACGGAGCAAGCTGTCGCCCCACCAACGAAACCGGTCAACGTCTTGGCAGTAATGTCTATGGCTCCAGCCGTGACCCCGGCAGCACTCCCGTTGCAAGGTTACGCCAACGCCCTGAAAAGCAATCTTCCCAAGGAGGAACCACCATTGCACTTGGTAGGCTGTTCTCTGAATGTTCATTCAATTATGCCTCACATAATTTTCTCTGGGAGCATTTGTAAAGGGTATAATTATGCAAACAAACAGCAACGCTGGAGCATCTATTGAATTTTCAATGCCTAAAGCATTGCACTTTATGACTCGAAAAAATAGCACTACCAGTTATGCGAGGTTTATTCCAGGTAAATAAAGAACTATCAGTATGTAGTGTAACAATACAATGGGCCGTAAAGCGTCACAATAACCCATGCCATGCTACACAACTTTTTATGTGGGCGAGGCAACATAAATATTGACACTCAAACGTGCAAAAAGTGCAATTGCAAATTGCTCATGCATTTGAACGTTTTCTGCGGAAGTTCAGTACCTTCTCGCGTTACGACATGCCAAATCATGAGTTGCCACTCAAGATGGTTGTAATATGTTACAATGCACACAACGATGATTGATAGATTGATTTATATGTGAGGTTTAACGTCCCAAAACCACCATATAGTTATGAGAGACACCGTAGTGGAGGGCTTCAGCAATATAGATCCCCTGAGGTTATTTAACATGCACCCAAATCTGAGTACTCAGGCCTACAACATTTCCGCCTACATAAAAAATGCAGCCGCCGCAACCGGGATTCGATCCCGCGACCTGCGGGTCAGCAGCCGAGTACCTTAGCCACTAGACCACCGCGGCGGGGCATGCGCAGAACGAAGCGCTGATGTAGAAGTTTGCCTATCGTAATCAACGACTGCCTGCAGGATGTAAAGACGTGCGCATTACTATTGTGTGTATTTCGGTAACGGTGATTTAGTATAAACAAGTTTCCTTTGTAAAGTCATATACATGCTAAGCAGTACTTCGGGTTTTTCTTTCCTTTTTAGGGGCTTGGTCAGCTAGAACTAAAAATTCAAGTGTATCGGCAAAGTTGGCATCTATGTGGCGCATTAGTTTTTAAAGCGGACAAGTATTATTGCCTTTTTGTAGCGGTGGGTTTCATTGTAGGTCACGTATGTTAGATGTCAAATAAATGTAGCTTGGTAAAACATGCTTCTGGCCGCCGCAGTGGTAGTAATGGGGTAGCAGCGTTCGGCTACTGACCCCGAAGACACCAGTTTGATCCTGGCCACGGCTGGTGCATTTAAATGAAGGTGAAAAAGGCCCACGTACCGTGTGGTGTCCTTGCACATTAAAGAAACCCAAGTGGTCGAAATGCCCGGAGCTTTCGACTACAGTGCACCTCATAATGATATCGTTCTTTTGTCCCGAAAAGAAAACATGTATAAAAAAACAGCAACCTTGAAATGGTGTAGATTAATTGATAATTTTGTTTTTATTAATTTTGAGTCCGTGATATTTGGCTTTCATGTGCGTTAACAATCAATTTGATGACGTGCAGCTGAGTGTTTTGTTATCAATTTATTCGTCGTAAGCTCGCACCTATGGCCACGCAGTCAGTGCTGGTGGGGCCGGCGACTCAAAGGGATGAGTGATAAATTATTAACGTGAAGGTTTGTGATTGTTGGCACTTCATTTCAGGATACATTAACAGCGTGATAAAAATCTTGACCAAAAAGGCCATTACGGATAGTCAGTTTAGTGTCTTGATGGTTTTCTTTGTCAAAAAAAACGCAGCATGCACTCGTTGTGACACACACACACACACACACACACACACACACACACACACACAGAGAGAGAGAGAGAGAACCACTCGTTTGGAATGCACTCTAGAACGTAATGAAATGCACGTGACCTCAAAGCATTTTGCTTGTTTTATCGTAATTATTTACTAATTAAGCACAGTATAAAACATACAAGCGAGCACCGGATAACGGTAAACCACATACATTTGGTTTCATTTACTTGTGTCTAACCAATTTTTCTAAAAGCTTGGTCTTTATTGCGTGAAGTCGATCAACACGCCGTCAGTTTTAATGTCCCCGTGCACATTACGTAGGAATATCCGAGTCTGAATTTCCAAGGCACGATCGCCATTATTATATATGCAGCGGATGCGGACAAATAGCAAGCAAAGAAATCATTGATATGACCGCATTACTTTCTCGTTTTTGTTTCTTGAAATAAATTGTTCAGCTCAGAGACAGTGCTGGTCTTGCGCACACTGTGTTCCTTTTGTCTTCGTTTGGAGCTCTGCGTCAATCATGCAAGAATTCCTGCAAGGCCAACTTTTCATTCGAATATAAAATTTATTTATAACTTGGTTAACTGGGCTGTAACATTGTCGCCGATAGTTTTCTAGTTTTCGTTATCCCCTTTGTCATCATGTTTGCTTGTTGACCTCAAAGAATATGTGTTATAATTTGTTTTGTGCGAAGTAAATTACTTGCTGACACTTTCATACACCGAATCCTTTCGAAAAACTACTGCACATCAGGAGAATTAAACTGACCACAGTTGTTTCAAGTCGTTTAGAGGAATATAATTAAAGCTTGACGTGAGAGCTGACTAATAAGTTTGAGATTCACGGCATAGAGTGAATTAAAGCGACGGACAGCAAAGTACAAGTAAGGAAACCATGTTTTGTTCATCATTTTACCCTTTATGGCTTTTTTTAGGATTTTATTCACTTTGGCAGCTATGAAGGTGTACAGCCGGAATAAAAACAAAACGAATTCATGCAATTACTATTGATTGTGACACGTGATCTGTGTTTTGTGTTGCAGTGTTCGCGTTTTAATTTTTCACACCCTTGTCGCCAGCTTTGGCTGGGTTTGTCGGCTCACAAGCAAAAGGCTCCACGTGCATTTTGCCGCGAAGGTGTAGCAGTAACACACAACGCATGATGCGAAGGTGTAGCAGTAACACACAACGCATGATGCCTCTTTCGCACCACCTTTATGTGCTGATTACATAAGTGGTGCATTGTCACTTAACGTCTCATAACGACAGACGCTACGATCAGATAGGGAGACAGCTGGCATGCTATCAGTTTTACCAGTTAGATTTTGCTATGCGACGCTTGCGCTAAGCGCCTCAAGGAGCGTGATCTTGCGCGAAAAAAAAAACGGTAAGGTTGATACTCTATATATTTGGTGTAATAAGAAGAGCTGTGGGAAGTTGCGCCGGGAGTCTTTGGCTGAAATACCCGTAATGACGAACAGGAATTCGTTTGTTAAGCAAGCGCTTGTGTTGAATCCAGCGCTCAGCCTATTCGACAAAAAAGCTAGCCGCGTAAAAGCCTACCGAAGCACGCAAAGAGAGAATAGCTTCGCTTTGAAGAGGACGTGACTGAGAGCGTCCGTGTCTAGATTACCGCGCTCTTGGAACGTGCGATCGTGTTTCCCAAGAACTAAAACAGCATATGGTAATGTCTAATGAAGAGAAAGACGAAATGATGCGTGAGGGTACTGTAGGCCTAAAGCATGGTCCAGTATATTCATTGTGATTGAAATCCATCTCGCTTTTGAATACGTTATAATTTTGCACATGACAGCCATATTCGAAAAATACCTTTAGGTAGGAACTATCCAAACGTACTGCATACAGTTAGTGCAGATATGTGCACCGCCAAGGGAGAAAAATACAAAAAGTGCACGAGCCCTTACGTTATTGGAAAAAAAGGAGGGATAAGGGAAGCTTTGCGCCTGATCTACAACTTCTCTGTTACCATCAATGTGTCTTTCTGTTAGTGTGGAAACAAAACGGCTCTCATTGGTTGCAGTCGTGGCGTGACGGCGTGCCCACGCAGTTGGCATCGGGCCTGATCACTCACATTTCGGCGCCGGCACTGGTACTTGAGGCCACACTTTCATGTCGAGGTGACTAAGAAATGTGGCACTGTGATCTCAATAAAAGATCAGGTTGCCATATCAGAGGCGGTGGACCGCCGACAATTAGAGATCACCATATACTCAAAAATGGCACTTCCGATAACGCATATGACCGGCGCATCTTCGAGGGTTGCATTTCTGTGCGCTCGGATATTGCGCGCCGGGCTTTTTTGCGTACTGCAATGCCACCGTGAAAATCTAGCTCTAAGCAAGGTTTGTTTTAAAGAGACACTGAAGAGGAAAACATTTTTTCACGTATCATAAAGTACGATCTTGAAATCCCTAAAACACCACTGTGACCGCTAGACGGCACTTGGTAGCGAGAAAACATGTGACAAGTAATGCTGCTGGAGACGCCACCTGAAATTCCCGCACTAAGCATCGGGATGTCAGCAATTTGGATGGCATCGATTGGGTACTACGTAGCTTCTATTCGATAAAACTGAGTACTTTGTCATCTTTGGGGGCCATAGACCTAGCATACGGTGTGTCAGAAAATTTTATTAGTGATTGGCTTTATCACTATAAACGAAATGCGAAAAATACATCTCGAAATTTGAACGTTACGCGTGAAAACTCAGGCATGAAATTTAGGACTAAAACTTCAACCTTCATTTCCGCCGCAAATAATGAACTTAGGATATTGAGACATATGGCATTAGAGTTCTCCGAGTGCAGTTTGTCAACTTAAACGAAGTCATTGTTTCTATTTGATGTTAATTTAAAGAGAGGTAATAAACATTTACGTACAACTGAGAAACAGCCTAACGGAAATAACCGATGGCAGCAGTCAGGATGTTAAGTATAGAGGTAAAAGATGTCTAAAAAACGTGGAGCTCCCATAGACACGGTGATATTAAAATGGGGTACCTCCTTGCTGAATGACGTTCTGCATATTGTGCTGCCGAGAGAATAATACTAATAATTGAGCATGCAAAATTTTCATTAGTCCTATCCTTCGACGGGTCGGCTTCTGACCCTAAGGACATGGTTTCGATCCCGGCCACGGCGGCTGCGTTCCAATGGAGGCGAAATTTCAGATGCTCCTGTACTGTGTGATCTCAGCGCACGTTAAAGAACACCAAATGGTCGAAATGTGTGGAGCCATCCACTACGGCGTATCTCATAATGGTATAATGATTTAAGGGCGTAAATCCCCTGGTACTAAAAACATTAATGTATCTTGCGATGGGTGCTGAGTCATTGGCTGACTCATAAACTTCTGAAAGAGGTAAAAGGTTGCAGCTAAAATGATTTACATTTACGTGATAGCTTTCCTTTCTTCTGCGAATCATGTGCAACAACTCAAACTTCGCTTTAAAAAAACATGGATTCGATGCCACCCATGCCTACTCCACGAATGAAGGAACAACCGAATTAGCATTTAAATTAAACTAAATTAGCATTTAAGAAAGCTGTGTGTGAATATAGCAGTAATTAGCCCAGGTTTTCAAGACCCTTCTATGCAGAATTTATATCGCGAGAAGAAATTAAAAAAATGAAGAAGAAGAAATGGCCATGAGCCGGGCACGTATTACGTAGTGAAGATAACCGCTGGTCATTAAGGGTAACTAACTGGATTCTCAGAGAAGGCAAGCGAGTGAGGGGGAGACAAAGTTTGGTGGGCAGATGAAATTAAAAAAAGTTCGCAGATATAACGTGGCAGCAGAAAGCACTAGACCGGGTTGATTGGCGGAATATTGAAGAGGACTTAGTCCTGCAGTGGGCGTAGACAGGCTGATAAAGATGATGACGATATCGCGAAACCATGACAGTACTTAAATAAGAAGGCTCTGCTTCAGGACATCGCCAAAAAAGTTTGAAGAATAAGCTCAATAAATGAAGTAAGGTAATTATACACTAATTTTTATTTCAAGACACTCGTGACGGTAAAGCTGAACCCGGTGTAGAGATGCCGCGTCTAGCTAACATACATCTTAATACGAGCGTATATATTCGTCCCGATAATCTGGTAAGAATGTCTCCTGGTTTTGTGGAAAAACGTCGCGGGCTGTTAGAGGCACGCTTTTGGTATGCTGTTAACAGAAGCGTCAGTGAGACCTAGGGTGTCTCGAGACCGCTTATTTATATTGTTACGTGGAAAATAACAGTCGTCAGTCTGCAGCCACAACGCAGCTCACCGACAACGTCCACTTCCTCTCTCTCTGTCTTAGGCACCTTTTTTGGGTATGTCCCACTAGGCCCTGTTTCAGTCAGCCGAAATCACGTAACACAACCCCCGGCGGCAAAAGCGCCGACCCGGCGAGCTTACAGGGCCAAGGCAGGGGAAGTGAGGTAACCCTTGAGCCTTGATACGTGGACGATGTCCCGGGACAGCAGAGCAGATAAGGATTATCAGCGACAATTTCGTATGTAGTGTCGGTCACTCGTCCAAGCATGCGGTATGGGCCCGTGAAACGAGAGAGAAGCTTATCTGAAAGGCCCGCATTTTCGCGTAGGGGACCAAAGAAGAACGAGGGAACCTGTTGGGAAGTGTTCGTCGCGATGCCGCTCGTCGTAACGATGCTTCTGCGAGCCTTGGGACGCCATTAATCTGCTGCGGGCAAGCTGACGAGCATGTTCAGCTCGGGTATTAGCATCGCGTGCATATTGTTACGAAGCGCGCCTCCGACGACGTTACGAAGGGCGCTACGAATCCCACCGCTGCCACCACTGTTACGAAAGACGGCGACGCCAACACGGTCCCGAAGGCGTTACTGCTTCGAACTCCGCCTGGAAGGTCACCAACCGTTTGGTAGCGTAGGTTTCTCAGCTCGCGACTGCATCTGCGCAGAGTAATAGACGAGTGGACGAGACGACGGTGAGTTAAACAAGGTTTATGTACAGCATACATACAGAGGCGTTACAAATTCGGCACTGGGGCCGACAGCTTGGAGACCCGAAGAGCCGAGCTCTCCTCTCTAACACATAGGTCTGCTCTCAAATGGGTCTGCTGCTCGCGACGCGCCGCAGGGCTTCTTTTTTATGCACCGGGTGGATTCTTTGAATAACAAAATCTCCAACCAGAAGCGCCGCTGGTCATGAAGTCAGACTCCTCCAATGGGGTCGCCGCTGGGCCACGTCATTCTTTCTCATCAAATCTGGAGAGGCTGCACTGCCGGTGGCTGCACCCAAGGACGATTGACGTCGCCAGGCATTGCGTCAGACCCGCCAGACAGGAAGGCGCCGGTTGCTTGTTCGACGGGCTCGCTGGCTGAGCTGACTCACTCCACGTGCGCGCCAGAAAGGCGCCGTCGCGTGATGACGCCGTTGAGTTGTTGATCGCGTCAGGCGGGCTCGCGTGCTGGCCTTGACACAGATTTCCTTTTTCCGAGGCATGGACGTTCGCTGCGGACTCGCAGGCATAACATTATTCAGAAATAGACTGTGCAGCGGCTGGCAGGAAGGTATCCAACGGCAGTGTTTGTTCGCATCCAACAGAAGGTAGAATGGCGAGTACCCAGCAGTGCCATGCCAGGAGAAATTGTATGCGAACGTCACGTAGGGTAGTGCAAGGTCCTAATCACGATGGTCGGCCGAGACGTATTTCGATAGCATGTCTGTCAGGGTGTGGTTTAAACGTTCTGTAAGCCCGTTTGTCTGGAGATGGTACGATGTCGTGAGTATATGTTGGGTAGAGCAGGAACGCAGGATATCGTCAACCATTTTGGAAAGGAACGTACGGCCTCGGTCTGTCAGCAGTTGACGAGGAGCTCCATGCACTAAAATGATATCGTGTAGTAGAAAATCAGTTATGTGTGTAGCACAGCTTGTTGGCATGGCTCACGTAACTGCATAGCGGATCATGTAATCTGTAGCAACCACGACCCACTTGTTTCCGGAGGCGGATGTTGGGAAGGGACCGAGAAGGTCCAAACCAACACGGAAGAATGGCTCCGGTGGGATGTCGATGGGATGAAGATACCTGAAAAGGAGTCCCGACGGCTTTTTGCGACGCTGGCAAATTTCGTAAGCGTTGACATAACGATGTACAGAGCGTGAAAGGCCAGCCCAGTAGAAGCAGCGGCGCACACAGTCATATGATGCGAGAGACACCCAGGTGACCCGCGGTTGGCGCGTCATGGAGCTCGCGTATAGGACTGTGGAGCGCAGGTGCTTTGGTATGACCAGAAGTAGGTCGTGACCATTGGGTGATAAATTACGCCGATATAAGGTGTGGTCCTTTAAGATAAACATGCGAACAAAACCATCTTGCGGTGAAGATTTGAGCTGTTGTATTAGGCGGCTGAGATCCGGATCGCGACGCTGCTCGTCCCCGAGATGAAGCAGCTGGGAGATGAAATAGACGCAACCCACAGAATCAGTGCTCATAGGATCGCAGTCTGCCACAGGGTAGCGTGACAGACAATCCACATATCTTTGTGCAGTTTTCCTAATTTATACCCTACGGTGTAAGAATACTCTTGGAGGCGGAGTTCCCAGCGGGTGAGACAACCTGTGGGATCTTTGAGGGAGGCGAGCCAGCAAAGAGCAATGGTCGGCCGTATAAGTAAGGGTGAAATTTCGTGACTGCCCACACCAGCGCTAGGCATTCGCGCTCTGTGATGGAATAATTACGCTCCAAGGGGGACAGCAGCCTGGTGGCATAAGCTATTACGCAATGCTGCCCACGTTGTCGCTGAGCCAACACAGCGCCTATTCTGTAACCACTGGCATCGGTGTGGACTTTGGTCGGTGCCGTAGGGTTGAAGTGAGCCAGAACAGGACAGGAAGTGAGCAAAGTGGTCAGGTCGGAGAATGCTGCTGCTTGCGATGGACCCCAGGTAAACGTCTCATCTGGTTTGAGTAAATCTGTTAGGGGCCGAGCAATTTCCGCGAAGTTCTTGATGAACCGCCGAAAGTAGGAGCAGAGCCCCACAAAGCTGGGGACATCTCTGGCGGTTTTTCGCACAGGAAAGTCATTCACAGCTTGAACTTTTTCTGGGTCAGGCTGCACGCCGTAAGCGTCAACTATGTGTTCAAGCATTGTAATGCGGCGGCGACCAAACCGGCACTTTGATGAATTCAGCTGAAGGCCGGCGAGACGGAAAGATATCAAGAATTTTGGACAGCCTCTCAAGGTGCGCTTCAAAAGTGGGACCAAACACAATCACGTCATCCAGATAACAGAGACACGCAGACCACTTGAATCCATGGAGCAGGCAGTCCATCATCAAAGTTGTGGCAGTCTTAGAATTCCAGGCAAGTATATACGACGGGCTACATGCTGCACAGCAGTAGAATATTACAGCGCGAGATGAAACATGGACCACAGGAAGTAAAAAGGACGAGCACATGGGCCGCCTCTGTATCTTTTTTGCTGAAATATGACTGATTATATGTGAACACATTATGGTGATAAAATAATATTACCACGTTAACGTCAGCTAATCTTATTTCTTTACACACAACACACGTTTCCCTTGCAACCACTCCCCGCCGTGGTGGTCTAGCGGCTAAGGTACTCGGCTGGTGACCCGCAGGTCGCGGGATCAAATCGCAGCTGTGGCGGCTGCATTTCCGACGGAAGCGGAAATGTTGTAGGCCCGTGTACTCAGATTTGGGTGCACGTTAAGGAACCCCAGGTGGTCGAAATTTCCGGAGCCCTCCACTACGGCGCCTCTCATTATCATATGGTGGTTTGGGGGCGTTAAACCCCATATATCAATAATCCCTTGCAACCACAGTTAAATCATTTTTCACTTGTCAAAATACTCTCTGTTTCTGTTAGCATTTTTGATAAAAAGTTGATTCATTATTCTGTTGTTTCCGAATCTGGTATGCTTGAATATATGCGTACAGAGGCGCACACGCAATCTTCCCCTTCCGGGTCTTTCGTTCGCTACGCGTGCATAACATTGATCTTCACACCCGTATTTCAGAAAAAAGATAGGAGTGCGCCATATCCGGACAACACTAATTTTTGACATTGTGTGACAGCTCAGCGCCGTAAAATCAAGCTTGATAATTGAGTGTACTCCACAAAAATCAAAATGCTTGTGGCACTATTTGTTAAAGCGCAACGACGTTAATCTGTTCCGCGTATTTCAACTCGTCTTGCGAATTTACTGTCAGAAGGCATTGACTGTAGCCGATAAGTGCGTCTATTGCTTGTTTCTTTTTTAGGATGAAATGTTGCCACCTAGATTCAAGTTCACTGGCGATGGGACACGAAGCCCTCGGAAAAAGCGTGAGCATGCCTCGTTACCTGGTGCATCGATGTCCCTCGAAAACAGCTGTACGTCTCAACCCTGCATAATAATCACTGACAGCGTAAGTCCTTCGCTTCGCCGCGTGCAAAGCGACCCCACGTTGAACAGCCCAAAAGCAAAGGCAGCAGCTCAACAAAAGCTCGCGTTTCTCGAGTCCAACAGTTTTGGCAAGGCCGTCACTGATGAAGTCTGTGAACGGTGCCGCATCTCGCAGACAGCTGAGAGCCCGACAGTGCCGATGGAGGCTGAAACAAATTCAGCATTTAACGGCGAAAAGCGACCCAGTAACGAAGATTCGACTGTCAACCAAAAGGAGGGCACCACGCTAACAGCGGTACATAACAGCAAGACGCTCCCCGAGAAGGACGCCTTTGCGCCTGGTCAGACAAAGCGTAAGCTCGGCTGTCACCGATCACACTGCCTGCAAGAGCACCTGCTTCGTGAATTAACTAGGTCACAGAAAATCAAGCATTCCACCGCCAATCAAGACTCCTCATTGACCGCAATGACTCTCGTTCAAACGATGCTGAGAGCTTTCAACTCTCTGTTGCTAAAGCCTATTTACAAGGCCAACACCAGTCTAGACCCACGCATTGAGGCTCAACCTCTCTTCACCGTCGACAGAGACGCCATGGACTTGGACCCCACGCAGGACGTTAAGAATCAACAGCCGGATAAAGAAGTTGGGAACCAGGAGCTCTTGAAAGGGGATGGTGCGTGGTCTGGAAGCTTTGCTAACGTCGCCTCCAGGGAGATCGCGTACGATGATCAGGCAAACCTGAGCTCCACCTGGCTGCCAGAGAGCCAGAGGTGGAAAAAAGCTTTTGTTCATGTGGCCAACTCGCCGATCAGCTCTCTGGTCGCCGTTAACGGCTTCTTCTACAGCGAGGAAGTAAATAACTTCCTCTTCGGAGCAAGGTGAGGAGCTGTGATTCAAATGCTACAGCTCTTAATTTGGGACTTCTATGTGACATACTTTGGTTCTTTGGGGCCGGGTGACGCAGTCAAGTTTCTAACAAAGCTTATGGCCGCCTTTTCGTCTGTTTACAACTGTAGTCGTAACACCTATAGACGATCTGTTAATTTAGAAGCATTCCTCTCCCAAAGGTAATCTTCCAGTGTATATAGATATATGGTCAATGCATTCAAGTTGCCTGAATAACACTATATGTAGAGAAGGAGAGGAAAAAAACTTCTGGAGATAGGATTAGCACCAAGAAAAATAGTAGATATGGAACAATGTGTTCTTGGTTGGATGTGAATAAAAATATTTTTAACGGGTTTATTGATGTCTGGTCAGCAAGGTACCATTCATAGAGGCTCTGTAAATTATTATTACGGTTAGAGATTTGAGCAGTAACTTGTAAGAAAACTATTTGTCAGAGTGGATGGTTGCGTTTTCGGCATAAATTATTCACATTGAAGAAGAAAGACAGTTACGCAGATCACTGCTAAATAAGAGGAAATAAAAGCGGAGACTACAAAGTATGAAATTGTGTGGCAAAACAGTACAAGTGAATATGGCTTGAGCATTGACGCAGGAGATGCTTACTACCTGGACCTTGTCCGTAAATTAGTTCTGTAGCAAAAGAAATACTGTGTTGGCGATTCTTAATTATTCAAGCCTATGAGAAAAAATAAGGTGATGATTTATTTTCTCAATAGCTTTTGTTAAGTCCTCAAGTAGTACAGCAGCTGCCTACCTACACTCATTGACAGCGAGTTTTAGTTGATTCACTGGAGCAAAAAGAGAAAACTCACTCGAGAAACTTTAGCGAAAACCACACAAAAATGGTGAGTTGTCCAACTTTGTGAGGTATTAAAGCATTTTTATTATATGTTCAATTACTTCTTTAAATAAAGGTAGTGCACAGATGGACCAATGATAGCATATCACAGCGCGGTCACCTGCCTTGTAAACTGGAGAGATTCTGCCTTGTTTAAGCTCTTGGGCGGAACCGCCTCGTGTCAGTGTGCTTGTTATGTCCATAAGTACTTCAACTTTCATACAAGTATGTATTCCGCATTACGGTGTGTACGTCATATCACTTATGCTACTAACGTATTTAATGTTAACAATATTCTGCCGCGCTTCCTATATGTTTCTAGTTTTTGAACATTATGTGCTGTAATTATAGTGCTTATGCTAGCAGCTGCAATCGTTCTTTGTATCAATGGTCGGAAATGCTGAAATCTGCCTTTTTGCGTTTATTTTGAAAAGAACGTCCTATTACTGTCTTTTACTTCGTAGGCTCATTTTGTATGTTAACAGCTTCGAATCTGCAATCATCACAATAAAATAGTCTGACAGATTGTGAATAACCTCAAAATGTGATGAAATACCTAAACCGAGAAAGCTGTTAAGTAGGATTTAATATGCGTATGCGACATACAAATAGAACCTGGCGATAGGGGGAAGCGCTCTTGATCGGCGACTAACCTCTCAAGCCGGTATCTCGGCCCCTCACTGACAGTGGAGCATTCTCGTGAGAAGGAAACATGTTGAAGATTAACAATGAGTTGGATCTCTTACAGCAGACACACTCAACATAATGACTGGCTATTCGCCTCTCTTCATAACAGCGTACAAATCTTTTATACAGCCAGTACTTTCCTATGAGAGGAAACTTTTTGTATTGGACTAGATTTTTGGTGTTACTTTGTTAGTAAAAGATTTTTATACATATTTTATGTACCTAGAATAATGTAGAGCTTCAACGTGTGACAAGTCTGTTATTCTATTCTGAAAGGCATTATATTGGCAAAATAGGGTGCTTTAAGTGCGCATTATATTAAAAGATGTAGGTTTTAGTGTTTACTTTGCAGACACATGTTAGTGAGTCTTTATCAATGTTCTTTAAAAATATTTTAACACTAAAGTGTTTTATGTCGGGGTCCACCGTGGTTCCGCTGACATACTTACGTCATGGTAGGTACGTTAAAAAATTATGAACCATCTTCCCGAAGGGATCCCTAATAGATGCGAAGCCGCAGTGGTGCGCACGGCGTTGACTCGGTTGAAATGAGCGTCGACGCGGGTGCTGGAAGAACGGTTTGAAGCGAAACTCGGTGTAGCGTTTACTCGAGTAAACGTTTGTTTGAAACGCAAAGACACGGGAAGCGGGACGCGCCGAATACGCTTGCGCTCGGCTTTCTTGGCTCGCGTCTCGTTGGTGTTACCCACGCGCCGTCTGTATTCTCGAACGCGATCAGTGTTCTTGACTCGGACCTCGTCGGTGTCACTGGTCTTCCGCTGCTGACGCTTGCGTTCGGCTTCCCTGGCATGCGCTTCGTCGGTGCTGGTGTCGCCATTTGTGAACGCTATTGGCTTCGCTAATCCTTGCAGTGCCGGCTACAGCCGGGAAAGGTATGCGCACACTAGCGGGAAGCATGCCGTCACGGCGTCCCGCCCGTCAGTCAATCTCTCGGCATGCAGCAGCACGCTGTCCACATTGTCGGCACCGCGTGATTCTCGACGCACACCTGCCAGGTCGCGTCTTCTTCTAGGCGACAAACGAAGAGAGGTGGCGCGAATGAGATGATGCTCACGTGAGGACAAGCTCGACCGTCGCAAGGGGTGGAGAGGGTTAAGCGAGAGAGAGCTGATACACCGTGAGCGCGCGGCAGGGAGACATCACCGCGCACTTCTAGAAGAGCATGAGCTACTTGGGACCGCTTAAGGCTGTTCCACGCGCTTCCCGCACAGCCGCAATGCACGTGGCGGGACCCCTGCCGCACGCAAGTGGAAGACAAATAAGCCAATCGGCGACGCTCTTTCACACTCTGCTTGCGTACGGCAGGTGTGCCGGCGCGTGCGTTGTGGGTGTGCGGGAAGCGCGTGGAACGGCCCTTAAACATCTGCGGCGAGGGGAGCAGTGCGGGCAGAGGGACAGCGTTACACTGGGTATAGTCAAAGAGCTCCTTCGCATCTAAATATTTCTAAAGAGATTGCAAAGAAGAAAAGCAAAAGGCCAGCATTGGCTGCGCAAAATGGAACCAGCAATTCCTCAATTTTCAGCGCGTGGCGCTAACCTCTACGCCACGAAGTGCACGTTGTTGGGAGGGCTAACGGCAACTTATTATTATACACTGTTCACCAGTCCTCGCAGCTTCGAAATTTTAGCACGTTTTCGTCATCAGCGGCGAGATGGGCGCGCTTTCAACGTTGTCACCTCCACGAAGCACCGCCTCCACGTAGCGTGGTGTCTCCCGCACGCGCTTTTATCAGATTCGTAATTTGGGAGAGGACGAAGGTCACTTCGCGCACTTCCGCGGCTGCGTTGACGAAAGGAGGGCACTGCTGACACACGACGCCAGAAGAATTGTGACAGTTGTTCACGCTTGCCTTGTGTATACTTCTATACTCGTTTCGTGCGTCTTTTCTTCTGTTTGAACAGCGCGCATTAACTGTTGAGCTGTGAGAGTTGTTAGTGGGCGCTCTTGCTTTGTATGCGAATTTCGTGCGTGCTTTCTTCTTGATATGTGCGGTACAAATATCGAGCTGCTTGCCGTTCAGAACATAACTTAGCAATTTGTTGCTTTTGTTGAATCAATGCACGGAATACGCTCAACTACCACTCTGAAGACATGTTTCATTTTCGGTTTATACAGATTCTTATATAGGGGGATCATATACGTTTTTTTTCTGTATCGAAAAACTCCAGCTTTAAATGCGAAGCGTTTCTTAGCGAACTTCGGCAAGTTTGACCGTATGAATCTATCTATCTATCTATCTATCTATCTATCTATCTATCTATCTATCTATCTATCTATCTATCTATCTATCTATCTATCTATCTAACCGCCTACGACTTCTAGCTCTCCAGGACATTTGGATAATAGGATTCATACCAAAATTGGTATGGCATACATGACTACACGACGAGCATACGTGACTAGTCGTAAAATGAAAATTGTGATATGTATGTCATGAATGTTAGATTTACATGTCAGGGTCTTGCTCCTCCTACGGTGGTTTCGTTCACATGAGATATCATAAAACTAGTATGATATGACATGACTGCATGGAAAACATGAGAGACAGATCCTCACGTGGAAATCATGGCATGTGTGTCATGTAAGAACATGACTACATGCAACGCTCATGATGCGCTCGCGATCGTTTCACTAGCTTCACATACACCAAATTCGATATTACATGACGTGAACGCATTATGAAGGTATATAACTTTTGCAGACATAATAATGACATCTATGTCATGTAAGAACATGACTACATGCCATGCTCATGATGCGCGCGTGGCCGTTTTGCTAGCTTCACGTTTACTTAATGTGGTATTAACTGACGCGAACGGACGACGAAGGTAAATGAGACGTCCAAACATGATAATCATGACATGCGTGTACTGTGAAACATGACTACATGGCACGCTGACAGTGCGCTCGCGGCCATTTCACTGGCTTCATATATACCAAATTCAGTATTAAGTGACGTGAATAGACGACGAAGACAAATTACACATTCAGAGATGATAATTATTACATGCGTGTCACGTGAAACATGACTACATGCTACGCTCATAGCACACTCGCAGCCGTTTCGTTAGCTTCACATATACTAAACTTGGTATTACGTGACGTGAATGGACGACTAAGCACAGATGCCAGGTGCAAACATAATGATCATGGCATAGAAGTCATGTAAGGCATAATTTACGTCCGGTTCGTAGGGTTGTGCTGAATTTAATGGGACAATTCAACCTACCTCATTTGGGCTTCGCATATCATTGATTGTCACAATGTGACATCTTATAATTTGTATTAATATCTATTGACGTCTAAAAAGAATGCAGAACTATCTGTTATAGAATGCTATAGAGCCAGGGCCAGGAACCTTTGTCGAACCACTGAAACAGTTGCTTTTTTTTTTTTGATTTTCAAGGGACTTGAGAAGTTAAGACCCACGCAACCAGTGATGAAGCCAAAAAAATGATAGGCATAACATGAGGAGACACAAATAGAGCATAGTGAATCATAGAACGCACGGGGGTAGCCGACACGTAACACTAAGGACAGATAAGCGTTAGTAACTTAGAGTGAACGAATGGGTATCAAGGAATCAGAGACGCAGCCGAAGACAGTCAGATGGAGTTACCAAAAGAGTAAGTTCGCAAGCATCAAAGAGAGGCAGCTCGCACAACATAGGAGAAATTAAAGATCTATTGGAGACGCTTTTGACCTGCAGTAGAAATAATTTAGCTGAAATTGATAATTGTGGCAAAATGGTAATTGTGGTTCTAAATCAGGAAGCATTTAGGCAGATGCTTTTTCCTTGAGACAGTGATTGTGACTAGCATATTCATCGCGTACACACTTAAATTAGAAAAGTGGGGTAGTTTTTTCTGAAGTTTTATTGACCCTATTGAGGTAATATGATGTCCCTCTCTCTCACAGTGAAAACGCATGGTTAGTTAAATATTGGAGTTTCCAGAATCCAAATGTACGCAGAATGTCATAAACTTGCTTAGAGCGAGTAGTTGACGTTAGGTTGAGTAGTCGCAACCGACTGAGTAGTTCGAAAGTTGATAAATCTGGATGAATGGATTGAAACATTGCCGTCCCATGACAGATTGGCACACAATGATTATAAATCTATTCACTGCTGCTTCCCACAGAAACAATGAACGTACAACCGTGCATCTAGGCATCGCCAAGAACGGCAGAGAGGTGCTCCTGAAGAGGGTAAAGTTTCGAAGCCCCAAAGACTTCGAAAGCGCTGTCGCGCGCGCCCTCAAATTCAAGAAGCTCGACCTACACCATGGAAATATCAATGAAACCCACGTACGTACAGAAAGGTGCACTCTTCTTATTCTGTTACTCTTTGGGCACATAGTCGGCGGAATTTCGTTTTTTTTTTCTAGCTGCTATGGGAAAAGCTGAAACAGACGGATATTGAATATCACTTCACTTTTCGCACATTTCATGCACCTGTTAAAGTTTATCATCATAAGCTGCAAAATGAGCTGCATTGTTTAAATGAAACGTTGTGAAATCAACGAAAAGAGGTCACTGTTTTACGCTTTGCGATAGCTCATTATGCATCTACTAACAAAAAGCTACCATTGCATTGCTGTCGGGTTGGATAAATTGGTGCTATTGAAACAGAACTGAGTTGCGTGTATGAGTTAGCAGCCAATGCTGCACTGCAAGAAATAGCACAGCAATCGCTACACCAAACAGAAAAGCGTGGTTTTAATTTTTACGCAAAATCTCTTGCACGAAAGCTTGAAATGCAACAAATCCTAGCCGCAATACTTTTGCCATTCAATTTCTTTTTTGACGGTTTTATGTCACCCATATTTTGATAACGGAAATAGGCGTCGTTTTTTTCACTTTCAAACTTCACTCGTGATGTACTCTTTTCAGGTAACATGGAACAGCTCTTCTTCACTTGTCTACGTGCTGTGGCACCCACAGGACAGGAACATGGAGCAGTACAGGGTTATGCTTGACGAGCGCAAGTTGCCTGTAGTGAAGTGGGCCAGAATGGCCATGGGTCAACTGTTGGATGCCCTTGCCTTCTTGCACACGAGAAACGAGCCCATCGTGCATGGTCGTCTCAAGGTGAAATTCGTTAGCACTGCACGCATACCTGCAGATGATGCTTCGCATGAAGCGATCAGCTGTTAAGGCCGGGTTCCGCGTTGAGCGTATACCAGAAACCTCTCCCGGTGACCTCCGGTGTTCATTTACCAGCGCATTACGGGGTTTTTCTGCGTGGTGCTGTAACTACTTTTTCGGTAAGAATGAACCATTCCTCACGTAATCTTGAAGATCTTGATAGAGTATTCATAGCAAGTGTGTACTTTGTTTATTTATATAGAACAGATTTCTTTAGGTGGCATTCACATTTCGCATTACTTATATTTCCGCACCTAATACATCTGAATTCCTTTTGTGTAGCGCAACAGCATGCTATAGCCTTCTTGTGCTCGTTGAGACCTCGATTATTCAAAGTGCGTTACCACAGAGAAGGCGAAATAAATAAATTGCACCGGCAGCATAACAGTATCGCCTTGCCATCAGAGTGATGAATCAATGGTAACACTCCATCGTCTGTCGGCTTGCCCGGTACCCGAAATCACTCTCCGCCAAGGTGTCTCCGAAGCAGAAGTCTACATATTACGTCTCTCTCTCTCTCTTTTTTTTTTTTTGAAGTGCAAGGTATCACAGAGACAAACAGGGAGGCACAGAATACGGCCCACACTCAGAAGTAAGGTTGAATGTGCTCAGATATACTTTTTTTCTTGTTCATCTTCTTGCATTTCATCGTGCACGTGGCATCTTGGTGCAACGTGGGTGCACCACTACTGCATATATTCGTTCTTTAGTTGCAATAAGTCATTTTGTTGAAACTTAGCGGACGTGTTGTGTTCCTCGCTTTTTACATGTGCTCCTTGGCACAAAAACAAAAACAAACCTGGTACTTTTTACAAACAAGGCCGTTTGTTTACCCCTGGCAAGTACGCAATCAAGATGACAATGACCTACAATAATGTCTAGACGACGTCTCATATCGCACAGTCGTATGATACGTCGGAAAGGTAAATTTACGCTTTTCTGTGTGCTACAAGAAGCGAAGTCCCTTACCCCGTCACTTCGTTGAGCATTGAAGCCATCGACAAGTAAACAAGGCAGTGCGTGCTGAACTCCACCACTTAAGATGAATGGTTAGCTTCCTATTTGTTTAGGTTGTACAACTGCAACCAGCAGCACAATTGTTCGCTGTCTGTGATACGTAAGTATAAAATATCGAGCAGATATCAGAAATCTTTTTTTATTTTGATGACATTATATTCACGACTTGCTGTGTTGAACAATGCATATAAAGAATATAACCAGTTTTTTTTTTTTTTTGATCAGCATCGTTCTGATCTATGCCGTGGATATATACCGGGTGTTCAAAATTAAGCTTTATGATTTTTTTAAAATTAGGCGCTCGAAGGCACGTGAGAACCACTTGTGCAAATAAGTTAAGCGGCCAGGGGGACAGAAAGTTAGATGATAATTATCGCTGTCAGCAGCCCAATTAACTAAAATTTAATAATTAACTTTTCACTGGCTGCGGTAAGTTGGCATGTTTATATTGAAAAAATGTAGGCAGTGGTGTTTGTACACAGTTTCAGTTGGAAGATTTTTTCTAGCACGCCTGTGTTCCGAGATATCCGGCTCCAAAGTTTAATTGTCTTTCGCACGATTACGCATGCAAGAGGGTGAGGGTCCGCGCAAAGCTCCTCCCTAAAGTGACGCATCTGTTGCGTGTGGTGTTTAGTGTGTGAAGAGGGTGGAAGCGTAGGCATAGGTGATAGCAATTACCCTTGCCCTCTTCGGCCGGCGAAATCAAAATGTGACAGCGCGGTGCGCCATGAGCCTTACGCATGATCCTGATGAACGCGATAACAGGAGACCATTTTTCGCGACGTTTTTTCGTGACTTTAGATCACACTGAGACATCTTCTTGTGAACGCGTTAGCAGGACCGTCCTGCACTAGGGTGCCTCCGGTTAGAGCACAGCGTCTCTGCATTGAAGGTCTACCAAGGAAATCCACGTGGAGTCCTTTCGAGCTAATATGGCTGCTTCTGGCGTGAGGTATTCTACCAAAGTAAAAGTAGACGTGGTGCTTGCAATGGCTGAAATGAATGGCAACGCTTCGTTAGCAATGGAGCTTTACGCGTCTCGCCACCCACACCGTCCCCTTCCAACAAGGCCCACTTTCACAAACCTGTTTCGACGCTTCTGCACAACAGGCTCTGTCCACCTTCCGAGACGGACCAGGAAGGCAATCGTCGATGAAGACTTTGAAATCGACGTTGTCGCGTGCGTAACCTCGATGCCAGAGCTCAGCATCCGACAGATTGCCGATCAGTGCGGTCGCAGCATCGGAACAGTCACAAATGTTTTAAGAAAGCACAAGTTCCATCCATATCACGTTTACCTTCATCAGGACCTAAATGAGGCGGACTTTGAAAGGCGAGTTGACTTCTGCAATTGGGGCCTCATCAAAACTGATCAAGAAAATGACTTTTTGCACAGAATAATTTGGACTGATGAAGCTCGGTTTTGCCGAAATGGAAGTGTTAATCTTCACAACGCCCATTATTGGGCACAAGAAAACCCACACTGGCTGAGGCAGCACAAGCATCAAGTTCGCTGGAGTGTGAATGTGTGGTGCGGCATACTCGGGGACAGGATCATCGGACCTCACTTTTTTGAGGACAACTTGAACGGAAAGATGTACACAGAAGAAATATTAGGTGTTGTCATTGATGATCTTGTCTGCAGTCTTTCCCTGAATGACCTGCGCCAAGTATGGTTTCAGCACGATGGAGCACCACCACATTTTTCTACCAGGGCGAAGAACTGGTTGGACAGACGTTTTCCACAACAGTGGATTGGGCGCGCAGGAGCGATGTTTTGGCCACCAAGATCACCTGACCTTTCTCCGCTCGACTTTTTCCTTTGGGGCTACGTTAAAGATCGAGTTTACGTAACAGAGCCCAGCGATGTTAATGACATGAAGGACAGGATAACATCTGCCTGTGCGAGTATTCCTGCAGAAGTACTGCGCCGAGTCATCGAGTCGACGCGACAGCGGTTCATGCTTTGCGTTGCTGCCGAAGGCAGGCATTTTGAACACTTTTTGGGGCATTGACGTCTTGAGAGGTGAAGAGTTTCGATGAGATTTGTGCATGACCGAAATATGCTTATGTAGCAGCAGGAAATATGCGTTAGCAAGGATAAAACTGTTTCAGTTATTATTGGTGGAGTTGTTGCTCTTGTTTCAATAAAAGTTACAGTACTCGGACATCAGCAGTCACGCTATTCGCGTAGCCCAGGCAACGACCACGCATGCTTCTCTAGTGATTATTACGCACGCGCACTGGCATCCAGATTCTCCGCTCGCACCATTATCTCGGCATGGTATCTGCCACTATCGTTAGAGGCTCTGCAGTTGCGTGTTACGACACTGGTTGCAAGCGTTCTTCGATTTTTGATTTCGACGGCCGAAGAGGGCAAGGGTAATTGCTATCACCTATGCCTACGCTTCCACCCTCTTCACACACTAAACACCACACGCAACAGATGCGTCACTTTAGGGAGGAGCTTTGCGCGGACCCTCACCCTCTTGCATGCGTAATCGTGCGAAAGACAATTAAACTTTGGAGCCGGATATCTCGGAACACAGGCGTGCTAGAAAAAATCTTCCAACTGAAACTGTGTACAAACACCACTGCCTACATTTTTTCAATATAAACATGCCAACTTACCGCAGCCAGTAAAAAGTTAATTATTAAATTTTAGTTAATTGGGCTGCTGACAGCGATAATTATCATCTAACTTTCTGTCCCCCTGGCCGCTTAACTTATTTGCACAAGTGGTTCTCACGTGCCTTCGAGCGCCTAATTTTAAAAAAATCATAAAGCTTAATTTTGAACACCCGGTATAAGTGATTTAAGCTATCGTTTCCTTCGTAGGTTGCTGTGAAATTCGTCATCGTGAAGAATTCATTTCGGTGCTGTAGCATACACAGAAAAGGTCATTTTATTGGTTTGACTGCCGTGTTTTTTTTCTGTTGCATAATGAGGAAATATTAGCACTGCATTAAACTCAGCTTATTTTGTTACTCCTAAGCATCGGCCAAATAGAAAATAATGATATATATTGCTATTTCATGTAAATATTTTTTGTAAAGAGAGAACAGCCGTTTTGTTGGTGTTCGACATGGTGACTTTAGCGCTACAAAACACGTACTACCTATATGAGAGGTAGACGACAGACAGGCACAACTAACAATTGATTTATTGCAAAGGCTGCAATGAAACATGAGCATCATGGTGCACTGACGCCACTAGCACAAATTAAGGCGACACCACCTATCAGGCAACAGACGTGCGATATCATGAAACCTGATTTCGTTTTTGTACAAGCAGATAGACATGTCACTAACAAGTTGCTTCCTTTTTCCTTAATATGGTACGCTTCCCACATTTCGCGCACTCATTTGTTTCGGCTTATATCCAGAACCTTCGCCTCTTGAAATATCAATTCGCACGTGCAGTTTTGGCAGCGGAAGGAAAGATGGGCACCTTCTGCTTTCTTTAGATTTTGCACATGCTCCCTCAACCGGTCATTAAGGTAAGCGGCCTGGTTTCATTGTAACCTTTGCAATAAATCGGTTGTTTGCAGCACCGATCTGTCATCTCTCTCTCACATGTGTACGTCTTTTCTAGCGTTAAAATTTCTATGGTGTATAGTCACCAAATCGCCAAACAACAAGTTCGTATTTTGTTGGTGTTCCTGTGTGTAACCTGGGGGGGGGGAAGTAATTTTTAAAAAGAAAAGAAGAGAAAAGTGAGCCCCGTAACTGTCTCTCAGGGGGGGGACACCTCAACAGTAGCTCACGAAGGATGGGGGTAGAAAAGAGAATAAAAGGATAGGATTAAAAGGTAGACAGATAGAGAGAGAAAGAAGAGAGCGAGGCCGTGGGACAGGGAGCGACGGAAGTAAAGAGAAGACAAGAAAGAAGGACACGGTCACAGAAGTCTGAGGACGGGGCACCACTGGCAAGAGCTCTTGTCGGCGACAGGAGATGGCGTAGGGCTAATCCAGTCGGCCAGAGCTACGCTGTCGTCGGAGATCGCGAGGGCACAACCGGTCGGCACGGAATCGAGCGAGCGACGAACTTCACATCTGGTCTTTTGATCGCATTTTCGCATCAGCTAGCCAAGACGACAGCCTTGTTTATACACGCCAGTGGTCTAATCACATAGAGCAAAGGAGTAAGCGATAAATAGCAGTTCCGTTTAGTGACGCACTTTCACTGTTTATAAATTTCTAGAATTTGATGAAAAGTGATTGAACTTTTATGAGTGTACTGCATGACTTAATCCACAGCTGAGGAGCAAAGCAAAACGAACATATTAAAGAAAAGCATAGCGCATGTGCGCATCGCTTTCTTTGCCTCTCTAGAAATTTGATTACTTATATTTACTTTAACCGCATACTATAAACACTTTATTAAGGTTTACTGTCCTTTTCGTTGCCCGACATTTATGTAAAGGCAGGAGGTGCTTCGCTATCGTATTCCAGTACATATGGTGCTGCGTTTCTAAACTCTAAATCACGGGTTCGGTTCACTGTACGGCGTACCTCATAAAAATATCGAAAGGGGAATAGATCAAGGGCTCATTTTTTCGTTAAACTCAACTTGATGAAGCCAACAATCAATGAGGCGAATAAAGGTATAGGGTCGTTGTTTGCAGTTCTTAATTGTAGTAATTATGACAAAAATACAAAAGTATTAAGGTGAACGAAGAATGGTGATGTCGGCGTTAGCGGAGCCTACAATTTTCTGATAACACGTTCAATGCTTGCAGCGGGACTGGGTGGACGTGTAAGCTAAACGTCTTAAGTTCAGTTCCAACCGTGATGTTAAGCTGTTTTTTTTTGTCCCCTTTAGTTCCTTTCCATCTATCTGACAATTACTACACTACACTTAAAAAAAACTGCAAGAGATGTCGCCTATGGCTTCCTTTGATTCGTTGTCTGTTAACTTACTTAAGTTGCGTCTAACATAGATTATGGCACGAGAGACTAGAGAGTTTTATTTTTTGAGTGTCACAAATTTTGCTATCACGTGCTGTTTTTATACTTCCAGCAAAAACTTGTGTTATGAGTTTGGTAGTATCCGCTGAAAAGTCTTCAATAATGTTGGCGAAAGCTCATCCACTTTCAGATTGTTTGTCTTGCCAATTCGCCGTTCTTCCCGGGCTTTCAGTGCCGGAGCTTGGCACTTACTCTCGCAATCTTTGCAGCCCTCAAATATTCTAGTCTCACCTAGAGGAACCTTGCTGCTAGCAGACCTAGCACCCCCTGGTGTGCTGCAAAGCATTCCCCTTGGCATCGTCCGTTCCAACTTCTACGGGTCGTCGAGGAAAAGTACGTACAAAGACTTGGAATTATTTTTACTGCTTCATATTTGGTTAAGGCGCTTTCAATTGCTGCAAGCTATAGGAAATCCGTTTTAAATCAGGGCAACATAATTAAGTCCTTACACGCGAATATAATTTTCTTACTCCTATAGACGCTTTTTCGCAGCTAGTTTTTTAAGCAAAAATAGATGATGACGCCACCATACCGAAGCACCATGGCCAGCTCCTAGGCGACGCAGCCGCGATGTGGCGTGTGACGGATGTTAGCCTGAGGCGGCACGGACTATGCGGGTGAGCGTAGAAAGAAAATATGTCTTGTTATATAAGTGGCTTTATATTAAAAGATGAAAAAAAATAAGAAAGATAAAACGCTTCTTTCTCTCTCCCGTATCGGGGACATGGCTAAGCGCCTACTCGTAAGCAGTTAGCAGTTTGCCGAACACCGGCGCTTACCGAACTGTGGGTCATGCCAACACCTAACCCTATAACCACTGCGGTCGCTTTGGTGGCCTTCAACCTGGGAGCAGCGGCGGCAAATAGGCCAGCCGTTGGAGACGATGCAAAAGAGAAGGCCATTAGATCACGTGTTCAAACGTGGCGGCGCCCGTTCACCGCTGCTGAAAACGGTCTATAAGGAAAGCTAAGCGCTGAAGCTTACATTTTTTTGCCAGCCCCTATCGAAGTACTAAGCGTTATAGAGCGCCCCATTTATTTGGCCATGAGCAGAACGTTCCTCACCAACACAGCTATGCGTTTTTGCGTTATTTGTGCTTGCACCATTGTCTGGATATCGGTTCATACCATAAGGCTGCTTCACTTTGATAAACAACGGAGAACAAGGAACTGAAAGATCAACATGTGTGATAAGAGCTGCATTTCTAAATCTTGCCTTTAAGCATAGTCACAAATCACAAAGAAAACTGTGTCACAAATGTTGTGTGTTACAATGACGCAATTCTCGCTCTCCCATGTCACCGATTCTGTAAACGTAAAACTACAGATCATTGCCAAGTAAATAGAATAACAATAAGAAAGTTGTTTTTCTCTATGCTAGGTAAGCCTGAACACCACTTGTTAAGGAGACGTGGGGTGAACAAGAGAAATCTCATTTTGTCATGTGTTTACGACGTGCACACTGCATTGATTAGTTTTGCTAATTTTTGTTTACGACAGGTAGTTTAAATGCGCGTAAAACGATCGTACAAAGGTACCTGAAAAAATTCTTTGAAAAAGAAAAACAAAACATGGCTCATCTCTCTGCCATATGAATAGGTAAAACACGAAAGTGAAACATGTTCTTCAGAGATTGTTGAGCGTTTATTCTGAATTGTTTAGCCACAAGCGCCAAAGAATGAATTCTCTAGCAACAAATTTTAATGTGACACGAAGAACAGCAAGAATCTTGAAACTTCCAGCTCACTCATCAAGCAGAAAGGTCGCACAAAACAACATACTCAGAACGAGTTCGAATCAGCAGCTGTCACAGCTCTACGCTTAAAGGGACTCTAAAAGCAATGAATTTATTTCAGAATGAAGGCTAAATGTATTACAACGTCTAAAGCGTTAATATTATCAGCAACAGTGTCCTTCTTACCGAGAAATTAAGCTAAATGCATCACATGACGGGCGCCACAAGTGGGACGTTTTGGAAATGATCCCGATAACCTGAGAGCGCCCGACCACAGTAAATCCCTAGTAATCAAACTAGGTGCAATAAAAAAACTTTCCGTGTGCTTTTCCGTTTCTGTTTTATTTAAAGATAGAAGAATCGCCCGGCGTTTCTGTGGTGAATGGCGCTAGTAGTTAAAAAGTTTGTTTTCGCTTAGTTAGACCGGACAAATGGTGCCATTTAGCGGGGCCCAGTTGAACCAAGCATGCAGAATGTTATTCAATGGCCGTTGTTGCTGCTGTGGCTCCTACAACTTTTTCTCTGCTGCTACTAGTGTCGGCTGCCGCGCAGTAGACGCGGGCAACGTTGGGCACAGAAACAGTGACGCCAGAAAGACCGTTTTAAGGCGGGTGATTTGAAGTACGCTAACGCTATGTGGACCAATAAAACGTGATTTCATTTCCAAACAAACGCTTTCTTAGCACAAAAGTAGCACTTCGAGGTTTATGGACCACGATTTCAACAATCAACGTTGGCTTAATATTTGTATTTAGTGTCCCTTTAAAGCACGCTACTTAAACACAGACTCACGAAGGGATGGCACAAGCATACACCACACGAGTGCAAAGTGACAAGAATCTCTGGGTTTAATGTCCCAAAACTACGTTATGATTATGAGAGATGCCATAATAGAGGGCTCCGGAAACTTCGAACGCCCCGAGATCTTCAACCTGCACCTAAATCTAAGAACATGGTTGAGCGTGAACAACTGGCACAGTTATCTTTTTTCAGTGCAGCGCATGTCTTTCGCAAACGTGGCAGCTGCAGCGAGCAAAGTGAAATTTGTGCACTCTGAAACTTCAACGTCAGCACAAGACGTACAAACTGCCCCAATCCCGAGATGAGCACGCTCCAGGCGTGGCACCAAGAGTGTTTAACTGTGGGTGGGGGCTACTGATGCGTTTGGTTCAGGGGTAACACATGCATTCACTTCTGAACGCACGCGTTTGAACCACCCCCTCCCCCTCTTTACTTTGGGGGGCATAGGGGGAGGGCAGGCGAAAATATGGAGGAGGGCTCAAGCATCACGCCCACCTCATACTCCCTGCTAGCGCCAACCCTGCAGCGCCTTCATCTCAACGCGTGGAGCGACAACCTTTAAAGCACATCCTCACGCCTGTCGCGCCATTTCGCCAGTCATAACAAGAATACGCTGAAACTGCCGAGCTCTGAGTACCGCCGACAGTAAACGGTGTATATAAATAGCTCATCATTACTACTTCGAAGGTCGTACGGTTTGTGGCCGAGTCGTTCCGCGTCGCGAGCTGCTGAGCGAGAGGACATAGGTTGGACTCCCTGTGACGGGACTTTATCTTGTAGTTTTTTCTTTGCCATCTGTTGCCTCACCGCGGTGGTCTAGTGGCTAAGGTACTTGGCTGCTGACCCGCAAGTCGCGGGTTCATATCCCGGCTGCGGCGGCTGCATTTCTGATGGAGGCGGAAATTTGTAGGCCAGTGTACTCAGATTTGGGTGCACGTTAAAGAACCCCAGGTGGTCGAAATTTCCGGAGCCCTCCACTACGGCGTCTGTCATAATAAAATGGTGGTTTTGGGACGTTAAATCCCACATATCTATCAATCAATCGTTGCCATCTGTTACTCTATATTTTGTGACGTCATATTCAGTACGGAAATACGTCAGTGCAGCCATAGTGGATACCGGCAAGAAACTTTTCTGCGTTATAAAACATTACGTTGAGTTGTCGTCCCGCTGACATCAACTATATTGACGAACGCAGTCCATCTTTGGAAAAATCTACATGTTAATATTGTATTAGAGCAACGAGGCGAGCTGTTTTGATTGAGCCGTTCAAATGCATTCAGCTCTTACTATAGTCATGCAAGGATTTACGATTCGAGCAAACGAAATAAATTAGCGACCACCATCCACTCGGTTATCACGGAAATAACATGTTGAAAAAGTAAATGGCAAGATCTCTTACAGATCACACTCCAAATAAATTGTCATACACGCTGCCTGTTGCACTCGCGCTTTGTACAGGTGGTACAAAACATTATTGACATATGTTGCTTTAGTTACAGACCTCAGCTGGCGCCCGCGAGAACTGATTATATCGACGACAAAGGACCTCGCAGCTCAGATCTTCACAACAGCCTCGGACATGCAAGTATGAATTTTTTTGTATTTTTTGCTTGCATGGCATTGATAAGCTGAGCCATCAAGCAATAACAGATTCACATTTCGTTTCCCCAGGCTCATATATTAAACCATGTATTCCTTAAAAGAAAAATTTTTTTGCCTTATTTGATAGAGCGAGTAATATGGAGCACTAAAATTAAGTGTGCAGGTCGTTCCCGATAAAGTGAGTTGTAGGCCATTGAAAAAAAAAACCATCGTCTACGGTTGACATATATAAGTGTGAGGGGATGAGAATGATGATGATCATGACCTTACTGCAGAAGTAGAGAAAAGAAGTACAATCAGTTTGTCAGAGCTCACATTCGTAGATAAATAAAGCACAACACCAGACAACAACATAACAAGGCAGTAGCTCTACTTACGCAAACAAAGATAACACGAATCAGCAAACGGCAGGGTGCAACCGAGTCACATGGCAGCTTCACACTTTAGGAGTTGTCAGAAAAAATAATTCAAGTGCATGGGAGTCCGCAGTACTCATTGCAGGGTGTTGGTGCATCAGCAAGGGGGTAGGGGGGATTTATCACAGGCATGCTTTGTTTCACTGCCGTGACATGACCGGCAAGATTAGTGAACAGTGTATAACTGGCGGAATAAGTAGCCAACAGGCTTCGAAGTAGTCACTTAAGTAGTCACTTACGTGACAATGAACCGTTAAGCTCATTGCTATACTTCATATATTATCCGAAAATACAGTGTGGAGGCCGTCACCCCCTGTTCCCCTTGGCCACCCCTCCAGACGCTCATGTTCCTGTGTTTTCATAAGATATACAGGGTGTTCCAAGAAATGTCAATAATCGTTTAAAAATCAGCGAAAGACGCAATTTGCTCGCAGTTGTTTTTTTTTTTTTTTTTTTTGTTGCAGCAGATGTCTTAAGAAGGTTCAAGACATCATTTGTAATGATGGTTAGGAAAATTAAATAACTTTTCAAATAGTGATGTTCGGTAGTGAAGTAGAATATTAGAATCGAAGTTCTTGATGCGGAAAACCCATTGCAGTTTTGAGATTAATAAAAAGTAGCCTCTTGTAATAACAACGAATTAATGAAGTTCTTCTGAATTCTGCAGCGAAACCGAAACCAACGGACCAAATAGCACAACAAGCAGATGAAAATAATCACGTCACTGTTCAAAACAATGGTTACAGGGCTGCATTTGTTCCCCGTTCTATAACGCACATGCGTTATGCGTGCTGTAATTGCGAGCGCAACCCACCCACCAACACAGCACAGCGAAATCAGTTGGTGGTTTATATAACAATGCTCCCTTATTCCAGTTGCGCTCTTTCGCGTTTCGGTTCTGGTTTCGCCGCAAACTTGGGTAGAATTTCATCAATCCGCAGTGATTACTAGAGGCCGCTTTTCCGAAATCTCAAAGCAGAACTTGGTTTTTCGCATGAAGAACTTCAATTCTCTCATTGACTTAACTGTCTAACTGCACTAACTAAAAAGTTAATTATTTTAACTTTGCTAATTACCGCTCCAAATAACATCTTCAACCCTCTCATGATGCCTGTCACTATATAAAAATGAACTGTGAAAACAGCGTGTAAATAGCACTTTTTCGTGATGTTTTAAGAATACTGCACAACACCGTATATATATATATATATATATATATATATATATATATATATATATATATATATATATATATATATATATATATATATATATATATATATATATATATATATATATATCCACAAGTTTAGCAGATGTTTTGAAAGACATAGGAACATCTTATCAGCTTAGCTAGGCTCGTTATATGCTTCTGCAGCACTGAAAACATCAATTAAACACACTCCCAATTACCGAAGCGGAAGTGCTGATGTCATCCCGTAAGCTAAATAGTCAACTGCCTATTACGTCATGTATTTTGTACACATAATTTTAGACTGGGGACTGAATATTATTACGTTAGAAAGATCGCATCTATATCGCATACCAAAATAAAACAGGCATAAGAAATTTTGAAAATTTTGTCCCTGCAGACAAAATTGCACAATAATGTGGCTCTAAATCATCTATTAGACAAACATTAGTCCTTATTTTCTTAACTTTTCATTGCGATGATCCCGCCAAACAAACGAAGGCAGTGTTTTCTATGCGCTTAGTGTTCGCATAGCGCTAAATGCTTTCTGAATGTTGTGCAATTATAGTTTCGTTCATATAGCTATTATAAAAATTGTATTCATATCGCGCACGTAACTTAGCTTTATAACTGGAGACTTTAGTTGCCGGTATATCTGTTCACCACGTTTCAAAGATTGCTTTTACCTTTCATTTATTATGATGATGTCACTTAGTATACAACACCAACAGTGGTTATGTTATCAGATGGCTGATTAGAAATACATCGATTTTTTTTCTTCTGCGGGAGACTCTGCTGCAACAAATATTCATAGAACGTTAATGTACGTCTCTGTTTTAGTATGGTTAATCAGACAAAATAGCAACGAGAAATGCAGAAACGGAGGTAATCTCTCAGTCGTGAAGACTCATGAATACGTACGGCATACATGAATTTATACATGGTGTGCACGGATTAAAACGAGGTGATATTTTAGAATAACGATTGGTATGCGAAATCGCTCAAGATGACCGCATTATGCCGCTACAAGTCTGACTGCTAAAGGTAACGTTCACTTTGATGTAAGTGTTCGAGTTTAATTGCTCCAATGTGGCACGAACTTAATGTGGTAGAAACACAACAGTACGTGCATTGCGCAGCCCTGAATTCGTATACGGTTCACTCCGCGGGCACTGTATGGATGTTGAATTTCAAGAGCACGATCTCAAGTAATTCTTGTGCGATATACAGATTGCTGTAATAGATAAGATAGCTGCCAATAATAATAATATTAATTGTTGGGGTTTAGCGTCCCAAACGACCATATGATTATGAGAGACGCCATAGTGCCGGGCGCCGGAAATTTCGACCAAATGCGGTTCTTTAAGGTGCGCCTACATAAAAAGCACACGAATATCAAGTATTTTCACCTCCATCTGGGATTCAATACCGCGACCGGCGGGCCAGCAGCCGAGTGCCCTATAGCCACTTCATCGTGGTGAATAAAGGTAGTTTCCAGGGCTGGTATTCTTGTAATATATTACACTTAGTTTTATTCCATAGTCTCGTACACCACGTTAACTTGCCGTCTGATACGGTTTATTACCTGGTCAGACAACCACTCTTGTTTTCTGAGGGCGAAAACTGCAAGATGGCGCTAGCATCAGAAACACCCTCCCCGCGAAATGCCGGTCCTGCTCAAGTTCCCAAACTTTCAATGGTTGCATTGATACAATAGCCAAGATACAAAATTTCTGCTTGGGCTATAGCCTATTGTCCTAATCATCGACTGCTTATGTAGCTATATATGCTGAAATATATATCTGAAAGTTTCAATTTCGATAACTAAACGTTTGAGAACCCTCAACCGAAACAGTAGCTTCTTAATTTGGGTGGTCCGAATATTTATTGACCTGGTAATAAGACGTCACCACAATCCGAACGTGTCATCTATCCAGGCTACTGACGTGGCTGTCTGAAATACTGCCACTGGTCTAAAAAATTGGTCGCTGTTCCATGTACGCGGCGAATGGAAGGTAGTGCTTTTTTTTCTTCTATCTCGTCATGCCAGGACAAAATCTTGGTTTTCGAAGTATTCACGACAATACAAGTGTGCAGTCATCGTTTGAGTAATGCTCGTTCTGACTTTAGTGTGGGACGTTTGTGGACCTCACCGGTCAACGGCACTGTTCCCAAGGTTGATAAAGGCGTCATCAAGCCGCAATAGTTCCAAGGGAAAGTAAGCACCTTAGCAATTGTCTCCCACGCTTGTTTGAACTCGACTCGTGAGCAGGAAAGCACCTTAGAACAAATGCTGAGGTGCGACCCATGTAACCTCGTTGCGAGATGTGCTGTGACGGTGGTGGAAAGACCACACAAAGCCGGACGTGATGCGCAACGTTTGCTTTATTTTTTATTATTCATGTATCTTACGTCTCCGAAGCAGTGCCACCGGTATACTTAGTGGGCTAATGCCAGTGGCAACAATAAATCAGTGCTTTCTTTCGACACGTCTGATGTCGTTAGGTAAGCACAATGAACAGTCTTGTAAATAATCTTAGTATTACGATTAGCGTCCTACACACATTTAACCAGCATGTATTAGTATGCTGGGCTTTAGGATATGGAGACACTGAGGATGACTCTACTGTCGAAACAGGTGCATCTGCAACTAGAAAAACTTGGTCTATTCAGAGTTCTTCCCGCCAATGACTGGAAGCCCCACATTCATAAAAATTGAGGTGTTATCGGCTATGCGTATGGGCCACTGAAATCGACGTCATGTTCCGTCGACTCCGAATCGTTCACTGGTATGCATGGCACGCACAGTCATAGGGAGCTCTCTAGTGGTGAACTTCCATATGATAAATGCCGTGAATGGCTGGCGGTTCTCTACGAGGGCGTGTAATGTCTGTACCAGAATTCTGAGAAAAAAAAATAAAACACTTATCTTTAGCTTAGCGGCAGAATATCACGTAACTGAACTGACTACCACGCGGCCATTTAGATTGGCGCAGACCCATTATAAAACACCCTATTGGTTTCAAAGTTCTTTAATTGTATCTGTGCACAGTATGCAATATCAGATCAAGATATTGAGTAGCATGTCCTCCTTCGAGATGCCATTATACTAGCACTATGATGTTTTAGTTTATAGGCCATTCGTGGCTTTGTTTCCCTTTTTGTTGGAAGTGTATTTTACTATTACAGAATTTATTAAATTGTCACGTAGTCATAGCGTCAATAAAGGCAGCAGTCAGGGTTCCTAGCTGCAAACTTTATTTGGGTGAACTTGTGGACACGGAAGCAAAGTCAAATTGTATGCAGCAAGCGGTGCACGCTGTGCACTGATAGTGGTGAACGGGGCTTCGGCCATCGATAAACTGACAACCGCGGATGCACGTCGTGCACCTATACATGTGCAGTCAATGATTGATATGTGGGGTTTAACGTCCCAAAACCACTATATGATTATGAGAGACGCCGTAGTGGAGGGCTCCGGAAATTTAGACCACCTGGGGTTCTTTAACTTGCACCCAAATCTGAGCACACGGGCCTACAACACATGTGCAGTCAAATATTCCAGCGTTATTGCTATAGCGGCTGCGTAAGTTCGGGACAGAAGAATTTGTATTGTTCGCATTATATGCGTAATCGCATCCGATGTTTCTAAGATTATCTCGAAGGTTATTAGTCGATCGGTTTGCGCAATGCAGCACTTAAACGTGTAATGGGGCGATAACAAAATTTCAAAAAAAAAGTAGTGTGGCAATATGCCAGTTTTCTAACTATTATTGGGAGGCTGCATTTTAGACATATAAAAGCTGTTATAGTATATGCATTATTAGTAATTTATTCCTTCATTGAACTCAAGCAGTCGCTCCTTTGCTTGAAACTCTTAGGGGATGTCATATATTCTAGTAATCCCCTCGTGATACTAATCGTGAAAAGACTGCGAATAAAACGAGAGTTTCGAGCTATTTCCACATAACGCCCTCAGCTGTTAAGGGCATCAACAGGCTAGCTGAGTGGGCACGGTGCTCCGCTGCTGGGAGCACCGTGCCCACTGTCTGGGAAGCACAAGTCCCGGCGCGGCAAGTGAAGCCTCATGCCTTAGAGTGGGCTAGCTCGTTGACATTGGGAAGGCCGCCGACCCTCAAGCGAAGGTGAGCAGGGAACCAAATAATAGTGTGGTGGGTGAGTTCCTTGTGAGCGAGAGTTCTCAAAACTTCCTTGCACATGGAACCAGAAGTGAAGGTCCTAGCAGCGGATTTAGAGTCCGTATAAATATCAGTCCTTTGTGGATCAAGCAGTGCTAGTGCAATGGCCATCTGTTCTGCTTTGTAAGAAGAAGAGTAATATCGATGATGACGAGACGGCATTTCGAGATCATTTTTGTATCACGCAAAAAATGTACTTATTGGGCGCACAATTTACTATAGAAGTGGAGGTGGGTATAGGCAGGTGTGTATAACCCGTGACTTTACAGAAGACATATTCTATCCCACCTATAAAATTTCGGAACAGGATGGGCTCGTGGCCGATTCAGTGTCATGCCACTGCGTGGTGGTAATAGTAGTAGGAGGAGAAACAGCAGTGACAACAGCAGCTCAAGTCGCATAAAAATACCCTTGATATTCTACCAGTGTCATCGTTAGATCGTGCGCACGAAAGTTTCATGGGGCAAGTTAAGAAATCGTCTGAAAAATTTGGAGGCACAGAGAAACGAGGCTAACGAATTACAGGAATAGTGAATGTTAACGAAAGTTTCATTTACAACTATAAAATCCTGTCGGCAAAGTTTCGAGAGTTATCAGTCAATTTCCCTGGCGGGCGGTAAAACTGTCTGCTTTTTACCTTTAAGATAAGGGCACTCCTGGAGGCCTTGGTTTGGTTTATAATTGAAGACTACTGATAGCCATTTACAAAATTTTAAGACTCGGGGGGCTGCGTTATTTTGATACGGACTGTTTCAGGCCGGCATCGCACAAACCAGCCCCTATCGACTGTCTTGTTCATGACTTGGCAAACAGATGGCGCAAGCAGTTCTACGCCGACGCGGTTCATCGTCGTGCGTTCAACGAGAGGCGATGCGGCCGCAGCAACACGCACAGAAAGGTCGTTTTCCAGCAGTTTTCGTTCTACATTTTTTTTTTTCAGAACTGCGACATGGTGGCCACGTGCTGTCACTGTACGCGCCTACTGATAAATTTAATGGTCATGGTATATATGCCGTTGCATATATAGGTAATTTCTAACAGAAATAAGAAAACTATAGAATTGAATCAACCAAATGAACAAGCAAGATTTTGAACAGGCTACTGAACAATCGACCACATTCATACTATCAATAAGGTAATAGAGAAATGCTCAGAATATAGCCAACCACTATACATAGCCTTCATAGATTACGAGAAGGCGTTTGATTTAGTAGTTTGATTTAGTAGAAATATCAGCAGTCATGCAGACACTGCGAAATCAGGGCATCGACGAAGCACATCCTGAAAGAAATCTACAGGGCATCAACTGCTACCATGGTGTTTAAGGCAAGGGTGTAAGGCAGGGGGATACAATCTCCACAATGCTATTTACCGCGTGCTTACAGGAGGTTTTCAGAGGCCTAGAATGGGAAGAGTTAGGGATAAGTATTATTGGAGAGTGCCTTAATATTGAGCGTTTCGCCGATGACATTGCGTTGATAAGTAACTCAGGGGACGAATTGCAACTCATGAATACGGAGTTAGACATGGAGAGCAGAAAGGTAGGCCTTAAATTTAATCTGCAGAAAACAAAAGTAATGTACAACAACCTCGGAAGCGAACAGCGCTTCGAGATAGGTAATAGTGCAATAGAAGTTGTAAAATTCTATATCTATTTAGGGCAGGTAATAACCGCGGAGCCGAACAACGAGATTGAAGTAACTATAGGAATAAGAACAGGGTGGACCAAATTTGGCAAGCACTCTGAAATCATGACTGGTACATTGCCACTATCCCTCAAGAGGAAGGTATATAACAGCTGCATATTGCCGGTACTTATTTATGAAGCAGGAACTTGGAGACTTGCAAAGAGGGTTCAGCATAAATCGAGGATGACGCAGCGACCAATGGAAAGGAAAATAGTAGGAGTAACAATAAGAGACAAGAGGAGAGCAGAGTGGATTAGGGAACAAACCGGGGTTAAGGGTATCATAGTTGAAAACAAGAAGAGCAAATGGACATGGGCCGGACATGTAGTGCCTAGACAGGATAACCGCTGGTCATTAGGGGTAACTAACTGGATTCCTAAAGAAGGCAAGCGGGTTAGGGGGAGACCCCTAACCCGCTTGCCTTCTTTAGGTCAGGTGGGCAGATGACATTAAGAAGTTTTCGGGTATAAATTAGCAGGCACCAGCAGCCACAGGACCGAGTTGACTGGCGGAACATGGGAGAAGCCTTTGTCCTGCAGTGGACGTAGTCCGGCTGAAGATGTTGATATGCTGCGGCAATCAGCTTTGGTGACAATGAAGTAAAACAAACTAAAAACAGCTTATGCCTTGATTATAGGAGCATTGTTAGAAACAATTTTCATTGAACGCTCTTGTTTTTAAATTTGTTATTACATGACAAATACTACTAATAATAACTGCAACACCTATGACCAGCGATCCCCACTGAATATTGTATGCCGTCTTCGCATATCGCTCGTGCTTGGATTATCGCGAAAGCTCCACCCATTTGACGTTACTTATTTATTTATTTAGTTAGTTAGTTAGTTAGTTTGTTTGTTTGTTATTAACCCAGCTTTTTCGTTTGTTGCAAGAGTGGACAAGAAGTAAATACGTGTTTGCAATTAATCTTAAGTGAATCCACACAGTGGGCAAGAATAATATTAATTATAAAATAATGCAAAGTTAGCAAACAAATTTAAGTTACGTCATAGTAATAGGCCGCTTAATTTTGTTGCATAGTTATATCATATTAAAAAATGTTGCACTTGAAGAGCAGCATCATCGACGCTGCATGTGCGATCAGAACTGTACGACTGTGAACCAGTATGAGATGTGCCTGTTGTAAATGTAGTGCCAAGCAATTAGCGCAGTGAAGTGAGTACGATTAGCAAACGACATACGTCTGCATCTTTACAAACATCAGATTCGCTGACCTATTTCCATTCCCATTTCATTTTAATTATCTATCCCGAAAGCGTCATTAACCAACAAACTCGATACATGAAGCACTGTACAAAAGCACAAAAAATATAGAAAAGGGATTCGTTCCAGCAGAACATTTTATGGATGAGGTATATTGAAACGTAGCTGTTGTTACTCTCAACACTCTAAATTCCTGAACTGTAATATTTGGGAGTAGCCTAATTCATATCTACATTAATGTTTTCAGGCTTTCTGGCCAGTAGAAACGACTTGTTTCACAGTTAGTAGTGACGCGAGGGCAAGTGATGAAAGGAAATGGGCAAAATGCGTGCGCACGAGGGTGTGTGGGGGGGGGGGGGGCGGAGGGAGGAGGGGTTGCCTTTCCTCATACTCACCTAGAAGGGGAGCACGGAGTGTGCCCCAAAGGTTTACTCATTTTTGCTGAGTTGGTCTTTTTATGTGTGTGTGGGTGTGTGTGTGATAATGGCGGCTGAAAGTCTCTGCTGATTAATTCAAAGAATTTCGTGTATTTCACATTTTTACTTCAGGAAAGCCAGAGACCAAAATGCGGCCATTGCATAAAGCACCTTGACGTTTGAGACTCATTTTTTTATTAATTATCAATCATGTTTCCCTGTTATGTATGAAAGCAGAACAAATTTTATGTATTAATAATAATTTAGGAAACTTGATTAGACATCTTTTTTATTTTCAGCACACGTGTCACAACGCTGCAATCAAACATATACAACAACCGAAAATGCCCTTTTAGGTGAAAATTTCACATCCACTTTCAGATACGACGTGATAAGAAAAGTCGGGAGGGGTTTGAGGTCCTGCTGAGGGCCGCACAATACTGCCCTGCGGACCGCATGCGGCACTGGGGCGCTAGGTTGCTGACTAGTGTTCTAGTAAATAAGAAGATTGTCAACTCAGGCTCTCACTTGTCATTTAGCCAGCTTTCCTACACACCTAATATGCAACGACGTGTGTGATATAAGCAATAGTTTTTGTTGTACTGAGGTCATGTAAACGACAACGTCTCGAACAGGGAGTTCTAACGTGTGGCTTTAAAGGAACATATGCAGGGAGTTCGCACCCACGGCTATGTGGGATACATAAGTATATCCACGGAAGGACAAATCTAAGATGAATGCATCACGCACTGCATGCAAGTTCAGTGTTCTTGGGATCACGGAGACTAGTATCAACCATTGTAGCTTGTGGTGTCAAAGCTCTATATTCAGAACTAGCCGAAGAAAACCAACTGTTTGACCTCTTCGAGACTGACAGTACCCTGAAAACATACCTGAAAGCCCAAGAATGAGGTGCCCCCAGAGGCGGCGTTTGAAAGCTGCAGAAAAAGTCGCCTTCCTTAGTTTTCACACTGACCCACTGTGGCCACCAGGCCACACATCAACAAATGTAAAAACAAAATTGTGATAGCACAGAGCTCAGTTGCGATGACCGTTTAGAGGGTATCGCGACCAAAATAGCATCCACGGGGCTGTCCAACGCAGTGGTTTCACGCTCTAACTGCTCTCGTGTTACACAGCAATCGACCTTCATCGACATTCAAATGTTTAGTGCCTGGTCAGCGAATATTTATCCCCTTCAAATGTAGAACTGCTGCCGTCAGGTGTATTCTGCAACTTCCCTGGAAGGCGCAACGAGAGCAACGGGAACCGCGGTCGGGTTCGGTTGTTTATGTGCTTACGTCTGGGCATCCCTTGGGCACGTACATGCCCACCATTTCGTTGAATGCCAGACGAGCGAGGACTTGAAAGATGATTCTTTAGCAGAAGCACCTATAGGTGCTTGTACGGCAGGCGCCGCACCGGCTGGGGCCCGGGAATGCCAGGCGCGCCATTCCAGAGCCGTGAGTGTCACCGGTTGCTGGCATTGACGGCGCCTCAACTCGCTTCTCCAGTTTCGCATGACACAGGTCCTAGTACACGCATATTTGTTTGAAGTATTACTCGGCCCGCATTTCTTTTTTCGCGCTCGCATTGAAATCTTGCGATCCCGCAGGGTCAGTGCATAGCTATGCGAAGCATATCTTGAAACGTTGCGCTTACAGATGTCTATGAAGCCTTTGAATATTTTTACGGCAGTATTAGTTTTCCTGCATACTCGTCAAAGTGGAAGTCAACAATATTCGTACAGGAACGTGGGATTACTCGTAGCAGCTTTATTCTTTCCTCATTTTTCACATACGTTACATGTGCGTCAGCAGGGGAGTGCAAAAGGGTCACTTGCCCCCCTCAAGCGACAACAGCACTTGCCCTCACCCAAGCTACACCAGTGCTCTCCCTAAGCCGCGATGCAACAATGGTTTGTGCCCCCCAAGAGAAAATCCTGCTGACAACCATGCATACGCATATGCACAATGTAGAATGATACGCAGCAAGTTAGAAAATGTAGTATTGTGCGAGGGGCTTATTTTCAATATTCTACAAAACTAATAAAACCGACTGACAGTTAAACCGAGGAAAGCACAGAGGGCATTATTATTGGTTTCCTTACTGTAGTGCAATGCTTCTAACTTAGGAAGAAAGAAACAAAATTCAGTTTTGCCGCAAGGGCGATGCAATGAATATGACAACAACAACTAAGAATGTAATACCCCTGTCACACGGCACCTGCACTGCGAATTAGATTAGGTGTTAATGTCGTTTTTGTGGCTGCTACACGGGCCCAGTGAATGACATTCACACCTATTGTGTAATGACATGTGTAATGACGTCAGCAAGCGCTGACAAGAGATTAAAAAATCGACACCTTCAAGCAAGTGTAAGTGATGTTCAGATGTTTATTAAAGGTGGTTGTTAACTTTTCGGTAACTTTTTAACGTACAACGCGGTAGTGGAAGCAATTTGTGCCGCTATGTTTGCTTTTCCGGACTCCGACTTGACGCTATGGCACCTCGTGACGGCCGTATTTAAAAACGCTCACTGTTTTTGGTGCAGCGTTGTCGCGTTAGACTCGCTAGTAGCAGAATACACACGCAAGTGTGGGACACTAGTTTAGGAACAGCGTTTTCAAACCAATTGTGCTTTATTGGGAAACACCACAGTTCTCTGTTAATCACCGACAAAGTTGAGCCTAATCTAAACGAATTAGCGTGTAGGTGTAGCTCCAAATCCCTCGCCGTCGGTGATGTTTTTTCAATGGTAACCTTGAGGCGCTTCAATCGGTTCTGATGCTTCATTCGCAACAACTGAAATACAGTTAACGTTCGTTTGCACTGATCATCATTTATCGCGATCCCGAATTCATGAATGCTGTCATGGTTCCAAATATTGCCGGCTGTAAGTTGTGAGGGACTTTAAGCTTGTCTTGCTTTGAATGTGTACAAGGATTCTTATTTCTACTGATGCCGTTTTGTCGTGTCGCAGTACATTTTGAACCAGCCAGACATCATCATCATCATCAGCCTGACTACATCCACAGCAGGACAAAAGCCTCTCCCATGTTCCGCCAGTTAACCCGGTCCTGTGCTTGCTGCTGCCTATTTATACCCACAAACTTGTTAACAGTTGACAAGCACTCTCAAACTATGACAGGTAGATTGCCACTATCCCTCAACAGGAAGGTATATAACAGCTGTATCTTGCCGGTACTTAGCTACGGAGCAGAAACCTGGAGACTTACAAAGAGGGTTCAGCTTAAATTGAGAACGACGCAGCGAGCAGTGGAAAGAAAAATGGTAGGTGTAACCTTAAGAGACCAGCCGTACAATGTTATGTAAATAAAAGCGCCAACTTTTTCGTATCGCAGCCGCCTGCCGATAAACATTGACATCAGCTGCGAATGTCATTTTGCATGGTCGTGTATACCCGGAACGCAAAGTCGCAATGACATTCGTTATGAATGTCATTCGCGGCGAATGACATTACAAGCGCCGCGTGACAGGGATGTAACGCTGAAAACGGCTAGCAGATTGAAACGTGCCGTGCGCTGCTCACGCACAAATCACACACAAAAACAACACACACAGGACAACAGCTAACTATCAAAGTTTACAGCTCGACGCTTAACGCGCTGCTTAGATAAAAACGACGCACGAAATATAATCGCAGGTACAGATATGAGTGCGAACTAACGAGTGTCCCAGCTGTTACTTCGCTGTGTTTCAAAAGCGTGCTCTTTTCGCAAACGGGGCCTGCCCAGCAAGCAAAGTGACCTTTATGGACCAGGCAACTAACGCAATCGTTCCGGTGAAAGGCCAATGCACACGATTTTCCCTACCGAAGGATAAGCATGCGCGCACAAGCTCCTAACCCTCTCCCCCCTCGCCCCCATCTGCGGGGCAAAGTACGCGTGGGATATAAGCGGGCATCGGCGCATTGCCACGAGCTGGGTGCCGAGTGTGGGCGGCTTTTTTTTTTCTTTCTTGAGTTTTCATATATGAAGAGATACGTATACATATGCGGTGCTTGACGGCGACGACGGCAAAAAGCAGCCGGGACTGTCCATATAATTGCTATCGCAATACTAAAAAAATACAGTTCAAAAACCACATAGAAATACAGCGGGTCATGTCATTTCAGCGGTAGCACAGGAGCCCGCAGCCTCCGTTGTTGTCTTTGGACGCCCTGGATTTACAATATCCTCTCTGCTAAGTAAGCGAACAGTTATGTCGGTCTGTTCCGAGGTCACGACACTTATCGTATATGACAATGGGTCTATGTGGTCACCTGAGCAGACATGTTGCCGTGACTGTAATCAGACCCATGACCGTACACGTATAATATGTGCGTGTACTTATGTTGTTATCGCCGCCCCCACAAGCCTTCTACTCAGAGATAAGTCAAGGAAAGCATTATATACACTTATTTCATTGGTTCATCCGCACATCAAACAAGGTAAACACGTCTAAAAAGAACCACCACATTTGTGTACGAGGCCCCCTGCGCAAGCCTATATCGAAGTTATCGAGTAATGCTCGCTGACGCCTCAAAAGATGCCCAGACATTGAACTCTCATAGAGAAACTTACTTTCGTAAAGAGTGGCCACTCGAGCGATTTCGAGGCCAAGCAAGGAAGGGTTTGACCAACCGCTAGATGGCGTACCCAAGCTCGCTTTTGCTCGCTCGTTAACACATGTAGTAGCCACCTCAGAAGGGCCATGAACACCCAAATGTGGCATCGAATTTTTTTAAAAAGAAAAAAAAAACTAATGATTTGTGCGATTTCTCATATAGGGTCTGCACTGCATCCCACTGCGGACGTTTAATACGTTACCACAAAAAGCAGTTAAGTCTTACTAGAAAGTAATGTTTTTCTAAATTTGTTTTGCACAAAGGATGCCCACTCATGTGGTTTAGATGTACTGTATACGTATTCCTTCGGTCGCGGCAGGGGTGTGTAGCTTGGTGGTAAAGACACTCGCCTTTGGAGCACAAGGGTATGGGTTCAAATCCCAACATCAGAAGGAAAGTTTTTTGTTGTTTCATTTATGCTGAAGACATCGGGTCTGACCAACCACTCGTGGCGCTGAAAGCAGTGCAGTAGCTCGGTCGTAGGGCCCCATGGGAGTGTTCACTCTTAACGTAAATATGTTTCTTTATGGTCCTTTGACAACGTTCCTTGGAAAGCAAAATCTCTCGCCCTGTATCTTACTATTTCTATTTCGTGTAAACACAATGTTGAGAAATACATTTGCCGTGTCTTGTTGAAAGCATGCCAGTGATAGATGGATGGAAGCTGCGTAAGAGCTTGTGTGATTATGACATATCCACGCAAGGAATCACCGGAAAAATGAACTATTTCAGTAATGGTTACTATCCGGAAGAACAAGATGTTTAGGGTTGCTGCCCTAATTATTCATGACAAAGGGAAACAGCTGCATTGCTTTCGAAAAACATTCAACTTTCAAAAATATATTAACACTAACGGTTTTAGGTCACTGTCTACTGCGATAGCCTTAACTGGTGACCATGGGGGGAGCTTGCGTTAGCCAGAAGACAATACAATAGTTCGAGTGCACTATAGAAATATACGATAACTGCCCGACTGAGAAAATGTACCATCTCTTTAAGTTACAGAAGCACGCCAGCTTCCACATTGGCTTTGGAGCGATGCATTCAGGCAAGTTTAACGGAAAGCAGGACAGAAATACAAAGACGAAGAAATCGGCAGATCCCACGTACAGTGGGAATCGATGATATGAGAAGCACGAATGAGGAAGGATGATATACCATTTTAAAATCAGCAGGACGTTACGAGGTGGACTTAAAATATGCCTTACATGAATTCCATGTCATGAATATTATATTTCGACATGTCGTTTGCCTTCACCATCTACTCACGTCACGTGATACCAAATGTGGTATATGTGGAGCCAGCCACACGGCCACGGCCGCACTATGAGCATAGCATGCAGTCATATTTCGCATGACACGTATATCATGATTGTCATGTTTGAACGTGTTATTGACCATTGTCGTCCATTCACGACACGTAATACCAAATTTGGTAGATGTGAAGCTAGCGAAACGGCCACGACCACGCTGTGAGCGTAGCGTATAGTCATGTTCTACATGACACGCATGTCATGATTATCATGTTTGCACCAGTCACATAACTTTGTCCTCTTTCATGTCACGTAATGCCAAATTTGGTATAAGTGAAGCCAGCGAAACTTCCGCGGGCGCTTCATGAGCTTGGCATGTATTCATGTTCCTACATGACAAGCATATGATTATTATGTTTGCACCAGTCATATACCATTGTCACTCATTCACGTCACGTAACACCGAATTAATATATGTGAAGCTTCCGAAATGGCCACGAGTGCACTATGAGAGTAGCATGCAGTCAGGCTTTACATGTGTGCATGTAATGATTATCATGTTTGCACCAGTCATATACCTTCATCATCCATACACATCACGCAATACCAGATTTAATATATGTGGCGCTGGCGAAACTGCCGTGAGTGCATCATAGGCGCGGCATGTAGTCATGTTCTTACATGACACGTATGTCATGATTATTATGCTTGCACCAGTCACATACTTTCGTCATCCACGCACGTCAGGTAATACGAAGTTTTGTATATGTGAAGCTAGCGAAGCGACCTCGAGCACGTCATGAGCGTGGCATGTAGTCATGTTCTTACATGACACGCATGTCATGATTATCATGTTTGCACCAGTCATACACCTTCTGTGAGAAACGAAGAAGCATACCCTGACCCGATCATCTGGCTGCATCGAAGGTGAACGGAACAACTGAGCGAGCCAGCGCCCCCGGCTCATGCTCGTGCCCACCGCCCCTGCTTTCTCTTTTATTTGTAACACACTCCTGCGGCCGGAAAACTCACGGCAGTGTTCGGGTGAACAGTGGCAGAAGTTCAGGTGGAGATTTGCGAACAAGAAGCGAATGAGTGAAAGGGGAGATGTGAAATGAGTGAGGGGGGCAGGTGTTACACGGAGACGATGGAGGGTTTTGCACATGACAATGAAGCTTGGGGAGGCGGCTTGTCTTGTGGGGGATGTCGTTCATTCATGCTGTAAGGTCCATGGTACTTCGCGGGCACGTTGTGTGCCTTATGCTGGTAAGTTTTGCACTTTTCGCATTGGTTGTAGTAGGAGGAGTCTGATTTTGGCTTGCTTTCATAGACTCCCGCGATTTCCCTATAATTAGTGTGCTGCCTAGGATGTTCTTGGTGTTCAATAGCAAACCTCTCCAGCTGATGCGCGGACGTGTTCTCTTCGACAACGTCGGATATCAGGTTGTCCTGTACGTGTGCCTGTTTCAAAAGTGCATCCATGCTGGATGAAGACTTCGCGTCGACAGCGATTCTGTTTCCTCCCTTGACAAGGAGGAACATGATGCTGAAGTATTCCGATTCTGTCGGGCATTGACCTTGCCAATGACGGGAGTTTTGATCGTGTTCGAAGGCAGCAGAGGTTGGACCATGCGTGCTGTTGCTGGTAGCGGAATATCGTCTGTCTGGGCGTCGCGAACGATGGCGCACATGGAGCAGACTTTTCGGATGTGTGACTCTGAGTCATGATGGTTGTTTCGAAAACATCGCTGTGGAAATATTCCGACGACTTGCCGATTACGGTGTGTGCAGCTTCGCAAGAGTCTTCGTTTCCGCTGGTTTCTTGCGTGATGCACGGGACATAGTACTGGAGCTCTGCGGCGTTGCGATCATACATCCAGCCCAGATCTCTGGCATCAGGCGCCATCTTTTTGTGTTTCTCGGCAGTGTCACAAGTGTTCATGTGGTGCAGGTACTCGGTTGAGTGCATCATAGCAGCGCTGCATCTCGCCGTCCCGATCTTCTACTTCCTTGGCCTCGTTTGAAGACGAACTTGAGATCCTGCCACCAGGATCTCAAGTTGGAGAGCATGTAGGGTGAGTAGTAGAGTCCCGCGCGTTGTTGCTCACTAGGCTAGTTCTGGAGGGACACGGGGTCTTGCGATGGACATTACGTGCGCTTGCTCTCTTCATCCGGGTCGAGGAACTTCTTGGCGAGCTGCAGCTTCAACCACGGGAAATCGGGTCCTTGTAGTCGATGCGCATGGCGCACTCGGGATTTTCCTTGGCCACCGAGCTCTCCACGGCGTACCTTGTGAACAAGTCCTTGCACCGAAGCGTGGTCGGTCGCAAGAAAAGTGACAGGTCTTTCGCCGTGTACCCAAAACTGCTTAGAGTAGTTGGTGTTGGAGTTGTGAGGCCCATTGAAATCGAAGTCACAGCCTGAGGCGACGATGAGGTTAGAGGAGTCGGGAGGCCAGTCAAATGCGAAGTTGCGGCCTGCTGCGACGTCGATGAGAAAGTGGTCAAGAAGCAGGTCGAAGGTGAAGTAACCGCCTGCTGTCACGACGAGGTGAGAGTAGTCGAGAGGCTGTTCAAAGACGAAGTTGCGGCCTTCTCCAACGTCGAAGCGAGAGGAGTCGAGAGGCTGGTCGAAGGCGAAGCGGCCTGCTCCGACGTTGAAGCGAGGGAAGTCCATAGGCCAGACAAAGACGAAGTTGCTAGCAGCATCGATGTTAAGGCGAGAGAGGTCGAAAGGCTAATCGAAGACGAGGTCCCGGTGGGCTGCGATGTGGATGTGCGAGAGGCTTACTGAGTGCAGTGGTAGTGACGGCGACTGATACGAGTGGGGTTAGTGGTCGCGGCTTGGTTGCGTGGCGACCTCTTGCTTCAGCGCAGATGACTCTATCCTCGAACTCACTGGCTCTGGTCAGGTTTGCTGCCATTTCTTCGTAATAAAGAGCAGCCTGGTTGTCTTTGTTCAAGTTCATAAGTTTGGCGTTCTTCGCGACGATGACGGTGAGTACATCTTCGAGCTTCTGAACAGGAGTGGGCGAGTCTTCGAGCAGGGCATGAGGTGACAAATGTGTTGCGTTATGGCTTTTCGGACAAAGAGACGCTTGGTAATGAGTTTATTCATGGGCGAGAGTTGAGGTCCAGACGACCGGGTGGGTTTCAGCACCAGAACGAAGTGCAAACTCTTGCTTTAGCGCAGATGACTATCCTCAAACTCGCTGGCTGTGGTCAGGTTCGCTGCCATTTCTTCGTAATGAAGAGCAGCCTGGATGTCTTTGTTCAAGTTCATGAGTTTGGCGTTCTTCGCGATGATGAGGGCGAGTACATCGTCGAGCTTCTGAACAGGGGTAGGTGAGTCTTCGAGTAAGGCATGAAGCGACAAAATGTGTTGCGTTATGGCTTTTCGGACGAAGAGACGCTTGGTGATGAGTTGATTCATGGGCGAGAGTCGAGGTCCAGACTACCGGGTGGGTTTCAGCACCAGGACGTACGAAGTGTGAGAAACGAAGGAGACCCTGGCCCGAACGTCTGGCTGCATCCCAAGGTTCGCGGAACAACTGAGTGAGCCAGCACACATGACTCGCAGTCGGGCCCGCCACCCCTTCTTGTTTTATTTGGAACACCTTCATCACGTCACGCATTACCCAATTTTATGTATGAGAAGCTAGCGAAACGAGCGTGAGCGAATCACGAGTGTGGCATGTAGTCATTTTCTACATGACACGCATGTGAATAATTCCACTTGAGGGCCTGTCACTTATGTTCGCCGTGAAGTCATGTCATACCATACCAGTTATGTTATATGTCATGCAAACGAAACTATCGCAGGAGCAGCAAGACCATGACATGTAAATCATGACACTCATGACATACATGTCTTGATTTTTATGTTATGACTTGTCGCTTGTGCTCGTCATACAGTCATCTTATGTCATACAAATTTTGGTATAGATCCCATTGTCCGAACGGTCAGGAGAGCTAAAAGTCGTAGGCGGCTAAAGTGATAGATACGGTCAAACTCGCCGAAGTTCTCTAAAAAATGCCTCACATTAAAAAAAAACAGGCGCAGCGCTTCGTCTATTTCGTCCTTTCGCTGGTGTTATGAGTTGCTGTTAATCTTTGAACACGTATCACTAAATTACCCATAGAATCACTCAACAAAGCTATATTCACGCAAACTCTGCCCATGGTTTTAAAAAAAAAAAGAGTTCTAGGAGAGCGTACGCTCGCACATTTTACCCCGCCTGCACACTGTCGAGTTATAAAATGTGAAATAGACTCATGTTCCTCGAGATGAATGCTAAACTTGAAACGTAGTCGCATGATATATTACTCAAACTGTTTCCTTCAATGGCCGGGCTTCGTGCTACAGCGCCGCTGCTGGCAAGCGAAATTACAGCGCTTGTTGCCCACTTGATACACATACTCACAAATTATTTGAACTTGAAATTATACCATAAACACAGTTTATTATATTCCGAAGTACCGCAAATGCGCCTTATGTTGTTCCTGTGAACTAGTGTGTTTCTATACCAGAAGCATATTTATTCTACCAGTATATTTTGTAAACTGGTGTTCTTACTATACGTCACTCTCTCTGACTGAATCTTGTTTTTTATACCTCTGTTTGCACCTGGCAACATATTTTTGCACTAGATTTTAAATCTTTGTTAAAACAAAACATCTACAGCTGCCTCTAGAAGATTATCGTGTCATGAACAACTCATTGTTTTTTCGCTTAGCACATTTTCGTAAGATGGGCACTAGTTATTGCGTGTACGTGGCTGTCGTCCGGGTGATTGTTCGTGCCTAATAAACTCAGTTGCGAGTTGATCGTCCTTCTTGTAAGTCGATCCTGTGTCCGTTTAGGCGGCGTATTCACGGATAATTTTCCGCTCGCCATCCTAGAAGGAATTCGACTGTATGGAAATTTCGGATAGCTGTTACATGTTCGCAGTGTGATGTGCTTCCTATACTACACTTGTTCCGACTCACTCTCAGTGACGTACTCTTTTCCGCGTTCCGCCTGCTCTGACATGGCGTCTTGTGATGCGAAGGTCGCGGGAATGCTGATCTACTTTATGGTGACTGGCACCCACCCGTTCGGCAAGTGCGACGACGACTGCCAGTCCAACATTGCTCGCGGTAGAGTGGTCGCCAGGCCCGTGAACGTGGAACTCGACGACCTCACCCACCACCTACTCGCGCTCGAGCCAGAGTACCGTCTGACAGCCAGCAGCGCCATCAGGTAAACGCCGTCGTAACTTGCTTTTGTCCCGAAGCTTACGTGAAGAAAAAGGTGTGGAGCCAGCGCTGGTCAATGCGCGCTAGATCAGCTTTAGTTTGCACTATAATCGAAGCCGATATTTTGAAGAGGAAACGCCGTCATACGACTTCTACTTGGGCCACCCCTGTTTAATGGGCCACATGGTGGTATGACCGCTGCCTTTTCTACTTGATGTCATGGGCGCTCCAACGTGGTGGCTTAGATGGCGTCAAAGCGGTACAATCACGTGGCTATTAACCCGTTTCAGCGTGATAACGATGTTGCTGGAACGCTGTGAGGTCTCTACATGAAAAACAAATGAACTAGCGTGCGATGTAGTCCTAACACTCAAGTGACATGACCAAGCTCGCGTCCCCTGTTTTGGTGCTTCGATGTATTATACGTCAAGGCAAGCTCTTCATAGACTCAAGATTGCATCCAGGCGTTGACACCGCACACTGGTCTTTTTTATATCTTTCATATAAGGCAGCCTCCATTTTGTATCACACCATCTGCGTAACCATAATAACCAACGGAGTCTTGACTGTACGACAGCTTGGTTCCGATTGATGCTGAAGACATTAAGCATTTGAGCACATGCAGCACATTCGGGCAAATGCCCCATAGACATTATATATTAACGTCTGAAGGTTGCGTGTTCCGCTGCTGGGATAGGAACTCCCCTGCCCTGGAGAATGTGAAGCTTGTCAAATTAGATGATGCGTCTATTAGCGAATAGCGCTGTGTTAACGCACCCTCTTCAGGTGCAGTGCACGTGTTAGCTGACGCATGTTTATTTTTGACAGGAAATAAAATGAAGTGATCAAGTGGCATAGTGTTTCAAATTATGTGAATTTCCAGAATGTTAAAGCATTTTGCAGTCATATTTCGATGCAGTTTGTATTTCTATATAAACTAACAAATTATTGAAGTTACTCACATCTCTGATGCGAAGTTAGATGCGCTGGGTTTCGGGAGAAGTAAAAAGATATCCAAGTTGACGAAAAATTAACTTGTGCATTTACATAGAGCCAGCGGGTCTTCTCTTCTAACGCACTTAGTCACATCACGATCGCTGAGTACAAGATTCAAGAAACAACATCCTACAGCACTAAATATGCCTTACGGCGGAGTGCCCAGTGTTTGCTGAAAAAAAAAAACATGATGCATAAAGCTGACAAAAACTTATTGGCCCAAGCTCGCAACAGAATTTGCGCTTTATAAATTCCACTTGCGTTCAGCTTTGGCTGCGCGAACAAGGGGCCTGACAGCGAAGCCATCAGGGTACACAAAGTTCTGATTTGTTTGCTGAAGCTACGAGTGGCTCCCACGGAACCACCCGATTGCCACAGCACAATAGAAAATTTTAGACCCAAATTAAGTTTTTATCATCATCATCATCATCATCATCATCATCATTCACGTGTCTGAAACTTGCGCAAACCTCAAAGACAACGTGTAAAAACGATGTTTTTGTCAAAGTTGCAAGCTCTGCGAAGTGAGTCTTGTGATGGTTCCACGTTAAATAGGTCAGTTATTGGTGCTGTGGTTCTTTCCCGTTTCATTTTAATGTCTTCGAAGGTCATGAAATGTACTGGACAATGGCGCCATATAAATGGGTGACTTTGTCGTAAGTGCGATTAACTTTATGACGCATGTTATCGAATGTCCGTGAGGTTAGTGAACCCTTCAAAGTTATGTCGTGATAGAGTGCTACAGGAACCTTGTTTAAGTATCCGTGTAGTGAAAAAGTCCGAAGGAATCCCGTCTGGTCGGAGACAAACATAGTGCAAAATAACAAAAACGCCGACCAAGGTGAAATACACAAAAGTTAAAAAGACGTTTCGGCTCCTCACGCGGGAGTCTTGTTCACAGGGCTCTGTGAACAACTGTGAACAAGGCTGTGAACAAGGCTCCCGTGTGGGGAGCCGAAACGTCTTTTTAAGTTTTGTGTATTTCACCTTGGTCGCCGCTTTTATTATTTTGCACTAAGTATCCGCGTGTATTTAAGTATCCGTGTACTCCCTCGATTAAGATAACCATGGAATTTGCGCCCTACATGAAAAACACCGTCTCAATGTTCGCGTGATGGGTGGATATTTTGTATTTAAGAAATACAGTGTAAAGAGCTTGTGTTTCATTCTGCTGGATATTAGGATCTCAATTTCGTCCAGACAAAACCTAAAGCATATTTCTGGTTTCCTCGTTCACGTGAAATGCGCAGCATTTTGGACTGCGCGACTGGTACAACTGAGCCTGCGTTACGACGTCTTGCTATACACGTTTAGCGCGGGTTGTATAGATTAGGCTGGTGTACTCTCCGTGTAAATATAGCAGCACAAGAGACACAACGTTGCGCTGCGTTCCATCTGACGGAGCCGAGATATGCTGAGACATTCAATGCATTTCCGCCTGACGTCAGTCCGATGACAGCATTCTTCGCGACACTAAGGAGGATGAAGGGAGCATTGTGTCATCCCCGCATGCTATACGCTATCAAGAGGCAATCGGCGTTCCATGTTTCCTAGAGTCGGTTTCCTGCTGCGTGCACTCTACAACACTTCAAAACGAACTCGAGCCAAACAAATATCTGGCTGCTTTGACGTTCGTATGAAACAGGATGCACGCGATGCTTCTCTCGTGTGTTGTACGAGCGCCCACCGTAACTGCACGCGTGCATTCACTGTTGCAACTTTGGCAAAACGTCGGCGGCACTACGTTCTTGCGACAGGAAAGTGCAAACATGCAAAACAAGCTGTTAGACATGCGCGCACGCCCAGTGACCTGTGTTTCTTGCGTTGTATGAAGACGCTGAAGCTGTTCTGAATGAATGTTGCGTGTTCGCTATACATGTAGGATGTGGCGCATGGTCAGCGCTAATACGCTGTGAATTGAAATAGGAGAGGTACTGGAAGAAAGCAACGTGGAGAGCTAAGTAAGAAGCATCGTGCAGTATTCTGAGAGTCTTTTCATTGAGTTCAGGTTTACGTTTCGGTAAGTTTCTGCGGGGAACAAAGATGAGATAGGATACGGAGATATACAATGACTTTCAAAGCTTTGCGTAATGATAGAACGTGGTTTGCACTGTCGGAATAAATAGTGGGGCTTACCGGTTTGAAAGATCCCATTTGGTTATGAGGGGCGTCACATAGCCGAGGGCGTCCGATTGATTTCTGCCATTTTCTTTTTTTAAGTGCGCCTGAATCGGGGCACACGAATGTGTTTTTTTTTTCGTTTAGGGCGTACCAGAATTTCGTCATGACAGCCAGAAATCGAGTTAAGTATCGTGTGACCGGCAGCGCAACGCTATATAGCAATATAGTACGATCTGTCAAACATATATATTGTTTTTCTTCAAATATTGTTTTTTTCTAGATTATTGAGGTGCCTGCTTATTCACAGTTTAGGCAGAAAACCTCGGTAGTGCATAACTTCTGTACGTTATATTTACCAGAGAAAACTAAAAAGATAAGAATCTATCAAAAATATACAATCTCTGAAATGTTGTTCTCCAGTTGTGTTTGGATCTATTGAAATGGCTATCATGATGAAAGCATTACGATAAGGCGAGGATATGATATGAGAAACACACAATACACACAGAAAAATATCGTTTTGCACTGCTTACATCATGATGTTAAACCAACTAACACAGTTTCGCACGTTATTGCAAAACAGCCTTGAAAACTGGTGCAGAAAATTTCGTCAGCGTTGCTTGCTTAGATGCTGACTTTGTCTTTGCTTCTTTAGGTGGTGTTGTTTCTGATGGCCTTGTTTAATTGATTGATTGATATGTGGGGTTTAACGTCCCAAAACCACCATATGATTATGAGAGACGCCGTAGTGGAGAGCTCCGGAAATTTCGACCACCTGGGGTTCTTTAACGTGCACCCAAATCTGAGCACACGGGCCTACAACATTTCCGCCTCCATCGGAAATGCAGCCGCCGCAGCCGGGATCCGAATGGCCTTGTTTAAGCTACAAATGTACTCGTAATGAGGTTTCACTTCGTCGCTGTTCTTGTTCGAGTAACCGTTGTAGTATCGGGGGTTTGAGCAGTTGCCTTCATCGAAATTCCTCGTTTTGTTGCGAAAGTTGGTGATATACACGTCTTTAAGCATCATGAGTGACGGTTTCTTTGCACGATGATGTGATCAGTAGATGGTCGGTAGTCGATGAACGACTGCAGGGCTTGTCTTGTGATGAAAACAGTGTGGCAGACTGATGAGAAAGCTGCCCAGAGGGTTGCGATTCGTCACTCATAATAGATACTTATGTCAGTGCGCAATGTGCCTATTTTGGTGGATTAGAAACGTTAGTAGTGCTTCGGCACTCATTGTTACCACTGGAAAATGAGAACAGACAATGCTGGAGCCAGTTCGGGTGTCTCATGTCTCTCTTTTTTCAGTGTTATTGAGCTGAAAACTTTTGTCGAAAGATTCTGGTCTCAGAAGTTAGGGTGTGGTTCAGTTATATACAGATTTGCAAGCTCGTCAAGTGTAAATGGTCCGGTCTTAACAAACTTGCCATGAGTTTTATTAGCGATACTCACGTCAGATAAAGTCATGCCATGTCGGTCATGTATGGGACACGAATTATCAAATGATTTGAGTGGTTCAGTAATAACACCTGGAGTCTTATGGGACATTGAACACGTTAAAAATACCGATTTCGCAGCCGACGGAAAAACCCACCGTTGGTTCGCTCTTTTGGCAAAATGGTTTAGATGCTTTTCGGTAAGCAGATGCTTTACTTTGTCTGTTGGGGCGTGCAAGTTCTTAGTCGGTGTCCGAATAAGTGACGTATATTCAGACAGATCATAAGGTGGTACAACAGTGAAATTGTTTCTCTGGGGTCTTCTTGGTTGGAAAATACACTTATTGCGGGAAAACTTCTCGTAACTGTTATGGGCGAGTTGAAAAGCCTCCAGCTGGTGCGTTATGGACAAGTCTTTATCTCATTTTAGAAATCGGATGATCATTTCCTCTTTGGTTTTTCCATAATTCGTTCTTTTCAAATACGTGTGTCAGATAAAACTTAAATGCCTCACTGATGACGTATTCGTTGAAGTTGGCTATGATCTCGTTTCCGTTCATGATGCAGCGGTAGCCTGGCGTTCGAAAAGGTCGATGAAATCTTATACGGACGTATCCTCCGCAGATCCTGTGTACTTCGGGATGTGGAGGTCTATCAGTGATGCATCCATGGTGCTAGTCGCTGCGTAAAGCGGACATTCGCTTCTGCAGTCCACCTACGATCAAAGCGTCGTGTTGAGGGCTTCTTTGATGATGCGTAGGAATTCCGGCACAGAGACAGCACGCGATCTTGGGCCAGCTGTCCTTTTTCTAGCTTTATTTTCCTTCTCTTCGCCCATATAGCTCCTCGCGCACTGTAGCCCGGATGCTGTTAGTCATTCGTCACACTCGGTCATGACTGCGTGCGTGGAGCTGCTGGCAGTGCTTCAGATGGACGGGGTTAACTGTATTGTGGTGGTCGGCCCCAACCACACTGGAAGTTTGTCGAAATTGATCTGGCGGCCGACATTGGCTACGTCACCTGAGTCGTTCGCCATGTGGCGGGGAAACTGGGTCTTGGTTGGTCCCTTTGTCGATGATGACTCCGGGGAACGACATTGACTGGCGTAGTGGTCTACGACCTTAGCCGTGCTGCGACGTTTCAGACAAAGCAGTTCGATTTTTCTTTTGTGGACAGAGCAGGCAGTCTCGCAGTAGTCGAAGTTTCCTGCAGTGATGCGTTGTAGAGTCCCATTTTATTGGTGATGTTCCTGGCGGGTGGTTTTGGCTGGATTGACATGGTGGTACGTTGATCCCGTAATGCTTCCCTTTGTCTCGCCCCATTTTGAAAGACAGAGCACGGACTGGTGGATACGGCAACGCAACGTCTAGCACAATACGTGGCAATCTGTGCATTTCGCAGTGGGTCTAGAGGTGAGTGGGTGTCCTACTCGATTCCGGCATCAGCGTAGAGTGAAGTTCTCACGCTTACCTGTAACTTGGCTGGGGCTTTTGCAAAAATTTTGCTGTTGGTCTATTTAACGTAAGCAATCCATGAAGCCTCGCTGCGCACAGGCGGGAGAACATCGTCGGATGCCGTTGCAACAAAATACGTGAGCTGCGCATGAAGGTGTTCGAGGAAGTTGATCTCTGACTTCTCACATGCCTTCGTGTAATCGGATTCTTCTCTGAGCAAGTCATTAGGGCTCTTACGCTCGGTCAATGAATGCGTTGCACACAGATCACAGATCAGCGTCCGTCTCGTCAGATAAAGTGTTGGTGGAATCTCACAAACTATGTGACAGAACGTCCACTGAGATATGGGTTGTGCATCCAAGTGCTCAAGCGATGGTGAGCATGGGTACAGCTTTCCTGATCGATATAAATGCCAAAAGCTCTCTACCATGTGCATGGGTGTTTTGCCACCGGTACTCAGGCAGAGCCACAGCGTGGCTTTAGTCCGCTTTCTTCACCAGGCCCATCTGTAGAGATGTCTGAAGGCAAGCAATAGCACGCAGTTGCAGCCTCGCCTGAACTCCGTCCTCGGGGAATATCGAGCTGGACTCACTCGAGTCGCAGGGAATCCGGCCGACAGCGGCAGTCATGGCTGCATTCCATTCTGCTCAGCACTGCTGCCTGATGTCTTTGTACCTGTGCCATGCCACGGCACCATCCCGAAAGCGGTACTCAGCCACACTCAAATTCTGCTGCTCGGTCCAAGCATTGCGAGCTGCGCAAGCATTCACAGTCACCACCCACTCATCAGCGTTATTATCGATGTCGCGGATCTCTTGTATTTCGCAGGTGACTGGCGATGGCGCGATGGTGCGATAACCGGCGAAAATCCAGAGATCGCTAAGGCGAAGCAGACCAGCTGGTCCGAGAGCTGCATGAGGGCGCCGCGGAGCGACATCCCGGCCGTAGACTAGCGTGTTCCGCGGCCCTTCAGGCGCGACACTTCGATCGCCCTGGCGTTTTCTACGTAGATGTCTCGGGCCCCTCCCCTCGGCACACTTCACGGCCGCCGTGATTACGGGGGGGGGGGGGGGGGAACAAGTCGATGGACTCTACTTTACAGCCAACACTGTGACGTAAGCTGAAGAGGTTGCCATTGCTTTGGCCGCCTCGCATCCCACCTCACACACCATCCTGACGGACTCGTACTCGGCCTGTTCGCAATACCTTCAGGGTTCCATCGCCCCACTGGCAGCTCAACAACTTCGGCCAGCCTCTTGGCACTTTAACCCTTACCCCATTCGTATAGTATGGACCCTGGGTCACTGAGATTTGCCCACCAACGAGGCGGTTAACGCCGCTGCCCGTGCTTCTCTCATCCGAGCCGTTGCCCTTCTATGTCCCGAGTCGGAATCTGGCAAAACGAACCTGACGCGCTTTCGCGAAATTATTGCCTATTACCGGGCTTCGCGTCGCCTCTACCCGGACCCCGTACGTGGTTTGGAGAAAGCGGACGAGTGAATACTACGCCACCTCCAGACGAACACCTATCTCAGTCTGGTGGTCGCCAGGCATTTTTTTCCGGAAATCAGTTCCACCTGCTCGGCCTGCCAGGTCCTGGCTGACACCTACCACGTCGTCGCTTCGTGCTCCACCGACCCCCTTTCTATCTCACCTTATTTTTCTCCCAATCAGAGAGGCTTGCGAAGAGTACCTGCTTGGCTGCTCAACACTCCTTGGTGAGGCACGCTCGAGCAGTGGCCAACTCCATTTGCCTCCCAGAATAGGGTCTTGCCACTCAAACATGCGATATGCCGCAACTCTCTGGTACATTTTCTGTAAGAAAATGTTTTCTACCACCAACAAGATTTGCGTTGCTCGGGTGGGCTCGCCTCCACGTCATATGAGGTGGCTACATCCGGCATATCATCAGCGGCGTTCAATGCCAGAAGAATGGCAGGGAACAGTGCGGTGCTCGTCGCTGCCATTGCACTAACCGTGACGAGTTGCGCGATCGTACACCGCTGGACCATGGTGCTATCCGTTTATTTGCACGTGGAGCCCGCAGAAATGTCCGAAAAGTAGGAGATCATCCTTGCACTCACTGGAGTGATATCCATGTCACACGGAGCTGGTATAGCGCCCTTCAACATCTCAGGTGTCGATATGTTTCGAGCATGAGGTTAATGCCTCGGGAAGCATGAGCAGCGTCACCGGGCAACAGGAGGCTGCGCGCCGTCTTAATGGCAGCAGGATAAACCTGCCCCACCAAAGAGGCTCGGATGCCGTCCTCAAATGGTGGAGTAGGTCCTACTGGCTGCAGTAGGGTCTTGGTGTTCATGAGCAAGAAAGCATGGACGGCGTTCCTCAGATGCGGAGACCCTGCTGCCGATGACCCACGAATGCAGATGGCTTCAGCCGGGAGGTTTCGTAGTCGGACTGCGCCATAGCAAGAAATTATGACACAGCGATAACACCCGATCCTGGGCCAGCTGTTCTTTTGTTAGCTTTGTCTTCTTTCCCTTCACCCAGCTTGCTCCTCGCGCACTGGAAACCCAAATATATATATAGTGCGCCGACCATAGCAGAAAGGAAGAGGACAAGGACGATCGGGTGTGCACGATGTGGCACGTGGCAGCGGCTGTCAGTGGGCAGTTGCGGCCCGGCTGGGTTCCGGTCATAAAGAAGGGTCCTGGTCTGGCTCCACGTTTTCTCTGCGGGGTTCTAGGCCGAGTGGTCTCGAAAACCCCTACGATATATATATATATATATATATATATATATATATATATATATATATATATATATATATATATATATATGTGTGTGTGTGTGTGTGTGTGTGTGTGTGTGTGTGTGTGTGTGTGTGTGTGTGTGTGTGTGTGTGTGTGTGTGTGTGTGTGTGTGTGTGTGTGTGTGTGTGTGTGTGTGTGTGTGTGTGTGTGTGTGTGTGTGTGTGTGTGTGTGTGTGTGTGTGTGTGTGGCCGATTAGGTTGCTGCAAATGCATGAAATAGGCAGTGAATCATTCGTTTTTAATATTTCACACAGTAAGAGTACACAGGCTCTACATCCATTAATAGAATATTTCTAGCAATACCATCGCACAACAGTGTGGCAAAACATTTGCGTGTGAGTGATGTTTGGCTACAAATGCGTGGCTACACGAACGACTCAAGTGCGTGGTCCGCTGCTCTGTCTTTGTCTTTTTTGAAATAAATTTTACTTCAATTTCTATCTCCAGCATGTACAAACGATGAAGTAAGGTATTGGTAGAATGTATCGTGAGACAATTTGAAAAATATCCTTACTTTTAACAGCGACTAGAATGGTGGTTCGAGGACCACTATCGAATACTGAACATTTCATGCGAAGGCCGCGGGGGAATAGTATACTATTAAATTCGGTGTTCACTGAAAGTGCGCATAGTTTACAATCTCTTTGTGGTCAGTGGGACGAGTAGAAACAAGGCCCGAGGCCAGAAATGTTTTTGCGGGTGGGGCCCACCTGTTAAACCTTAAAAAACACGTACCTTTAAGTAATTTCTTCTGCAAAACACACCCTTATATATATATATATATATATATATATATATATATATATATATATATATATATATATATATATATATATATATATATATATATATATATATATATATATATATATATATATATATATATATTTTTTTTTTTTTTGAGGGAAAGGGCGGGTGCTTAGCCCCCCTCCCTACCTTACCTTAGCTATGGGCCTGGTAGGAACGCTCGTATTACGAAGCAAGGCCAGCGTGCGCAAGCTGCAACTCTGGTGTTTCAACAGTTTCAACCTAGTGTGCAATAGAGCACATCTTCAAGACAAAAGGGCTACGTTCCTACTGACTACTGGCTACGTTCCTCCTGACGTGGAGCGTAGCCAGGTGCATATTCGTAGCAAAACACGAGATACTTCCTTGTAATCGACAAGATAAATCTGTATGGAGCGTGGCTATAGAGCTCAATTATGGCGGGTCCTCTATAACCTGTATGAGCGCCACATAGAGCTTATGCATGCTAGAAGATTTGTCCTTGTCTTATGCGCTCAATGAAAAAGGGAACTCTCACTTTTTGGTTTGGCAATTCAAGAAACAAAAAGTGCACAATTCATGTGAAAGTTCGCGGCAGCAAAAAAAATTGTGCTATCCTTCTCTATTACAAGGCGTCTGAAGCGTGGTTGCTTCCTTTTGGTTTGTTTTGCCTTACAGAACGCTTTTTGCTAGTATTCATCAGAGTATATATAACACTTGTGTGTCACTCTTCGCAGGCATCCAGTATTTTGGGGTCCACGGAAACGGGTCGTTTTCCTATCGGCAGTAGCAGTTGAAATGGAAGTCCGGAAAAATGATGGGTAATTATAATATACTTATCTGAATTGCGGCCATTGAAATTGAGCTCGGAAAAGTTAACGAGGCAATAACGTCATTACTAATGACGTAACCTAAAGTATTATTCAGATTATTCACACTTGAAATTGGCAATCTAAATACACTAGCTTCGAGTGAAATATTCCTAAATTGGCGAAAGAAACAATGCTATTTGTTTTTCAAACGGCGTTACTCCTATGCCCTTTATCGTGTCTGCACTTACCAGCCCTGACTGATAAGCGTTTGCTCATTCTCTTAAACCCAAAATCACTTCGTTCGTTGAACAAGCATTGGTATAACATAAAAGTTATGGGAAGACTATGGTTATGTTTCAGAATCATGAGCGGTGTCTTAACAATGGCACTATCGTATCTCCTTTTTTCCTTGCAAGTGTCACTTGCGCCGCAAATATTTTGTTAAGCTATGCAGCAACTCGCCCAACGTCACACGCTGCTAAAGCACTTTCAATGGCTGGGCTGGTCAGGTCACCATAAGGGGCTTAAAATTTTCTATGAATGAGTGAATTGAAATTAAAATGAGTGGCTTAAAATTTTCTATGAATGAGTGAATTTTCTATGAATGAGGGCAACCTCATCTTGCTGGGTTAGATACCAATCGGGATGCACCAATTACGTACAATGAAATTACAAAGCACTTTTTACCTGGAACGCCCCATTTTTCCACCCCCACATCTGAAACTTAACCGACCGCAGGCATTAACCCTACGCCTATTACAGACACACACATACCCAAACGTTGCCACGCTTCACGTTTATTATCCCGATGCGTACCCCAGCGACACATGCCCACCATGTGGACACACAGCGAAACTCGCACACATGCTCTGGGAGTGTAGAAGAACTCCTCCCGACTCTGCCTCAAGAAAGTGGGAGAGGTCCCTCAGGAGCTCACTTCTCGCCGACCAGCAATGGGCCGTCCAGCAGGCCCACGAAGCGGCCGCCAGGTACTCCCTGTCGGTCCCTACGTGGGAGACGCCCGCTACGCGCTAAGCGCGTCCTGCAGGACTGAAATAAAGTTTTTTCATTCCATTCCAATGAGTGAATATTCACGAAACCAAACCTCCGCCACCACCTATGCCAAATTCTCAAATCAAAATAATAAAAGCTCCAGGACAGTAGGCAGTGCTTTGCACGAAATCACGTTCCGACAAGGCGATGTGCATACATTCAAATGTATGCCTGTCGCTATTGGACTTGCTATGCCATGTCTTTTTGTTGTTGTTGTTGTTGTTGTTGTTGTTTGGCGTTCTCGAGTGTTGCCGAGCGTGGCACTTTACCAACTCGTGGTTGCTGAGAGAGTGTGAGAAAAAGATCCCCCCCTCCCCCGCTGGCACCGTTCCAGGACAAGGACGGACGAATGGTTGGTAGCCGCGAGCATGAACCCTTAAAGGCTTTCTCCTTAAAAATTTCTAACGCGAATCACAGGGCTCCGAGAAAAAAAATACGAACGGTACGGGTGCTACTATAACAAGCTCAGTGAAAGCGATCGTTTGACGTACTACATCTCGTCCGGTCCTGTAAATTATGACGAAAAGAAAAGTTCGCCATGGAAACATTAACAGGCATTAGTTTTGTTATATTGCAAGTATTTGTTGTTATATATAGATAGCGCTAGCTAAATTTTGCCAGAATTGAAAATATGCTGACGCACTCTATGACGACCCGACCAAATAAATGTTGCTGACGGCATCATTTATTGAGTCAAAGTATTGTTGCGTTCTGCTTACTTGCTTAATTAGGCAAGATTAATAATCCAGCTCTTGATACAACGAAGCTAGGCAGAAGACACAAAAGGACAGAGCGCTCTGTCCTTTTGTGTCGGTCTGCTCGGCCGTTTCTTCTTCCCCGTAATGCGCTATACAAGTTCAAGTACGACGAACCAACTTGCCCAATCTTCAACACTCGAGGTGCGCTATCGCAATTCTACCACCATTGTCCCTATCCTGTCAGCTTTTGAGCAGCAACACAACCGACGAAATGCCATGGTAGTTTGCACGCGGAACGTTAGGAAGTGCTGCAATCACGGCGCGCATAAGCGCGCAAGCGAGCAAGTAACGTGTTTTTTTTTTGTATTTTGCGGGCCTATGCAGTAAACAGATAATCACTCATGCTAAGTATCTACAAAGTTAGAAACAGTCTGATCGGACATTTTGCAAACCAATCTAGAAATTTTCGCTGGAAACTTCTGCCTAGCTTCGTTGTATCAAGAGCTGGATTATTAATCTTGCCTAATTAAGCAAGTAAGCAGAACGCAACAATGCTTTGACTCAATAAATGGTGCCGTCAGCAACATTTATTTGGTCGGGTCGTCATAGAGTGCGTCAGCATATTTTCAACTCTGGCAAAATTTAGCTAGCGCTATCTATATATAACAATAAATACTTGCAAGATAACAAAACTAATGCCTGTTAATGTTTCCATGGCGAACTTTTCTTTTCGTCATAATTTACAGGACCGGACGAGATGTAGTACGTCAACCGATCGCTTTCACTGAGCTTGTTATAGTAGCACCCGTACCGTTCGTATTTTGTTTCTCGGAGCCCTGTGATTCGCGTTAGAATTTTTTAAGGAGAAAGCCTTTAAGGGTTCATGCTCGCGGCTACCAACCATTCGTCCGTCCTTGTCCTGTAACGGTGCCAGCGGGGGAGGGGGGATCTTTTTCTCACACTCTCTCAGCAACCACGAGTTGGTAAAGTGCCACGCTCGGCAACACTTGAGAATGCCAAACAACAACAACAACAACAAAAAGACATGGCATAGCAAGTCCAATAGCGACAGGCATACATTTGCATGTATGCACATCGCCTTGTCGGAACGTGATTTTATGCAAAGCACTGCCTACTGTCCTGGAGCTTTTATTATTTTGATTTGAGAATTTGGCATAGGTGGTGGCGGAGGTTTGGTTTCGTGAATATTCACTCATTGGAATGGAATGAAAAAACTTTATTTCAGTCCTGCAGGACGCGCTTAGCGCGTAGCGGGCGTCTCCCACGTAGGGACCGACAGGGAGTACCTGGCGGCCGCTTCGTGGGCCTGCTGGACGGCCCATTGCTGGTCGGCGAGAAGTGAGCTCCTGAGGGACCTCTCCCACTTTCTTGAGGTAGAGTCGGGAGGAGTTCTTCTACACTCCCAGAGCATGTGTGCGAGTGTCGCTGTGTGTCCACATGGTGGGCATGTGTCGCTGGGGTACGCATCGGGATAATAAACGTGAAGCGTGGCAACGTTTGGGTACGTGTGTGTCTGTAATAGGCGTAGGGTTAATGCCTGCGGTCGGTTAAGTTTCGGATGTGGGGGTGGAAAATGGGGCGTTCTATGTAAAAGTGCTTTGTAATTTCATTGTACGTAATTGGTGCATCCCGATTGGTATCTAACCCAGCAAGATGAGGTTGGCCTCATTCATAGAAAATTCACTCTTTCATAGAAAATTTTAAGCCACTCATTTTATTTTAATTCACTCATTCATAGAAAATTTTAAGCCCCTTATGGTGACCTGACCAGCCCAGCCATTGAAAGTGCTTTAGCAGCGTGTGACGTTGGGCGAGTTGCTGCATAGCTTAACAAAATATTTGCGGCGCAAGTGGGGGAGAATATAGGGGGAGACTATCGTGTTTTTAGCGTTATCAGCAAGATAGCGCAGTGAGCGCGCGGCGGATTTCATCTCTCCCGCGTATACTTTGGCCCGCGCATAGAATAAGGGGGGTTTACGCTCAATCGCGCACCCTTATCTTGCAGTAGGGAAAATTGTACGTCTTGGCTAGCATTTGAGTTCCGTAGGAACGATTCTGTTGTAGTTACCGGGCGCACAGAGGTCACTGCAACCGTTGCACATCCTCTGTTTGCGAAAAGGGCGCGCTTTTCAGACACAGCAAAGTAACAACTGAGGCGCTTATTCGCGTTAATCTGTACCTGTGAGTACGTTTCGTGCGTCTTTTGTGCGTGAGAATAGGCGGGGCGCGTTTAAATTTTATTTTCGCTATGCGCGTGACCTTCCAATTTTAGGCTATTGCGTTCACTGCTTCCCATTTGCGGCAAAGCTGTGACTTTTTTTTCTTTTAATGTGATAGCGTTAAATAACTTGTTTCGCGGAAATTCCGGCGTCGGCGTCGGTATGGGCATTACTGGTTGTGAGTGAAAAATCTTGTTGTCCATGACCGAATAATCAAGGAAGATGCCAATCAAATAAATAATAAAAATTCGCCGGCCCGAGTGAGGATTGAATCAAGGCAGTTTGCGTGGCAAGCAGATGTTAGTTCTACGCAGGCACGCGTCTGCTTTAAAATGCAGTGAAAATAACTGTCATGCTTTTAAAACACACGAGTCCTGCATACAGGCTTCACAACACATGTAATATCGCAGTAATGTTGCATGGTACAAACGTACATTGCTATCGGGCGTCACAACATGTGATTATCATGCCGACTTTGTAGTTCAAAGATGGCCTTATTTGTACAAAAGACAGGCGCGTTACTGAGCGTATTCCTTCAAGACCACGTGGTGGGTGTGTAGCAAGTTCGAAAACATTTCACATGCGTGATAACTGCTCGTGGTTTGAAGCATGCTACCGATTACACAGAATGCAGCCATATTCGAAAGCTTCACTAATGCAAGACACTTCAAGCTTTATTGCTTGCATTGTGGTAATGCACAATCAAACTTCTTGAGTAACACCATACAGTAAAAAGCATATATAGTAAGCTCATATCAGAACAGCGCAAAGACGATTAGCGAAGAAATAGTGAATGACGCGAGCACTGGCTGACTGCTGGTTCCTTCATTTATTTTATGCATTGAGTGGTTCAAGTACGCATAGGGACAGGATATCGCTATCACGTTCAGCTCTTAAAGGCGAAACTTCAGAATTCCGCCCCCCCCCCTTTTTTTTGCTTCGTTGGCATCTGTAGTAAGCAGAAAAAGAAAACAATTAATACTAAAAAGTTCAAAACTGAGAAACTGTCTAATCTGTCGTTCTCTAAACTGATCTACAACTTGGTCATTAAAAGTTCTTGCCCGGCTTCGTTGCATCCAAAGTTGGCTAATCAATCTTGCTTAAGTAAGCAAAAAATAAGCGGAACACAAAAAATACTTTGTGCTAATCTATGCAATAGTCTGCAATATGTATTCAATGACGTCGTCTTGGAGTGCGTCACCCTATTTTTAAACTCCGGGGCTCCAAGTCTGTTCCGTGAATGTATCCGACCGGAGCTGTCTAGTCTTGCAGAATGTAAGACCACGCAAATTTCTGACCGCAGCGGAGGCTGAGAACCCTGTATGTTGCATCTCAAAAACAGTTTACTTCGCACATTTACCACTAAAAAGCGAGAGACCAGATGCAGTTCATTACGTAAAACAAGTCATCGTTCTATTTTCATTTTTGCGACCACTGAAAAAGTTTATATTCGTTCGGAATCAACCATAATGTCGCTAGGAAGGTAGTGCTGCGGTGAAACATGCCCCCCCCCCCTTCTCAATACCGCTCATATTGGAGAGCCATGTGCAGGCCTATGCATTTTATCCTACACTGACGTGTAGCTCGTGCATGAGTTAGCTTGTGCGCAAAGGAACATGCTTCACTAAACATTTATTAATAATGGGCACCACGTTCTCTTCAACAGCAACACCGAAGGCATACTGCGGCAGTTCAACTTGGCTTGCAGCTCTTTTAAGAATTGGGTAAGTGTTCTGTGCATTTGCCCATCGGTATGTGGTGCTACGTATAGCAATACACAATCCGTGGCTTCATTTTTTTTTTCATTCATATGCTTAGACGTCTCAGGTTCCTCGAGAAGTGATCGAGGACGCCTTCCCAAACATCGATCCTCCTCAGGACGCGCTCGGTCTTCTCAGGCTCATCAAACGCTGCACGTTGGATTTCGACTCAATGTAAGAGCGTTCACCACTCTCGATTTGCTAACTTCAGTTTATTAGTTTTCAATACGCAACGTTCTCAAGTGAAGTAAAGGTGCTTCAGACACAAATTTTGAATATGCATTAAAAGCATAACTTGGACCTGCATTTGGAAATTTAAAATACTGCATACTATCTCGCAAGATTACGCACTAGATCTTTAACTGAACTGAAATATTAGCGTATAGTTTTTGTTACGCCTACCCTTTCTACTCACACAAAGCCAGCACGTGCATGCTACTTACTGCTTGCCAATCACACTTATCACAATGTCATACAATGATACATATGTACTACCAGTTATGGCCTGACTACGTTAAATGCTTAGCACATAAGTTCATCTTAAGGAAATTCACCGTCATTTTTAATGTGAGAGCCATTTTGTTCGCTATTTTGCATCATTTACTTCAATTAGTTCGCTCTTATTGGCTTAGGTTGGCAAAAAATATGGAGCTAACATACTCATTCAATAAATATTGCCAATTTCTCTCCTCGTGTTTTGTTATCAACCCGTTTTACTGTCAGTAATTCTCAGCGCAAACCACGCCGACACTGTTCGAGAAGCTTCGGTACGGCAGTAGATCATTTTGTTAAAATTACGCCCACTTCGTGAACAGTGCAGTTTATTCTGTAACCCGACAACGCTAGAATATTCAGTGGCAAGTGTGCAAGTGCCGACACGCCTCGCCACTTGTCAGTTGATCGACGGCCGACGCTCTGTTCGCTGCTATCAGTACTAGTGTGTCGCTGTAATCTTACTTTCCTTTTACGTGGCCACAGGTTAGGCCGAATATATAGATTACTCTTCACAGTACTGTCGGCTCCCCTTCGTCGACGTAATGACCCCGTGACATCTGGTGGAGCTGCTTACCGTCCCATGTACCGAACACCACCCTGCAGCCATGAGCCAAGCCCACATCGTGAAGAGGACGTTGAAGCCAACCTTGATCAGTGGGCAAGCCGCAGGCAGTGAGGGCTACATGCAGAGCACGGGACACTATCCGACTACAATCGCAAGCCCAAGGCCGCCACCACTACAGCGAGCACTATGACCTCCCGTGTGCCAACAACTGCCACGGTGGTAATGCAGCAGCCGAGAGAGCCACCGACCTGGTTGAAGAAGCGGACACCTGGCTGAAAACGTATGACCGAGTGACCGCCTTCAACCTAAGGGGCTCAGAATAAATAGCTGCGTCGCGTCTACTTTTACCGGGAAGATGTGGCGAGGACCTGGTTCCATAACCACGAATCGTCACCTCAAACCTGGCGCATTCCTTGAAACGTTCACGGGCCTCGCCCGAAAAGAGACGGCCACTTCTTTGCTGGAAAGACGGGTGCAGCTTCCGAATGAAAGGGCCACAATCTTTGCAGAAGTGATGATTCGTCTGTTCCGGCTCACCGACCCTGACATGAACGAGGAGAAGGTCCGTTTGCTTCCGCGAGGAGTTAAGCAAGACTTCTTCATTGGGCTGGTGTGGAACCGTCCCGACACAGTCCAAGAGTTTGTGTCGGAGGCTACGACAATTGAGAAAACGCTCGAAATGCATACCCGCCAGTACGATCGCCGATCGACGCAACACATTGCAACTGTTCACGCCCTCGACTCCGACCACATACGTGAAACAATCCGGCAGATAGTGCGGGAAGAGCTACGGAAACTACTGCCTTTTTCACAGCCCCAAGTGGACTCGATGGCCGACATTGTCCGCGAAGAAGTTCGGCAATAGCTTGGAGTTTCCGAAGTACCGCAGCCTCAACCGCACGCTATGAGCTACGCTGCTGCAGCCAGCCTGCCGCTACGTCCCGCCTCCAGGCCCACGCCAAGACACCGCACCGCTGAACTTCCGTCGCCAGACGCCGCCGCCACCACCACCGCCGCCACCCTAACGTTCTCCTCTCGGACAGCGCTACACATCAAAGAAAACGGATGTTCGCCGCGCCCCTGACAACCATCCCCTATGCTACCTCTGCGGGGAGGCCGTTCACACCTACCACCGCTACCAGTACCAACAGATGGGGCTCCGGGGATTAGCCGTCAAAGCCCCGCGTCCGTAGCTGGGCGAAAGGCTTTGTGACATCGCCGATTGCATCGCCGGAGTGGCAAGAACGACAACCATACCGTTCTGCGTCGCCGGGCCGGTACAACTCACCACACCGCCGGCCGTACATTGGCCTAATCCGTGGCTTGTCGCCTAGCCCGCATTTTTCAGAAAACTGAGGGCAACAACCGATGGGTGGGTGGTTGCTGTACGACGAACTACCGAAGATCCTCCGCCGCCGACGACAACGCCTCGACGAAACCTTAAAACACCACGGTATCTAGAGCGAACCCTGACATCGAAACCTCACTTACCGAAGATGACCTCTTGACGCAACACGAACCATCCGAGCAAGCCGACGTAATCGTGAACCGCCACCACAGCCTAACTGCATCACAAGACAACAAACTAGCGACCTCAGCGTTCCTATCGATGTCCACAATAAGACAGCTCTCGTTGACACCGGAGACGACTATTCCGTCATCAGCGAAGCGCTCACCACGAAGTCGAAGAAAGTGAAGACCATATGGGAAGGTCCTGAGATCCGGACAGCTGGAGGTCCCTTAGCAACACCGGCAGGAATCTGCACAGTGAGAGTCTCCATCAACAACTGGATTTACCCCGCAAGTTTTGTAGTCCTACAACGTTGCTGCAGACACATCATTCTTGGTCTGGACTTCTTAGGCCTTCACGGGGAAGTCATGAACCTCAAATCAAAGTCGATAACCTTATCGACAAAAAATACCTGCCGCCACACACGCCATCAGGAAACCACGCCCTAAATGTACTGGAAGAACAAGTCACCATTCCCCCTCGCTCTTGATTGATTGATATGTGGGGTTTAATGTACCGAAACCACCACATGCTATGAGAGATGCCGTAGTGGAATGCTCTGGAAATTTCAACCACCTGGGGTTCTTTCACGTGCACCCAAATCTGAGCACACGGGCCTAGAACATTTCCGCCTCCATCGGAAATGCAGCCGCCGCAGTCGGAATTCAATCCCGTGACCTGCGGGTCAGCAGCGGAGTACCTTAGCCACTAGACCACCACGGCGGGGCTATTCCCTCTCGCTCTAGCGTCAGCATTTCTGTCGGCACACAGATATCAACAAATATGCTGAGCGTCATTGGAGGCGACCAGTACCTGTTGATCAACCGCGAGATTTGTGTCGCCAGGGAATAGCCGAGCTGTGAGGAGGAAAAAGTAGTGATGCTTTCAAGCTTCAGCAACGAATACAAGCATGTGAGCAAAGGCACCACGGTCGCCTACGTCGAAGACATAGTGGAAGCCAGCAACGCTTTCGCTCTCGCCGAGTCTACCGAAGCTCCTACGACAAACCAAGCATGTCAACGGTGAGTTGCTTTCGGCGTTAGCACAAGCTTTCCGATGCATAAGCAAGAACAGCTCATAACTCTGCACCGACAATACAAGGAGTGTTTTTCATCGTTGAAAATTCGAGAGACCCTGGTCGCAAAACATCCCACCGTAACCGAGGAGAGTGCCAGGCCACTCCGTCAGAGCCCCTACAGGGTGTCGACGCCAGGACACGACGCTATAAAGAATCAAGTTGACGAAATGCTACGTGACAACATTATCTAGCCTTTAAAGAGTCCATGGGCGTCACCCGTTGTGTTAGTCAAGAAAAAGGACGGAACAATACGCTTCTGCATTGACTATCACCGCCTGAACAAGATCACGAAGAAGGACAAATATCCTCTTCTCCGATAGATGACGCGCTGGATCGACTTCACAATGCGAGATACTCTTATTTGTTGAACCTCAAGAGTGATTGTTGGCAAATTGAAGTCGACGAGAGAGACCGAAGAAAAACTGCTTTTATTACACCGGACGGCCTGTTCGAGTTTAAGGTCATGCCCTTTGGTCTTTGCTCAGCAACCGCGACTTTCCAACGTGTTATGAAGTCAGTACTGGCCGGCTTGAAGTGGCAAATTTGCCTTGTGTACCTGGATGATGTCGTGGTGTTTACCTCAAGCTTCGATGAACTCCTCCAGTGCCTTGAAGCTGTACTACAAGTAATTAAGAACTCTGCACTCACCCTCAAAGCCGAAAAGTGCCGCTTTGGATATGAGGAGCTCTTGTTCCAGGGCTACGTCATCAGCAAGTCCAGCGTTCACCCCGACCCGCCAAAAACAGACTCCATTGCCATCTTCCAGCCGCCTACCGACACGAAGGTTGTGCGTCGATTTTTCGGCCTATGCGGCTATTGCAGGCGGTTCGTGAAAAACTTCACCTGCATTGCAGAGCCACTCACTAACCTTACCAGGACTGACTTGGAGTTTAAGTGGGAAACGCCGTAGGAGGATTTCAGGAACTGAAATGACGCCTGCAGACGCCTCCGCTACTTGCGCATTTCGGCAAATTCGCCGAGACAGAAATACACACCGACGCCAGCAGTGTGGGGCTCGGTGCCCTTCTTGTACAGAGGACTAACGGAGTGGAAAGAGTCATCAGTTATGCTAGCCGGCCGCTATTAAAGGCACATACCAAACTTTCTACAACAGAAAGGGAATGTCTTGCAATCATCTGGGCTACATTGAAGTTCCGTCCCTACCTTTATGGAAGGCCCTTCAAAGTTGTGAGCGACCACCACGCCTTGGGCTGGCTAGCTAACTTGAAAGACCTTTCAGGTTGCCTCGCACGCTGGAGCCTGAGCAATTCGACGTTACCATGCAGACTGCCTGTCTCGTGCCCCCGTGGAACCATCACCGAAGGACGACTCGGACGATGACTGCTGTTACGAAGACAAGACGCCAACACGGTCCCGAAGGCGCCACTGCTCCGAACTCTGCCGACAAGGTCACCAGCCGTTTGGTAGCGTGTGTTACTCAGCTCACGACAGCTTCTACGCAGAGCTGATAGACGAGCGGACGAGACCACGGTGAGTTAGAGCAAGGTTTATGTATAGTACAGAAATAGAGGCATTACAAATTCGGCACTGGGGCCGACAGCTTAGGGACATGAAGAGCTAACATGTCTTTTCTGACACATAGGTCTAATGCTGGCGACGCGCCGCAGGGCTTTTCTTTAATGGGCACCAGGTGGATCCTTTGAGTAACCAAATGTCCAACCAGAAGCGCCGCTGGCCGTGATGTCGGAATCCTCCAATGGGGCCCACCGCTGCGCGTGGTTGCACCAAGGACGAGGAATGTTGCCACGCATTGCGTAAGACTCGCCAGACTGGAAGGCGCCGATTGCTGCGCGTGGTTGCAGCAAAGGACGAGTGACGTTCCCCCGCGTTGCGTAAGACTCGCCAGACTGGAAGGCGCCGATTGCTTCAACTGGCTCGCGGGGTGAGGGAGCTCGCGGTGCGTTGCGTGACAGACCGGCGCAGCCGCTTGATGACGTCGTTGAGTTGATCGCGTCAGGCGGGCTTGATTGCTGGCCTTGACACAGATTGCCTTTTGTAGAGGCATTGACGTTCGGTGTGGACTCGCAGACGTAACACTGCGTCTTAGGAGTCAAAAGTACCGACGACTTTGCCGAGCGACAGCGAGCTGACCAGGAACTCATGAGCCATGTAGAACACCTCAAAGGCACGGCCGTTGTTGTCCCCAAAAGTACTCAAATGAGGAGTTGAGTCGGTTTTCTTGTGGAACGGCGTTCTCCTGAAAAAAAAAAACTCGCCACTTCAGGCCAACTACGTGACCTCGTCGTAGTACCTTCAGCGTTACGTTGAGAAGTTTTAGATGCTCTACACGACGACTTGATGGCTGGACACCTCGCTGTTTCCTGTACGCTCACATGAATACAAGTACTACTGGCCATGTCTTTCGGCCGACGTCACTCGTTATGCGAAGACATGCCGGGACTGCCAACGATGAAAGACACTGCCGACCAGGCCAACCGGACTTCTCCAACCCATCAAACCACCTCACCGGCCGTTCCAGCAAATCGGCATGTACTTACTCGGGCCGTTCCTGACGTCGAATTCCGGGAAAAAAAATGGATCGTCGAGGCCACCGACTACCTCACGCACTACGCCGAGACAAGGGCCTAGCCCAAAGGCAGTGCCACCGAGGTAGCAAAGCTCTTCGTCGACAACAGCGCCCTGCGACATGAAGCTCCACAGGTCCCCGTTACTCACAGAGGTACGTCCTTTATGGCGGACCTAACTCAGGCAATCCTGAGGTACAGCCAGACAAGTCACCACCCTACCACTGCCTATCATCCACAAATCAATGGCCTCACTGAGCGTCTTAAAACCATCGGCGATATGCTGGCTATGTAGGCTGACGTCGAGCACAAGACGTGAGATGAAATCCTCAACATTCGCATACATTACGGCCGTCCAAGAAACTACATAGTGGACGCCGTTCAAGTTGGTCTATGGAAGGAGCTTGGCAACGACGCTCGACGCAATGCTTCTGTCGCTGAGAAGAGAACCTCGACGTCACCGCCTGCCTTTAGCGTGCGGAAGAACCTCGTCATCAAGAATCAGTAGGCGACCGACAGCCGCAGTTACAATGTTCGACGACGCTTCGTAGAGTACCAGCCCGGGGACCGTGTCTGTGTATGGACGCCGATACGCCGACGTGTGCTCTGTGAAAAACTTCGGTGACGGTACTTCGGATCGTACAGAGTAGTTGGACGTCTCGGCCTACTCGACGACGAGGTTGTTCCCGACAGCATTACGAACTCTCAACGGCGCCGTGCTCGACGTGTGGTGGTACATGTCGCACGCCTCAAGCCATTTCATGCGCGAACCTTGGGACTGCATTTTGTTGTGTTTTATTGCTTGTACTTATTGTTCATTTTCTTTATTTTTGTACTTTCATTTCATTGCGATAGCAATCATATGTGGACACTTTCGGCAGGATTTCGCAGCTGGCGTCGATATCGGCGCTAATGTCATGGACCGTATATGTATACGTATCTATATATATGGACACGCAAGAAAGAAAAAAATTCCAGAAAAAAAAGAAGACTCCGGCACGCGGATTCGAACGTGAGACCTCCGCGTCGTGAATGCGAGGCGCTAACCACTAATCCACCGTGAGATACCCACTTTAACGATAAAACGGCAAGCTGTTCATATCTCTCACTTACCGCTGTTGGCGTGCATTGTGGCAAGGGGGGGGGGCTATCGTGTTTTCAGCATTATCAGCAAAATGGCGCAGTGAGCGCGCGGCGGCTCTCATCTCTCATGCGTATACTTTGGCCCGCTTAGAGAATAAGGGGTTTGTAACGATCGATCGCGTGCCCTTATCTTGCAGTGGGGAGAATCATACGTCTTCGCTAGCCTTTGAGTTCCGTCGGAATGATTCTGTTGTAGTTGCCGGGCGCACAGAGATCACTGCAATCGTTGCACATCCTCCATTTTCGAAAAGGGCGCGCTTTTCAGACAGGGCGAAGTAACGACTGAGGCGCTCATTCGCGTCAATGTGTACCTATGAGTACATTTCGTACGTCCTTTGTACGTGTGAAACGCGGGGCACGTTTCGATCTGCTTGCCATTCTTCACGTGACCTTCCAATTTGTTGCTATTGCGTTCATTGCTTCGCCTTTGCGGCAAAGCTGTGACTTTTTTTTTTGTTAAAGCATCGGGACGATGCCTTTTTCAGAGGGGGCCAATGCCACATTCTCTCCTCGTGGTTTGTTATCACCCCGTTATACGGTCAGTAATTCTCGGCGCAAATGACGCCGACACTGTTCGAGAAGCTTCAGGACGGCAGTGGATCATTTTGTTGAGATTACGGCCACTTTGTGAACAGTCCAGTTTATTTGTAGCCTACATCGCCGCTAGCGATAACGCTTTGGCAAATGTATAAATGCCGACACGCCTCTCCACTTGTCAGTTGATCGACGGCTGACGCTCTACTCGCCGCTATCAGTGCCAGTGTCTTGCTGTAATCTTATTTTCCTTTTACGTGGCCACAGGTTCAGCCGTATTATTAGATTATTTTTCTAAGCACTGTCTGTTACCCTTCGTCGATGTCACGACCTCGTGACAAAATGTTTAGCGCGTAGGGCTCACTTGTACTTGACTCAGACTCATCAATATTTTACCTAACCGGACTCACTTGGACTCGGACTTCATAATATTTCAGGGGCGAAGCTCCTTATGGGCTAGCCTTGTCCGGCATCCATCGATGTACTGGCGTCCACACTCGTATCACAACACCTGCTACACAGCTGTGGAGAAACCACCTGCGCCATCCGTTCGTCCGGGCGTGTGTCAGTGAATACGTCTTCCTTCGGTGCGTCCATCCGTCCATCTGTCCTTCTTTCAAACTAGTCGGCGACTTCAACTTAGACATTATAGACCTTAAGATAGCTACGCCCACTCGTCATCATTCACTTCGTGGAGATACGTAGATTTTTCGTCTCAATCATGCTCACTCAGACTTGGGACTTGATCTAAGTCTGACTTAGTCGACTCGTGGGTGAGTTTGCTAACCCATGTGCAGATATACTGAACCTTCAGCGGATTTCGACTGAATGTCCATAGTTCTGTTCCTGCAGCGAGTTTTTTTCCAAAGTTTCATCGATGAAGACGTATATGCAGAAGATGGCCTCACCTGGCTGATCCAGATCTAGACAATGTTCTAGCACTGCCACACTGTCCTCCACTCCCATGTCGGCGTCTTGCGAGTAGAAATCACCAACGACTTCCAAGGTTATTGCCGACTGCTGCCTTAGCGCAAGGCCAGCGCTATCGTCGTATGGTAACGGATTCAGGCGATATTAGGTGGTGATGAAGGTGAAGGCACGATCCTGTGCAAGCACTACATGTTCTGTCACTTTTTGAGCGAAAAGAAATTGTGTTGAAATTGAAGTGTATACATTTCGTTCTTTACACCTTGATTGTGCATGGGTGCCCTGTGTCTGTCTGAGATTTCTGTTACTGGCAGGGCATTAAAATAATAGAATTCACAGTTGAGGAGGCGCTTGTGCGGCTGTGTTGGAGTAAATTAACAATGAATGCGCTCTATGCATGGACACTGTGACAATTCATCAATTTGTTTTTTTAACATACTGTCTTGGTAATACGTGAATTCAGGTATGTTTCTTCGAACATATATTACAAAGGATCAACTGCACAGCGAGACAGGATAATGGCATACTTAATCTCTAGGCTAATGCTTACTTATACTCTAGGCTAATGGCACAACTCCAAAACTATCGATACCATTCCCAACCTCTATCTAGTTTTGGAGGCACTGCGTTTGTTTGCTTGCTTTTTTTTTCCTTGAAGGACCACATGTCTCAATTTCTGAATTTCATACTACTTTACGTCCAGTTTCATCACAGCACAGGGAAGGTTTTAAGGTGCAATATTTTAGGCGAGAACCATATCCCTCCTATCAGCTTTACGAACCGTTGAAAACTGTAATTTGTAATGAAAACTAATGAATATTAAGTTTATGATAGCAAACCTACTATCCTGTGGCATGTAAGACAGGAACTAGAGGAAGAAGGTGCCAACGATATACATAAGCGTAAGAGTGGCATGACTAAAACTCAGTAAAAGGTCAGCATCGCATCTAGAGAGCAAATCACTGCAAACTTGAGACGAGACAAACGTATCAATGAAAGCGATCTTTATCCGTCAATACAAAAAAAAAGTATAGAGTCAACATGGGAAGCCTGTGAACGAGACAAGTGAGGACTCTTTTCCTCATGCCATTGATGTCATGACTCCATGTGCTTCGCATCAACTCAATACCCATATTCTTACATTTAGACTACGCTAGCTCAAATCGCACAAATCAACACGTACGAGACAAAAAGGTGAGTACGTCTCAAATAATTCAATTCGTACACAACGTAGGGCTTAGAGCACACGTGTAATGCACATATACAGATCCATAGTTATACCTTAAGGATTATTCTCCATCGCAATTTAAATAATTTTGTAAAGAAACACAGTAGCATGGGCCTAATTCACAAATCTTATCTTGCATAAGTGCATTTTCTTATCGATCAACATGCTTTGCAAAAATGCGTAAATGATAAGTCCCGCATCATTATTGGCTGAAGTATTTTCCACCAAAAAATTTTAACATAAGGCATTCTGTTAATACGGGCCGAGATTCGGGGCAGCCCCAAAGCGTCTAAACATGTGTGAAAAAACGTGAGGGGGGGGGGGGGGTTGGGGGTGGTTTCATAAGGACCTCAAGCGAATCCCGCTTGATCCCCTTCTGACGCCTGCATTGAAGAAATTTGAAGGAACAAAAGTTCACAAGCTAGTAAAGGTAACGTTACTGTGTGGTCGCTGCCCAGAGTGTTGTATAAGTGAGACGGAGAAAAATTGACTGCAACTGAGAAAGCTCGCTGACCGCACCCCTGTCCATCACGTGGTGAACACCATGCAATTCGGGTGATGTGCAGCACGGCACAGACGAGGAACAAACAAATAAAGTTTAGGAGAACAGAGATTCGGGCAAGTTTGTTGGTATTCTTCCGGAAAACAGCGCAACAATACGAGGATGAAGAAGGACGTAGCAGCGGGACGCAGCTCCTGTCCCATGAATATTTTTCTTTCGTCCTCCTCAGGTTGTTGTGCTGTTTTCAAAAGGACAAAGAAACATATGAGACAAGTTTCTTTGTATTTTGTCTGTGCCGCCTTGCACGTTTACCCAAGTTTCTCAACTCGTCCTGCTTGCTGTGTTAATTTAGTAAACGTCAGAGCACTTGAACAAAACATTGGTCAGTTGTGTGGAGAAGAGAAGAGATATAACATCACTCCCACATTCCTTTAACTTTGCAACAACGCTACCGTGCACTACTTGCACGTGAAAAATGACACTTAGCGAGAACGAAGCTTGCAAAGCATTTTAAATTGTTATTAACGTTGGTCCATGTATGCATGGCACTGTGCCATTGGTATTGCTTGATGTCGGGCAAGAAGCTAACATCTGCTGATGCCGTTTGTCTATAGTGTGACATGACAGCGCCTTCATGACATTTACATTGTGACGTCCCGCAAACACGGACTGAACCCCAGTCCTTTCAAAATGTTTATGGTCGTTTCTTAAACCCACGCATTAAAAAAAAGGAAAAGAAGGCCTTCGGTGTAACGAATGGGCATTCCGGAGTGGAGTACCTGGAAGGATTATTTCTACTGTTCTCGCGCCCCCCCCCCCCCCCCCGCGCAAACACGATGACCGGGCGGCGCCTTGTCTATAGACAGTGTGACAGTGTACCGTGGCAATAATACGCGCGCGCCCTTCAGATTTGTGGCATGGGGGAGCAGCAGAGCACCTTTTGTTGGTTTGGGGAATGCGACCCTGCCGCAGTGCCTGTGCCGGGTCCAGTCTGACTTTCCGTCAACCTGCGTGGCTCCAGGGCTCATTACTGAGTTTTGCGCGGATGGCCACCCGCGGCATTGAATGACGAAGAAGCGGCGGCTACAGATAATTTCGCGGGAGACACCGAGCTGCATGGAGACGTCGAGACTCGTTCTGGACATCAGCTCATCAAGCCATCAAGTACTAGAAACCGGTACAATTGGTTCGGCTGAAAACATTTTGGCACAACATTGCAAACTCCGGACGTTGACCATTATAGACGACGCACTTTGTCGGAAGCATCGGGACCATTGTTCGCCCGTAATTAAAGTGTCTTCAAACGGCTCGCCCATCTCTTTCCCTGAGGCTTCAGTTTGTACATTGTTACTTGCTCGGCTTTGTTTGGGAGAAGGTTTTCTACTGATGTGGGCCACGGGAGCGGCCGTCGAAGACGACACACTCCGACTGACATGAAAATATGCCGTGTCGATAGTGGCGATTGGTTTGGTGCCCCGGTAGGGTGGAGTCGGGTCCTACAAAAAGGGACTACGAGACGATGCGAGGAGAGTCAGAGATACGATGCGAAAGGAGTCAGAGAGACGGAGCGTTGAGATTGAGATGGTAGAGAGGTGGAATGGAAAAGGAAGATAACGGTGCGAAGAGATAGCGATGAGAGGCGTTGAGATGATGACTGGGACAAAGACGATACGATGAGGAATGAAAGTTAGGGATAGGAGGCGAGTGAATGGAACGTTACGAGAGAGGGCTAAGATGGAAATCACTGAGAGGCACGACGAAGGCGACGATGACGAAGACGATGAAGACGCTGACAAATTGGACAATGACCCCAGGAAGAAGCCCTGAGCCCCGACTCGAGCAATTAGCTCCGAGGCCCCCGTCAACATAGACCTTTCGTGAGACGGACTTTATGCACCTTATTTAGATTAGCTTTGCGGGAAGGAGGTGGCAAATTGAGACATTGCGCGGTTTTATTAATTAATGACTTGATCATTTGTGTCGTCGTGTGTTTACTCTGTATTGAGGCACCCTTGTATTGTCACAGTTACTTCGCTTATGAATCCTGTTTCGCGTGTCGTGAGTATTTGCTGATGTGTTACAATTTCGTGTAACAGAGATGTCGTTGACGGACAGTATTTGTGTACGCCATTTGCACTTGCTATTAAATTAAATGAATCAGTAAACAGAAACAGGTGGTAGCGTCTCTTACTTCCCGGCCCCAGCACGAATCCCTGTATGTGAGAAGTGATTGAGACACATAGCCAAGAGGGAACAGGATAGACAAGGGGTTGAGTGGTCTTCCCTCTCTTTGGTAATCGGTGGCGTAGCTGGGGACGTCTCAACATCAAAAGATAATTTTGCACTGTTGCTGCTCATTAAGACCTTCTTCACAAGGGGTTGATGAATAATGGGAAAACAAGTTAAACCCAGAATAAGCATGGCAAATTGTTTTGTCGTGAATATCAAGAAATGGTGAAACTATGAAAAAGCTCCATCATTTGGCGATCAATTACAGTGGAGAGGGTGACGCTACGCTTGCAGGCATTGCCTACTTCATCGAAACAATCGAATAAATAATCATGGCAAGGTTTTTACCACCCAAAACTATCATGATAATGTGAGGGACGCTGTTGTTAAGGGCTCCGGAAATTTTGATCATCTGGTGTGTTCTGATTGTGTGTTTCTTGAAGGAAAAAGAAGAGAAAAGTGAGCCCCGTAACTGTCTGCATCAGGTGCGACACCTCAGCAGTAGTTTACTGTGCACCATAATGGAAGAACACGGGTCTCCAGCCTTCCACCGAAATGCGCCCGCCGTGGCCAGAATTCGTGTCAGCAGCTCAGCACCGTAACCTCGACACTTCACAGGAGTACGTCCCGAGCATGGAACGTTAAAACAAGGTCCATTGCTCAAGGTCCATTGCTTTACTCCGCGTCACGTTCTCTGTCAGGAGCGGCTGGACGCCGATTAAATGAGAGTAGTCAAACAGCATGCGAAATCCTTGTGGGGTGTGAAACTTCGTGAGCTTGAACCATGTAATAGGAAGATTTCTGTTTTCAATTTCACCACCAAATAACTTACTAGTCCTTGGAGAGGCTGTTGTAGATGATAGTCACTGCAGACCCCTAACCTTGGGCCAAAAATGTTGCCTTAAACTTAATCGAAAACCAACGGTTGTTTCAAGCCTACCGCGCAGTATCACTAGACTAGTCCCTGAAGGAGGGGGGGGCGGATGAACTGGGTCAGTTGTTATGACATGATTCGACATAGTAGGCGCAAAGAAGAGAACGAACCAAAAGGGAGAAAAACACACATAGGGTGCCCTGTATGTGTGTGGTGGGGGGGGGGGGGGGGTTCTCTTTTTGTCCGTCGTCTTTGTGATTTCGAATGTTATAATAGTCTCTGAAGATCGCTCGCATTTGACTTCAGACTGCATTGCAAGCTAGCATCAAGGGATCTAGTAAGTAACTTAGCCCTCCTGATACTTTCCCACACAGATATCAAGAAAAATACGTCGTGAAACGCACGCACGCACTCACACACACACACCCACGCGCGCGCACACACAACACCCGTGTGGTGTCCTCATGTCCTGGTTTTTCGCGCTGTGAAAACATGTCGATCCCAAATCGCTGACTAGCCAAAGCAACCGTTTGATCAACCGTTTTGTCAGTATACACACATGCAAAATTTCACGGGGTCTGGTGAAATGGGGATCACCGCCCCCTCCATGTTTAGACCAGCGTCTGCTTTTTTCACTCACCAACAAGGCGCACATTGCAACCCATATCATGTACTGCACAATGTGGTGTGTGTCAATGTTAATTGCGTATATACATAAGCTCTAATTTCTCGGAACTTACTGTCCAGTGGAAGGGTAGTATAAAAGATACCGCCTCGGCATCTCTGCAGAACAAGTTGGGAAATTACTTGTAGTGCTTCCAAAGTGAACTAACTAACGTTGGCCTGCTGCCGTTATCTGTGATATATATAATGGTTTCATGCGTATGTCCTCAGTTTACTTCAAAGCATGCATTTATTTATGCTACTGATTCCACTAATACACTGATGCTAAATGCAGGTCTCCAGAGGCACAGCAAGCGATGAAACAACCCGAGCGGTTCTTCGTCGAAACCTTTCCAGGCTTTCTGATGGCCGTGCATGGCGTGGTTCGGCGCATTTACTGGCGCCGCAGTCCCACTATCGATGCCTTCTTCTGACCACAGTAACGAAGGTGTCATTACCTCCATTTGGCAGACAGTGACCGAAATCGCCGTGCTCCAATTGCCTGTCGCATCCAACCCCTTCGTGCGGCACGCCTCGGAGCCACGCACATTTTCTTGGCTTCTGAGCGGAAGGACAAATAATCAAGAGACTGCTCGCTGGGTCACCAGGCACGTATGGTGACTACCAGGCTAGACCTGTTCGGAACACTGCGCAAAGACTGCACGCGCTAATATGCGCGACGCCTGTAAGAATGATTTTTCTGCCGCGGTGGGCCAGATGGTGTGCATGATTGGCCGAGCGTCTCGAGCCGCGCGTCTTCGAGGAGCGTGCCGTGCGGCTCTCCGGGCCGCGGGCGGCGGACCGAAAAGAGCGATGCAGTTAATTTGCGCCGCGAATAAAGTTGGCCGCCGCTGTGGCCGCGCGAGATTGTCGCCCCCTTCCGATTCGGTGATTATCGGCTGGGCGCCGGCAGCAGCCGCCGCCATAATAAACGGCGACAAGGGAGAGACGTGATCAGCGGGGACTGCCTTTGTGTGGTGCCGCTCCTTCTCGGCGACCAGAATGGGGGCCCGAGCGGGACACTCCCGCGGGCTCACACCCTCAGCCATTGTGCGCGAACCCACACTGACAGGCGCTGTGGGCAGAGGAACACGACCCGGCCTTTTCTTGTCGGCAGCGCGAGCATGCATCAAGAGCGGCCAATGGTCCCTTTTGGAGCTCTATTTACGGACGTCATGTTCTCGGGATCGCTCTGTGTAAGCGACGAGCCTTCTCTACTTTATTTCTTCTCTGGCGCGACGCGCGATGGATGGCCGCCGCGGAGGCCCGGCACATTGTCAAACAGAATTTTACGAGACATGTTCGGCCACGCGTGCCGCCGCTGCGTTGGCGCATCAGAACGCGCCCCGCTCGGCTCTTTCTGTTTGCTCAATGTGTGCAACTCCTCCGCGCCGAGCGGAGGAAACGTCCATCTTTTCTCGGAAACTGTCTCGCCCTTTCTCGCGCGCGCGCGCGTGTGTGTGTGTGTGTTGTGCGTAATTTGTTGGACGAAAACTCGGCCCAACGCGTGCCAACGCACGCGAACAAGTCTTTCTGCAGTATGCAAGCTAGCTACTGTCAGGGCCTGCTACATGATCCCGTACACCCATCTGTAGCACTCGGGTGTTACACGCCTTCCTTTTACCAATCTTACAGCGCCCAAAAAACACAAACACAAAACATAACCAACCAGTAGGGTTGGCGATGTCAATCACCCAGGTATTCAGTAGGTATAAGGGTTCACTTTCACACCGAATCTGAATTCGCTTTTTTCAAGCCACGGGAACGGGCTTTAAACATTCGAGATCTTTGCGAGATTTACAAGAAAGACTTCGTGCGAAGAGGCGAAGGTGGAAGCACGAGAGCATGAATGAATGTGCGCTGGGAACGGTGCGACCGCTGTTACGCTCACTATTGTGGCCACCATTCGCTTCTGGGCCGCCTAAACGGCTGTCCATGCGGTGTCCCTTAAGGTGTTGCCTTTTGCTCGATCCGATAAAGTCCCCTTGACTGAGTGAGCACAAAGCGATACAGAGGCGCTTCTCACCCCCCGTTCGCGTGGCTCAAAGGTGGAATTGAGCTGTCTGAGGGGTAGCAGTCGCCTTTGCGAGGAAAGCCAGCGGCGTGGCACCCTCGCGTGCAGTCACGCGAACTCGCGCGGCGGGGCTGCTGCCTAGGCCGGCCGGAGCTTCAGCTACGAGCGTGAGCTGCCTGCCACTCGCTGGGCCGGCTCCTGGTGACGTGACAAGCTGGACGTCCTTCTGCTGATTAAACGTGACTGGGTCTCGGCGAACGTGAACAGCGAGACTTCGCAAGTGCTCGCACGCGTTGTGTTGGGAGCGCGTGCCGCCAGAACTTCGTTTGTGTAGGCCTCGCCGCTGGCATTTACTCCCCCTTTTTTCGCGAATGGCTGCGCAGTGTTCGCATTCGGGGTCTAGGGGTTAACCAAGTTCTTCCCATGTGAAGGCCTGCATTTCGTCTGCTCAGCTGATACCCATGTCAGATCAGAAACATGAATTCAACAAAGTTATAGCTCCTCCGCATGCTTCCACATCGGTTTCTTTTCGTTTCTGTCTCAATCGCTGCTTTGGCATCTCAATCGCTGAACTGTACTGTTGATTCACAGTGGCTTTACGCAGTAAAATCTCTGCCAGGCCGGCAAGGCTGCAGAAAACATGACTTATATGGTTTTTTTTCTTTTTTTTTCTTTCTTGCGTTTAACGTGCTTGTTCTCCCATCCCACAGTTAGGGTATTGTTATTCTTTCCAGCTCTATAGAGTCTGACGATGAAAAAAAGCGTCAGAATTTTATTTTCATGGCAATCAAATATTCTTTATTAGACTGGGGTTGGTACCAGGTATTTCAAACAACATAGATAGTATGGAAGACGTGGTGGGTGGCACGTACCGTATTAGTCTTGACCATTGGAGGGCACTGAAATACTTTCAAAGCGCAGTATATGGCTGCTCCTTTCATCCCAATGGTATTTCTCTTTTAAGATAAGTTCTTTCATTAGAAAAAGGGAGGACCAAAGGTCAGTGGTGGGGAGGCTAGAGGAGGGGAGACTGGAGCTGAGCTAGCGATTGAGTTCATTATGCTAACGGGATGAAGTTACGTTATCGTGTTCTACTCTGTGAAAGCGAACCTCAAGCTTTGAGTAAAGCATTGTTCGTAGTTTCACGGCTAGCCGGTCTCAAAAGAAGTCAACAAGCGGTGATTTCGAGGTATCTAGGGTCCGTTTTCTACGTTATAATTCGCACGTTTTGTGATCTCGCAAAAAGGCACTAATTGCCGCAGTTTTGATGACGAAGTATGCTCACGTGCTTACATGGTGTGTTCAACAAGCAGTGCGACTGTTTGACCCGTCGCTGTCTGTTTGAGAAATAAGTACGTTCACTTCGAATAAAGAATTTAAACACGCACCCTTTCATGAACGGACTCCTGCTTGATGTCCTTGCTTTCAGTCTAGCTTGTTAGACCATGCCTGGTTCAGAGGGGAGAGAAAGATCTCTTGCTGAAATCCAGGCGCTTTTGCAGGCATGCCTATAGCCACAGACATTTATGTGTGTACATGAAACGCAGCGCGAAAGGAGTTTTAAGTTCTACAGGACAGTGGTGAAAAAGTAAAAAAAATGTTAATTTACATGAGCGAGCAAACCTGTTCATGACATTTAGAGATAAGACGATGAGCGAATTCAGGCTTGCATTATGCAAAGTTCTTATTTGAAATCCAAACCTCATCCAACTAAAGTAAAGGCTGGCTAGTTTTAAAATCTGTTTTTACTCTCGAACGTACATTTTGATTTTTAAACACATCAATTTTTGTTGTTACCGACGATGAAGCAGCAAGTTGTAGCGCTGAAACCAATTTTCCGAGAAGCCAGTGGTAACAAGATAGATACGCGCTTGGCCTAACGCATCAACCGTACCCAGCTTCGCATTATGCAGCGTAATTCTACCGTCGCTTGAAGATCTAAAACAATTTTGGGAGACTAATTTTTTAGAGGTATTGTAACAAGAAATCACAGGCCTGCCACTGTTTGGGGGGGTTTGAGCATGAGATTAAGATCCCACTTAGTGATATAGTCGAGTCGCAAGTGTTTGACCCCTGGGTTGAAATTCGCCGAAAATGGGTCCTACGTCAGAAGCCCGAAAACCTCACCATGCTGCGATATATAAACAACCGTTAGACGTCATGTCTGGTGTGTTTGTAGTGACCGGTAAGATAACAGCTTCCTGCACTGAGCCCATAATAACACCCTCCTAGAGGCTCGAGTACTGTGCGATGTCAGTGCTAATTAAAGAACACCTAATGGTCATAATTAGCGAAGCCGTACACTACAGTGCGCAGTATAATTGTTGTGTTTTTTTGACATCAAGCCCTTAAATTTCTCATGTATAATGATAGCGCTGTATTAGAAATGGGATGAGCGCCGAAATAACACTGTCTTTGAAATCTACAACCCATTCATTCTTGCGTTCCTTGCACATTAAATCTTTTCATATTGTCGTCTCCAACTTTTTAAAAGAAATATTAAGACAAGGCTTTTGATATCGCACCCGCTGTTTTGGTTAAGATGTGTGCGAGGCAATACTTAGAGATAACACCATGTGGCTAAAGCTGACAACGGAGCTTCGGGTTACAAGTCTCAGCTTTGGAGTTATGAAATTAAACCTTTATGTATAACCAGCTTCAACTTATAATAAACTCAATCGTTGGCCAACTCGGGTATGCTCCATGCACTCCGAACCAACCCGTTGCCCACTACCAACAGTAGCGTTTCTTCTGTGTTACTTTGGAACATCGATCAATAAATGAATGAGTGAAATGCATGTGGAGCCAAAAGAAATTTATTTCTGTTGGATTCCTTGTGTCATACGTCCTTGTGGCCCCAGCCAGCAAGTCCTTGCGACCTCTTTCGACCGACTGGTTTACCAGCAGCAAGTACCATGATCACTTGCGGCGTTGATTACACACACACACACACACACACACACACACACACACACACACACACACACACACACACACACACACACACACACACACACACACACGCACACGCACACACGCGCACACACGCACACGCACACGCACACGCACACACACACGCACACACACACACACACACACCTTTAAATGTACCTGTGGGTGCAATAAGTTGCACCGTTCAGGGCTGACGATCTCGCGGAGAGCCGCAGAGGAGGTTGGTAAATGTGACGCTACTCAGCAGGTCCATCCTCGTGACGCCTGCGATCTTCGCACTTGGTGGGCTGCAAGCATTCTTCGTAATAGCCGCAATAGGTTTACAACTAATATAACTTCATGTGTAGTTTTTTTTTTTTTTGCCTTATTCCAGAGCCGTTACTAGCAAGTTGAAAGTTAACAGGCCCGCTAAACAATGTTCGGTTCACCGAATGGTTTCGTGACGCCGCATTTCCTGACCACCTCGCGAGGGGAGCGCATATGGGCACGCACGCGCGCCGCTCTGTCGCGGCCTATGCAGCCATACCAGTGCCTCCTCGCCGCAACAGGCGAAGGGAAGCGAGTTCGCACCCACGGCTCCTGGGCGGCCGAGCACGACTTGGAGCCGGATACTCGCGGTAGCGCCAAGGCGCGAAGAGCAGCGTTGCGCATTCAGCTGCGTCTCCCCGCCCTCCCGTCGCACCGCGTTCTAATTTTCCAATTAGTTCGATGCCGCAGCGCTGTTGACGAACGACGCAGGAAGCGAGTGATTACAGGCGACGCCGCTGGGGATCATAGCAGGAACAAGCTGCCAACAAGCGGCCACGAGGCGTCTTTAACTGCCGTGAAAATGAGAGGCTCTTGGTCCGGCCCGGCCGCTGCCGCAAATTGTATCTGTAGGGAGCAGGGGCCGCCCGGGGTCGGCTGCTAACCGTTGCATTAGGGCGCCGCCGGTGCGTCTTGCTGCTCCGAGAAGGGCGTTCGCGAAATCTCGCCGCCGCAGGGCTGGCCTAATTGGCCGCCGTGCTTTCTCCCAACTGCACGCAGGCAGGAGCCGCGGCGCGCCGTTGTGGCTGTCATCTTGCGTGACAACGCGTCCTTCCCGGATATTCGCGACCTTTCTCACTGTCATACGGGGAAGGAAATGTTGATATAGAGCGTTAGCCGGACCACCGAAAATTGGCTAGCCAAACTGTCCTTGCGGTGTTGAAAGGCAAGGCCGATATATTTCGCACACTCGCGCTATCAGCCGGAAGCTTCGGCAGCTTCTGCGCTGCTGTTGCCTTAATGGAGTGGACCGTGTCGATTAGCAATTAGTAATCATAGAAGGAAATAGAGGGTAATTTTCCTTTAAGTCGCGCTGTCGTGAATACCACCAGCTAGTGCACACTTGACGGTGACCAAGACGCGTATTTCGGCGGTGGCCACCAACTCATGGTAATGCAAAGAACCTCGTGGCACCTGCTGTGACATGCAAAACTAGTAACATGGTGAGGTGTATAGAACCAGTTCGCTATAGAAAATTTCCATGCTGCAGACCAATCACGACAAGCAGATCGATCGCTTCTTTTTCTTGTTTTTGCACCGTATGTCGTAAGAACACGTCAAGATATAAGCATTTCTTCCGGATTTCACGACGAGGCAATAGCATTGGCTCGCCCTGGTCAGTTGCATTTTGTTTTTGGCGTGTGGTATATTCTATGAACCATGCAGAAAGAGTTTCAAATTTCAATTGCCAGAAAGATATTTTTGTGAGCTTCCTCCAGTGTGCAATGAGATCTGCTGCTACTGAAAACTCTCACGGCAGATGTGGACGGTGCGACCCCAGCGACAAGACAAAAATAACTAAGGACGTTACACGTGGTCGCAACAAAATCTAAGTGTAACGACAGCTTGATAACTGATGGAATAATCTATACAGTTGAATAGTGATTCATGATTGCTGAGCTCTAACTTAGAAGGGGAAGCTCCTCTGAAAGCTGCGACTGCTGCTGCAATTTTCTTTTTTCTTTTTTCCATGATGAACAAATCATTCATTGCTTGGAAATTTTCGTCGCTACAAGAAACAGTTGCGGCATATCGTTGGTGTGGGTTTTTACGAGAGCCAAATTGCTTTCAAGCTTTTTTTTACTGTTGTTGATATTGCTCGATGAATTTTACCAGGAGTAGGCGGCCTGTATTTCTCTATTTCGATTGAGAAGAAATTTGTTTGAAAATGCTAATGGAAATGTCACAAACAGCAGATCACACACACAAAAAAGATTAGACTCTTAACGCACGCTCTTTGTCATGGTACGTAGACCACATTGTTCAAATGAGTTCATGGTGTGACTACCAACTATCCAGAAAAGCCTTTTTGAAAATATGGAAAGCGCTGAAATCAGGCCTTCTTATATGTACTCAAAATAACGTTGAGGGGTAGCGTTCCTCCACGATTATTCATTTACTTACGGATGCAGAATAAACAATGGTGTATTATGTTTAAATATATTTGTCGGGAAGACCATATCCTGATATGTAGGAAAGTGTTTAAAATTTTATAGTCGTACACTAACACAAAAACTTGCACAACGGTGAATTCAGTGTTAGCCAATGCTGCCAGATCATATCGTTCATTTACTTGCACAACATGGTTCCCTCTATCGCTGGGCCAGCTTTTTCACTGACACTTTTCTTAGGGCAAAGGTGATTTTGATTGATTTGTGGGGTTTAACGTCCCAAAACCACTATTTGATTACGAGAGACGCCGTAGTGGAGGCCTCCGGAAATTTTAACCACCTGGGGTTCTTGGGTTCTTTAACGTGCACCCAAATCTGAGTACACGGGCCTACAATATTTCCGCCCCCATCGGAAATGCAGCCGCCACAGCCGGGATTCAATCCCGCGACCTCCGGGTGAGCAGCCGAGTACCTTAGCCACTAGACCAATATGGCGGGGCTGGGGCAAAGGTGAAAATAAATCCCATTGGTTGAGGTCTCACTCGGTTGCTAAAGTTCAGTGAATTGCCACGAAACGTTCATATTGGTTTATTCTGATTGCGATAACGACGCCCTTCAAGTGGTATACAAACAAGCTTGACCTTGGTAAAGTTTACACAGTACTCTTGCAAATAGAAAAATAATTGTTGAGCTTCCCATTCTTGAGCTTGCTCCGTAGTGGAGAGTCGTAATGAAAGAAATACAACAAATATGGTGGTGAGGGGGAGGGGGTGTTTTGTAGAGTGTGCTTCACACGCAAAGCTTTTCAGTCAACGCATAGGAAATGTAAAAGCTGAAAACCGCATCTCGCGTCATCCTCGTTTGTTGGTTTTCCAACACTCGTGGTGGTTTCGAAATCGAACAAGTTGAACAAAGTTGCTGCGTAGCGAAGGCCCGGTCGGAGAGGCTCGTGCATTGTCTTACCACGGGGTAATTGGAATGGACCCGGTCTCACGCGGCGCGCGTCACGGGCGGAGCTTATCTGCTTCCGATCTGCCATGCGGGGGCCTCCCGTTGCCTCCTGGTGATTGTTTTCCCCTGCAAACAAAACGGCCGCACTCTTTTTTGAGACACTTGAGATGAAGGACCACGCTTGCTTCGTGCCATTTTCGGTACCGTATTTGCCGCAAACAGCGGCCGTCGGGGCGAGAATCCGCCACCGACACAATAATGAAAGGAATGTTGCTGGACAAACAACCTGCCATGTCATCTCTGCGCCGGAAGCTGCCGGACTTGGGCTTTTTTGTTTGCCCTGGCCAAAGAGTGCGCTCCGGCTCTGGTCCATACTTCACGTCTTGCGGCGCAGAAACGATTCCTGGAGAATGTCATTTCCCCTTTCCCTTCCACTCTCCAGGATGCCATTGCGCGCCCGTGTGCCTACGGCGGCAGCCGCGCTCTCGGCAAAGGTCGCGGGAACGTCTGCTCCTCGCGACGCCGCGCGTCGTTAGTCAAACGCGCCTGCAGTGCCGCCCTGTGAGGGCGCCGCCTACAACGCAGTTGCGTATTCACGAGACCCTATAAGCAGCTACCACACCATATTTGATCAGGACACTCCAAGCACGGTGCCCTGTACCACACCATACAGAGAGTACTCCACCGATCACTCGTCCTCATGGGCGCAGTTACAATAGCTTCGAGAGTGCTGTGACATCACTATATAGTTCCAGTCCTTTCTACACATCCTGGTGCTCCTCCCAGTACGGTAGCTTACTACATGATCTTGCCTGTTTGATCGAAAGAAGACCCCGTGTATGACGTGTTAGAAATCGAAGTGTGACGTGTTAGTGTGACGTGTTATAAATCGAAAAGAGTGAGCACACGCACGCAGCTGGTGGTCTGGTCGCTCAATGGTAATCGCGTTCGCCCACAAGTCATGTTATCTGAAGAGTAACATTGTGCAAGGAGCACCTGCTCAAGTCTTCAGCTGCTGCGACACGTGCCTTTTAGACCGTATAATCTGTATCCGTAACGTGTTCATTCTATAATCATGTTAGAAGTGTATATATGTCTGTAGATCATGCATAGATCCTTCCATCTGTGATAGCTGCAGACTAACAAGGTACCCAACAAAAATATAAGTGTATAAAAAATATGGCACTGCTGCTGGTGGCGTGATATGAATCGCAGCATGACACGACACTGCATTCGTTGAGAGTAGCGAGACAAACAAACACGAGTTCAAAAAAGTGAAAAATTTAAAGAAAAAAAGCCGTGGGAGAATTATGGTCTAACGGTGCTATATTGACGTCTAACGTCTTACGTCCAACGATTAACCTCTAACGGTGCTACATTAAAAGGACCACGCAGACGAAGACCTCTTAGGGTTGGTCAATCAAACGAAATAATCTAGAATACGAATCGTGAAGCTTGACCTTAAAATTAAGAAGCCATTGAAATTAGCTTTGTCACCATTATTCTGGAAGTAGTTGATTTTGAGAGATTAAGCCTCTTCTACAGTGGACTAACAACACATGACTACTATATAAGCAAGAAACTTCTAAACAGAACGAAAAACAGTTATTGCAGCAAGAACTGGCGTTGAGTCCAATATGGAACAAGTTCCATTGGTGAATACGATGAAGGTAAGAAAACGTTTAGCCTTATTTCTTCCACGTTCAAAATACGAATGAACACTCATGCTGTTCAGTGGCTATGACGTTACAAAAATGCAGTAGAAGGTTGCTGGTTAGATTGCCGGACATAGTGGCTGCATTTCAACGGGGCACTTAGCAAATCCTCGTGTTTGCAAATTGAGTCATGTGACCACCAAAGTAGCGCCAATTGATCGAAATTAATCGTGTGCCCCCTATTTCTAATAACGAGTGCATCTGTGTTCTCGCTATTAAAGAGTCGCCCCGCTGCGGTGGTCTAGTGGCTCAGGTACTCGGCTGCTGACCCGCAGGTCGCGGGATTGAATCCTGGCAGCGGCGGCTGCATTTCTGATGGAGGCGGAAATGTTGTAGGCCCATGTCCTCAGATTTGGGTGCACGTTAAGGAACCCCAGGTGGTCGAAATTCCCGGAGTCCTCCACTACGGCGTCTCTCATAATCATATGATGGTTTTGGTACGTTAAACCCCATATATCAATCGATCAATTAAAGAGTCAACTTCGGCACAAAATTGTTAAAGAAAAGCGAAAAAGGGAACGATCAGTGTACGTGCGAAATGTATAGTCCACACGGCTGAAAAAAAAAAAAACTCGCCCAATTGACAATTCTGTCACAGAAGAAAGCCGACAATGAACCTGATCTGGCAAGAAGGCTATAATGTGGCTCAATCAGGGAAAACAGAGTGATGCTGATGGGTGAGTGAATGACAAGTTTGAAGCGCTAGATTTCCTAAGCACTATATTTTCTAGATGAAGCACTAGATTTTCTAAGCAATCCTTATATGCAGGCTGACTTATTTTCCCCCCGTTTCTGATCCGTTCGTTTTTGCCGTGTACGTTTTCTCGCAATGCGCTCTGCGCCGTAACAAACGCAAAGGAAATGGGCACGCGGGTGGTTTGCGAGAAAGGGGACAAGGAAAGGAGGGGTTCCTGCAGCCTCGTGAAAATTTTGTATCGCGAGAGAGTAAGCCAGCTGTTTTATCTTATGTTTCCGAGTGCACTCATGGTATCCACATTATCGAGTATACGAGGGTGTGCGACATTTGTAGGCCAGCATGCATATTGATGACCTAGATGCTTGGGAAATTCGCACTAAAGGGGGGCTGCCAAGATAGTTTGCCTCGGCAGGCAATCCTGACAAACAGGACTCAATTGACTCAGAAATGCCACCTCACGCCCGTTGCCCGATCGAGGTGGAACATGACGTTGCTGAGAAGTTGACAGCACAGTTTTTAGCAAAAGTAAACGCTCATACCCCCCTCCCTTTTTTTGTTTAGATGTTTTGATTTTGTTAGTGGGCTAGCAGAAGCTGGAAAAAAAATCACCAATGGTAAATATAAATCAGTTACCTGTGCTTTCTGGAGCGAGCCATTTTATATTGTCGAATTGCTATTGCAAATGATCAATTGACATAATTGTTTTAGATAGCAGATATATTTAGGCTTTTCGTTGCGACGGGCATAGAGTTCCTGAAATTAACTAGAGTGGGCTCTCGCACTGCAATCGTTTAGCGACCATGGGAATGTTAGGTAGTACTTGGACTTGTCAAGTCATCGTGATTGCGGGCCTCTAACGCACTTGCGGCTTCGTTTAGTGCTGTGTTCTGGTTTTATTTAGAATGAAAGAACGGGTGATTATAAACTTTGTGAGCCTATTTGAAATGCTGAGCATAAAAGGTTGAAGTAGTGAAGTGAAACTGCTGAATATTTGATGATTGTCCTTTCGGGACAATGCAACTTCAAACGACGTTAAGCCTTCTGGAGCCAAAAGTACAAAAATTAGACAAATAAGTGCACCATTCCCATACTCACTGAAGCGCCGTTCGTTGCGGCTCCCATAGACACCAGCACCAAAGTTCTCTCGAGTATATGTATAGAAAACGCTATGCCACCGGGTAATGCGAATATAAATGATCCTCATCATGAATCAGCATGCGCTCGCTTCATCCTCTTCAACTTCTGCTTCGCTCCCACAACACATGCGGCTATTAGTCTGGCGTGAAATACAAAAGCTGTGATGGGTGAGCCTGTTAAGTTACTAAAGTTAAAGTAGTATCATGTAACAACTATGTCACGTTGCTAAAAGCCCGGAGCATCTAGTCGCGAAACTGAAATCAAGTAATGGCACCTATTTAGTCACGTCTGACCATTTGTCAAATTTTCATTTTCATTGGTCATTAGTCAAATTTTGACCACCTGGTGTTCTTTAACATGCTCTCACATCCCTCAGTACGCCGGCTTCTGTCATTTCACCTCCATCAAAATGCAACCACTGCGGCCAGAATATATAAGGTCGCGGGTTCGATAGTCGAGCGTCATAACCAATACACCACCGCAGCGGACCCCATCGCAATGCAATCACTGCGACCGGCAATCGAACCAGCAACCTTGCACCGCGATCTTATAAAGTCGTAATAACCACACACACAAAAAAACGTGGCTGTTTGTTCGTATTTTCAATGCGGAACGAATAATGCAACACCATCACCCTTTCTGGGACTGACAGTCACCGATAAAAATATCATTAGGATAATGTGTATTGAGCTAACTGAAAAATAAACAAAATGACCGCCAGGAGTTCAACGATAAGTACTATATGTCTAATTCAAAAAGCAAACTGCCCCATTCTTCTCCTCTTCTCTAAACATTCCTCATCTGGAGCGTACATTGAAATTCTTTCACAGTATTTCATGCAATATTGGCGTCCTATTAGAGCATAATAGAGCTGCAAAAAATTGCAACCGTACAGTAAAGTTGCTCTGACCCTAGCCATATGGCCAGTTTTGCAAAGTACACTGTAGTAGATAGGATACCTTGCCCAGATAAGGCATGAATACGCCTCCCTGATGCTGCTAGATACACGACTGCATGAACAAATGAGACGGTTGCCTCCTCTGACGTGTTTCCCACGAGCCTCTCGTCTTGTTGTTATTATATTTTCTCATGCAACCAGTATAATTTCTCACGACAGTCAAAAAGCGTTCACGCTAAATATTGCATACATTTTATGTGCATCTTCAAGTGAAACTTAACCACTACCGAGCGGTGCTTTCCAATTTGGAAACCCCAAAAAAGAATGCATATCTGAATGCCTGCTTTCGCGCGTCTGTTCATTGCATAAAGTTTTTCGGGGTGGTTTTCTCTTAGCTGAAGTATGCATGTGACTTATTGCATGTGCAGTGTTCAGTGAACCTTCTATTCACTCCCCCCTCCCCCCTCCTTCTTTTCCGAGTGCCTTTGCTATTGCTTTTTGGTACTGTGTCAAAGTAAATGGAGTAGCCGAGCCAGAGCGGCACCTTAATGTTCCTTCACTGAGCCGGCAGCATATTGGCCCCACTGCACCAGGAGGTGCTGTGGGACTCCTCGGCCTATTAACTAAACGGGCCGCGGAGGCTGTCGGGCAACCGTTACGTGTGGCTTGACCGAATGCCTGGCGTCCCGACCCGGTGCCCGACGAGGGAGGCACGTGACTGGGTGCCCCCACCGGCAACCCCCACGGCGTGAACGACGGCTCGCCCCCCCAGGTGTGCGCATTCCTCCTGGCCGGGCCGCTATGGGCGCCCCCGCGCGCCAGCCAATATTTCTTTGCGCACGCGAGCCGACCTCCGCAACTCATGGTGCGTGGTCGCGAAATGACAGCTATAGCTGGCTGGTGCTCCCGGAGCCTTTGTGCTTCGCCATCTTACCACTGTGTGAAACAGCGTTTCCTCGCCTTTTGCACACTTTGGCACTCGCGGATACTGTCATCTCGTTCGCGAGTGTGGAATACATAATTTATTTTCGGGCCCAGCACGTATATTGCTGGTGCACGGCACACTTATGGCGTTACCGGCGCTGTGCGGCTCGGCGGTCTGGTGCAGAGAGCGAAAGAAAAAAAAAGAATAAGGTGGTTCCTTTGTTGCAGCGACAATGCCGCGACGTGGCCCGTAAACGTATCCTGTAGATACACGCTGGGGGCACACAACATTTCCGCTTACAATATGCGCTTTGTGGCTTCGTCATGGATGAACATCCCGCAAGGACAGCCATGTTCTGTTTTTTTTTTCTTTCTCACAGGATTGGCGGTATGCCTTTAAACTGAACGAACTCTTCATTAAAATTATGTTGGTGAACTCTGCCATCTGGCTAGCTTTGTGTAGATGCTGTTTTAAAAGCGGAGGAGCTTAATCTGGAAGTCCAAACATAAACTACCAATATTATTAGTGCAGCTCCTCACTAGCTAACATGCCAATGAAAAAAAAAACTCGGCAGGCGTGTGTTCTCTTCGTCCTCTTCTTCATCTTCTGAAAGCAAATAGAAAAAGAGAGAGAGAGAGAGAAATCTAAGAAAGAGAAAAAACGATAAAGAACCAGGGAGAGACCAATAGAGAAGGAAAAGATAAAATAAAGACACTGGGATAAAAAAAAAAGACAGAGGGAAAATTTAAAATATTAAGAAAGAGAGAAAAAGGGAAGAAAGAAATATACAGAAAGACCAACAGAGAAAAATAGAGAGCCAAAAGAAAAGGTAGAAACCGAGTCATGAAAGAGGTATGACCACACAGTGAAACTGAAAGAAGGGGAAGAACGAAGCAAGGAAAACAAAAACACGGAAGGCCGCCCAACTTCGCTGTTCTTTCAGGCCTGACTCCACCATTGCAAAGCTATAATTTTTTACGTACGGTAAATGGTTATGCGTGCACTTTTTAATGTTATGTTTGTATTGTTGCAATATATAAAAAAATGGCGAAGCTTGCCATAAGTACTATATAGGCCGCGCAAGATTTGAAACAGCGAAACTGGGCAATCCGGAAGACTAATGTGGTCGCTTGTATAGGCTGTTTCTAGGCCTGTTAGTTGATGAGTGTTGTTTCTAGGTTGCTTCAAAATCATCGCTAGGCTTTTAGTTAGGTGATGATAGGTTCTTTCTTCGTTGACTCTCGGCGCAGAGCGGTTCGAGTCGAACCGCGGACAGCCACCGACACGACACGGACGCCCAAACTCGACAAACAGAAACTCGCGCTGAAACGAAGCGTTAACACCTCTCGTACAGTCGCTGGCACGAAATTAACGTCCAGCCAGCGAGAAATTCGTGCTGAAAACAAGCATTCGTAGCTCTGGTAGACATACAGGCACGCCATCGTTGGCGTATCGCTGCGGGGTCTGCTCACAGCTGCCGTTGCGTTCCCTATAGTGTTGCGCTAACTGTTGCCTTCGTTCATTTTAGTGGACCTGTGGCGAATAGTGATGTGACACGCACACGATTATGAATCGTGATATGCAACAGATATTGCGGCAGCTTAAACAGCTTCGCTGTTGAAATAATGAAGCCAATGAGCCTGCGGCCGAGGTCGCAGCGTGAACACCATGGTAGAAATCTTGTACCATCTCAGCAGTGCTGCGATTAGCCAGATTTTTTTTTCTAGCGCTGTTCTCCCAAATTTTCACACTGCGGCAGCTCTGTACGATCGTCATCACACAGTTCAATGACTGTTTCGATAAAGTGCATCTTGGCCTATGCAGACACGTTGTGTCTGCAGCATTTGTTTCATTTCGTAGTGGCCTCATGTGGGAATATGTTTGTCTCAAAATCTAAACGATAGCATCTTGGGCTTTACGTACCACGCCTACGATATGAGGACCGCCGTATTAGAGGGCTCCGAAAATGTTGACCATCCAGTGTCCTTTATCCTGCACTGGCATCGCACAGTACACGGGCCTCTACCATATCACTGCCATCAGAATGCGACCACCGTGGCCGGGGTCGAACCCGTGCGTGACCTTTGGGTCAACAGCCAAGCACCACAGTGTCTCGAAATCATCTCAGGGAGAAAGAATTCTGAAGCATTGCTTCTGACGTGTACTTAACTAAATTGAGACACGTTTCATTTTTTCTCTCTCTCTCAGAACCCCGCAGTGGTGGTCTAGTGGCTAAGGTACTCGGCTGCTCACTTGCAGGTCGCAGGATCGAATCCCAGCTGCGGCGGCTGCATTTTTTATGAAGGCGAAGACGCTGTAGGCCCGTGTGCTTAGATTTGGGTGCACGTTAAAGATCCCCAAGTCGTTGAAATTTTCGGAGTCCTGCACTCAGGCGTCTCTAATAATCATATCGTGGTTTTGAGACGTTCAACCCCACACAGAAATCAATCATTTTTTTTTCTTCTCGAATAATTTACTACTTGATGCTTACTTACGTCGTCGCTACAGCCGGCTCGCAGCGGGGGCTTACACAGTTAAAGGCCTCGGCAAAGGAATCAGCTGTATAACGAATGGCTCTATTGGAAGTGCAGAGGCAGCTTACTTTACAAAATAGTAAAGGTGACCGTTACAACAAGCAGTTCATTATAAAGGTATTTGACTGTATATTGAAGCCCAAAGAGAACCATCTATTATATGACGAAGACGCGTACGTGGGTTTCTCGCATAAGCCTTTCGCAGACCTTCCATAGACACCGCAATGACGTCATGTCGATACACGTAGGAGATCTGCATTGATACATCGACCATATATTGTAAACTGTGCCTACTTTAGTGGTTTACGCATCCTCACTGGTGCGCTCCCAAATGTTCATTGAAGAGAGTTGTTAGGGTATGAGGTCTATATAGGCATGCAAGAATCACATCTGCTATACTGAAAATAGCTGCCACTACCATAGAACAAAACTTGCCCCGCAGGCTTATATCCTATAGTGGCATAAATCCACGCAAATGGAAAAGAAATAAAGACACATAACTTTTCTTTTCATCGAATGTACTGTCACGTCCATTTCTTCAATTGCATAGGCTGGAAGAAAACACAGACTTTGTGTTGCAGCTTGGGGGCAGAAAGACCAATTTTTCTTGGGATTTCATTGCTTCTATCGCTAACGCATTTTTCCATGTCTGAGCCACCTGCGCCCCATCAACAAAAGACGAAAAAATCACGTAAAAGCTCGTCGCAGGCAGCTGAGCCAGCCAGTATTATGAGAAAACCTTCATTTGAAAGTTAAAAAAAAAAAACGTGTATACTATAGGATGGAGGTTGTCTTCAGTGAGCACTGAGGCTAACTGTCCTCAGTAAATTAACCTCGGCAAGCAACCTTACACTGGGTAACGAAGTTTAATATGTTGAATAACTTCTCTATAGTCATTGTGCGGGGGGAAAACTGGACAAATAAAACAAGTGTACCTTTCCCTCTCAATGAAATCACAGCCTCCCTTTCCACCTTCCCATCAAACGATTTGCACGAGATTCTTGTTATCAATTTTTTTTTCTTTCCACCTGCAAGAGGTGCAGGCGAAGCAAATTTCAGGCCCAGCTACGCATGTGTGCCGTGAACTGAAAGTGGCGTTCCGGTTCGGAATCATTCCGATTAGATATAAATCTCACGCGCAGACCGAACGAACGCGAGTTGAAATTAAATGAGCAGGTTGTGACTCAGAGCCCGCCCGCCATCCGCGTAGCCGTAGAGTGCCGAAATTTAAACGGGGGCTCCGCTTTTAATTACGGGCAGTGGTTGACCCATAACCACGGCGCCCTTCTGCGGCCATTACGACTAATGGCCTAGTGTCGATGCCTATTTAGTGGGCGCGCCGCTTGACGCTCCGCCGTGTTTGAACAGAAGGACATGCCGCCGCTGGACAGAGAAAGAGGGTTCTGGGCGCGACGTGGTGTTCTTGCGCACCCATGCACCAGCCGGAGGGGAATCCGATAAGTCAGCCTAACGCGCTTAATTGGCGCAGGCTCTCCTCTCGCAACCGGGCCTCCGCCGTGAGGCGGAAAGGCTCAAAAGCAGCGCGGCCATTCCGTGAGCACGGTTCGCGATAAATTTTTCGGCTTTTCTCTCCAGTGAGAAGTGGGCGGAGAGGCAAAAGAACTCGAGCAATCAATTTTATAGCGGAACCTTTTTCGTACGTGTTTGTGTGTGTCTGTACACGGCGTGCCCCCTTGGAAAAGGCGAGTGGGCACAGAGGTGTCTACCTTCAGACTTTAGACTGGGAACAGACGCGCGGACACGCGGAAAAAGAAATGAAACTTGAAATATGGGCAGTTTTCACTTTCAAATGATTCTAAAATTCCCGTCTCTCACTCTCGTTCTCAATACGATCTCCCTTAGTTTCCCCTACACCTCTCTCCATACATTTCTTTCTTTCTTTATTTTCAAGAAACGTCGTGTGAACATGTATGTGTGTGTGTGTGTGCCTGTTTCCCTCGGTCGTACCGGCCGGAGTCACGAACGGGGGTTCAAATGGGAGGACGGCTTGCGGCCCGCGCTCTTAATAGCCTCGGGAACCGAAGCACCAGCGGCGGCTGTTGCGGGCCGTATAATCAATCCGGCAATTTGGACGAAGAAGGCGCCCCGATGCGAAAGGACGGGGGGGAAGGCAGTTGAGCAGACAAAGGGCGACGCGCGCTGCAGATGAAACGTCGTGAAGATCCGCGTACGTGTTAATTGAGGGGTGCAACACCGGAAGGGCCAGTTTTAATTAATGAAGCACTAGGTGCGTTTTTTTTTCTCACCGCGTCACGAAATACTTTCGCGCTGCTTCTTGTCTCCGCTCGTGTGCGCTGCTAGCATACGCGCGGCGTCCGCAGAAAAAAAAAAACGCCAATATTCAAGATCAAAGTCGCTGGGGAAAGCAAGAAAAAGGCGTGCAAGGAAGAGCACACGATCGAAACACGTGGTATACAATGTGGTGGCCGTCGGCTCACATTCGCTGAGATACAGGATGCTATATCTTCATCTGCGGCCGCATTTTTTTTTTTTCGTGTGCGCGACCGTGCAAGCTTGGCCGGGTACCAGAAGAGGGCCGCTTTGCAACGTGCAAGCTTTCGGTCACAGTAACGTGTTGCAGCCAAAGTAAAATGACAGTTGACTGTACAGCGCTCATCCTGTTGTGTTCTTTCTCTATTCTTGTCGTCGTTTCCTTTTTTTTTTTTTCGTGCTGCTTCAAGTTGGACAGGAGATTAAGAAGTTCACAAATAAAAAATGGAACTACCTCGCGTAATTCAAGATAAATTAAAGACCAGTCATAATTATAATAATTTCAAGGGGCTTAAAGTGCCAAAACCGCCACATTATCATGTGAAATGGGGTAGAGGAGGGCTGCGAAAGTTTCAACCACCTGTTTCTCTTTTTTTTTAACGTACTCCCACGTATACAGTGGCTTCTATAGCATTTGGCTTGCATCGGAATGGAACCGCCGAGTCCAGGTTTGGACCCGTGTCTTTCGGGTGAGCAGCGTAACACCATAGCCACCGTCAAGAGTGTTCGATAGGCTTGACAACCACGCATTGTGGGAGAAAAAGGTCTTAGGACACAGGCCGAGACCATCCTCGGAACGGAAAGCTTGGAAAGCGTTGTTGAGTTTCTTGGGGACAACTATCTCGAAGACACTAGGCCCGTGTACTCAGATTTGGGTGCACGTTAAGGAACCCCAGGTGGTCAAAATTTCCGGAGCCCTCCACTACGGCGTCTCTCATAATCAAATGGTGGTTTTGGGACGTTAAATCCCACAAATCAATCAATAAACTATCTCGAAGACAAACTTGAAGCAGTATCGTCTAACCTTTAGCGTCTCTTTTCGTCAGCTTTTCTTCCCCTTGGGAAGTAAAAACAGCACAAAAATATAGACAAGGACAGAAGAAGAGACGACACTGTGCTGAACTCGCAACTAAACTTTATTGAAAGTTCAGCACGCTGTCGTCTCTTCCTCTGTCCTTGTCTTTATTTTTGCGCTGTTTTTACTTCCCAAGTATGAACCACCAACTAGCCCAACTTTCGCTATCATTGCAATTTATTTTTCCCCCCCTACCACCTTGCCCAGTACAGGGTAGCCAGCTGGTCTGAGTCAGCTGCTGACCAGCAAGTCGCGGGATCGAATCCCGGCTTCAGCGGCTGCATTTTCGATGGAGGCGAAAATGCTGTAGCCCCGCGTGCTCAGATTTGGGGGCACGTTAAAGAGCTCCAGGTTGTCGAAATTTCCAGAGCCCTCTACTATGGCGTCTCTCATCATCTTATGGTGGTTTTGGGACTTAAACCCCACATATCAATCAATCAGATGGTCTGAGAACTTGCTAACCGTCCTATCCTTCCGTTCCTCCTTCTTTCTCCTCGTTTGGATATTTCAAGGCCATTGTCGAAGCCTTCGTCGTGCGGTGGACATAAAATAGGTTGATAATTATGATAACAATTACTATGTTCCACTTGATCGTCAATTTCCATGCCTTTTAATAAACACCATGCACAGAACCCAGGGTTATACTCACTGCTTGACCCTATCATGGTGGTCTAATGGCTAAGGTACTCGGCTTCTGACCCGCAAATCACGAGATCGAATCCCGGCTGTAGTAGCTGCATTTTCGATGGAGGCGAAGATGCTGTAGACCAATGTGCTGAGATTTGAGTGCACATGAAAGAACCCCAGGTGGTCGAAATTTTTGGAGCCCTCCACTACGGCATCTCTCATAATCAATTGGTAGTTTCGGGACATTAAACCACACATATCATTCATCAACTATACTCGCTGCTATGGTGTTCTCAAGACAGGTATCGGTGCAACATTACTTTTTATAAATTGACCTAATACAAACAAAGTTCATGCTAGTACCAAGGTGCATTCAAGCCTATATGTAACAGAACCTGTGCCGACTCCTATAGCTTGGCTCATATCACAAACTTGTCGAGCTGCGATACACCTTGAAACTAGGTCACACAGGCCAGCGTTTGTTGCTTTTGTGAGGTCTCCATTTTGTCTTGCCTTCATTCTAAAGGATGGAACTTGGTAAAGTTCTGTTTACCTTACCCGAGTTTGTGAAATATAATCGTGGTACAAATGTTCCAAACTTTAATCTTTTACGTGAAGACGAAGCATGTACCGGGCATTTCACGAAGACATAATATTCATCTCGAAAGGAGCCGTTTGAGAGGAAAGTGCGCTTTAGTTGCATCTAAAGCATAAACAAAGTCAAGCTAATAGATATGAATCATTTTTTGAGGATAAACATGCCACAGCGTTATCCCTGTGTCCGTCATACCTGCATTTCATCAGGCACACTTTTCATTTCGGCAAGGGTCCGTCATTCTGAAACCCAGACTTCATTTATACGAATAAAATTGAAGGGCTGCGCAAGGTTTCAACTCCACAACGTTTCGCGTTTCAGTATTGTACATACTTTTCCTTTTCTGACAACCATTTATTACCTTTAAAAATGTGAAAATACCTTCTTTAAATATGTGCGCACCCACGTGTGCCAGTGATAGTACAGGCAAACTTCATATCTGGATTTGTTGCTCACGGCGGTGGTTTTGCTCACATACCAAGTTCCCTGGAATCCTTCAACGGTCCATCAGTTTGCATGCTAGAATAACGAAATGTCGTTGAAAATAAAAAAATAGATGAAACGAGCTTAAGGAATGAAGAAGGCCCTTATATATATATATATATATATATATATATATATATATATATATATATATATATATATATATACTCGGAACAGACCCAAACACAGAAATCTTATTTGTGTCAAAAACACGAAGCTGATTTTTCGCTTCGTGTATGGCATGTGAGACATATATGGGTGCCTGGTCGGAGATAGATTGATATCAAGCTACTACATGTGAAAATGAAAAAAAAAAAAGAAAACACTAGACGAAGGGCCCAGATTGAACGCAATAAGGTAAAAAAAAAGCAGAATGAAAAACGACTGTAAGGGTTCAAAAAGTTTGAAACGAACTCGTTCCGCGTCGTTTATCTCAATTCCAATCTAATGGCGTCAGTGCAGGCCCAGCCGCGAGGCGTATGTTCGAGCAATATGCCGTCGGTCAAGGCTCCATGTACGCTGAGCCTGCCGATGACAAACGATACCCGTCGGTAGCGACGTCGAAGGAAGACAACATAAATAGCGTATAAAAAGCAATTGGCTTGTTACGCCGCGGAGTGTTGCGCTTGTCGAGGGATACGCGTACGTTTGGACGCACGGCACTAGATTTGTGCCACTTCAAAGTGTGCCGGTCTCCCTTTTCGATTAATATTCAGAAGGTGAGTGTAGGCCAGATTTTATTTTGTACTTACCGCAGAGATACACATGTACTGCCAAGCTCCATCTTCCCGCTATATATATTTACATTCTTATCGTTACGGCGACAAATTTCGCTCCTTGATGCGGCCTTTTGAACGATTTAATTGTGAGCGATAGGCGACAAAAAGAGCTATTCGAAGCAGAAAAAAAAAGAAAGCTATAATCCGCGGTTGTACAATCAAGAAAGGGGAATGGTGGTTGAGCGAAGGTGGAAAGGTGGTTTGCCTGACCGGGATGTGATATACACCGCGTCCGTGATTCTCTACGCAGTAAATTTGGAGAGAGAAAAGCAAATAGAGTCCATGACATTGCGTCGCAGCGTGCATTGAGACTATCGTGACAACCACGGCTAGAACTATATTGCGCGACCACTGTAGACAGGTCGCGCAAAGTCGAGAGGCCATCAGATCGGAAAAGGACTCCACCAGGCCAAGCGAAGCAGAGGGGATACGCTTACGTCACGTGACATGCGGCGACGACGACACGCCGCTGTGAACGCGTGAAATCCACTTGGCTGAGCTGTAGTGGCACTTGTTAGAGCGGTCAGCAAGACACCCGACACGGAAAAGGAAAACAGCTTAAGAAGTCTCAGTTCCGTTAGCGCATCGTAACACTCCGCAGTGAAAGAGAGGATCTAAATGTACCGCGGTTCTGCGCTTCCAGTCGGCTACGAGTGACCCCAGAAAGTGCGCAAAAACAGAGAAAAAGGAAAATGAGTACGGGTGGTTTCTTGCTTACTTTCAAGGAGGGGGGCGTGGTGATGAGGTGGGATTGGGGAAGGTATATGGCCCAAGGTATAGGGGGCCAACGCGCGTGCTGTAACGGCGGACAATTTTTCACGCGACCGCGCTGACCTCGGCCGGAAATACGAGAGGCACACGAGGCATGGAATGCCGCTAGTGATAAGTTTGCGCCGGCCGGCCGGCCGGCTCGCGCTGAGCTGACAGGTTCAAAAGATCATGACTGGCGCTACCGACGAGCCGGGCAGCGCTGCCATCTGGGCCCGCCGAGAGCGGCGTCACCGCGAGCTCAATGACGCGCCTCCCTGCGATGCGCCCAGCGTGCGGTCGCTCCACACCGGCGGCCCTTGCACGCGCGCCGGTCTCATGGCGTTCCTGGTCTGCACCGGAAGAAACGGGAATTGTACTCCCAGAGGAAAAAAGCCGAAGCGCACCAGAGACCGCGGAAGAAGTAGCAGCAGTCCGGAGAAACGAAAGCGGTCTCTCTGCGTTTTCTGGGGGGAATGGCCAGTGTGTGTCTCGTGGTCATCCAGCGCCAGGAGCACGGGACTGCAATAATGACGCGGTAACAACTTGGTCCGCGAGATCTCGGGCTCCGATATGCCCCGCGTGAGTGATTGATGATCGCGGCAGCGGCCCGCTTTTTTCAATTAGGCCCACCGACAGTTAACAGCGATGGCTTTGTCGGCGGCCACGCACACACACACACACACACGTACACTCCGACCGGTGGCTTCTCCCGACCGCTCCTTGGGGGACGGAAAATGAAAATCGAAAAGGCACCGGCGCCCAGCCGGGAGCCTCGCGCCGTGATAAGCGGCGTTGAAACGAGATGCCCGGGCACGGTGCGCTATGCCGCGGGGTCTCTCTTCCCCCGCAGAGGCGCCTCTAATGGACGCTGAATCCCGGCCGCCGCTTTGCACTCCACATGCGGGACCCGGCCGTAAAGTCCTTCCCGGCTGCCTTTTGTTTTATGGAGACTTCTTTTTTTTTCTTTTTTGTCACTGTTACGTGTAGCCTTCGAATCCAGCGCCTGGGCTGCATCTGTCACTTTGCAGCAGCAAAACTGTACGGGGATGGTAAGTGTCGAACTGTCAGTTACTTATATACCGAGGGCGTAGTTAGCGCGGTTCATGTGTTGAAAAATAATCGCTTCGTCATGATATATTGGGGTTTTATTGAACACGCCCTCGCAGTGGCTTTGTGCGCGCTAATGCCGCTTAAGGTTCGCTTCGTTTTGCTCGTGTTTCGGGTCGCCCACGCGCTTCGCCGCTGGGGAGATGGAGAAAGAATTTAAAGGAGAGCGAAGCAAGGAACTAAACCGTAAAAAAAAAGTTAGTTCCACTGAAACTGCATACTAGGTTTCAGCCCCCCTCTGCGTGTGTGTCACTGTCTTCCGTTTGTGTCGGTGGCTTTGCGACCTTGTTCGTGAATGGAGGCTGTGTGACGTCACTATAGTGTACTACTATGGAAACTGGTATGAGCCTATGTATCGAGAAAGACGATAAGTTATTATCTGAAGTTTGTTTTTTATTACTTATTTGTGGTATTCAGTTCGTAACAGAGTGCCTGAAGCCCAGATGAGTTAGGTCCCTGTTCCTCCTTATTCGCGATATACGCTTTTAAGTGCTGCGCGTCTCAGCGTCAACTGTCTGTAGATACTTAAAGTAGAAAATTTAAGGTGGAATGATTCATTTGCCTAAGTTTTAGTAAATAATGATTTTATTTGCGATTATCGCAAAGATTATTAGTTCTGCTGCCTGCATGAAGATTAGACAGCAACCATTATAGTTCTCTCTTAAATTCCCTCTATTTAATATGCGTGACACACGCCGCAGTAGCAGATAGTGGAGCATTGGGACATTTCCAGCAAGGTTTCATTGGTCACGCATTAATATTTCGCACGTACAGATTATAATTTAGTACCACTTTGTCATGACCTGTAAACGTAATGATAAACTGGCAGCTTCAAGTGCAATAAATCTGCCTTATTGATTGAAATCGGGAATAAATTATAGCTATAGCCTCCCAAGTTACAAACAGGATTATGTCTAAGATGCTGGCCTGTGCGTCTGTTTGTTGCGTAAAAAACATCAAGCAATGTTCGAGAAGCTTTCCGAAGCAGGCGATGAGACAAATCAGCAAGTACGCCCATACGCCCCGCAGCGGTGGTCTAGTGGCTAAGGTACTCGGCTGCTGACCCACAGGTCGCGGGATCAAATCCCGGGGTCGGCAGCTGCGTTTCCGATGGAGGAGAAATAGGCCCGTGTGCTTAGATTTGGGTGCACGTTAAAGAACCCCAGGTGGTCTAAATTTCCGGAGCCCTCCCCTATGGCGTCTCTCATAATCATATGGTGGTCTTGGGACGTTAAACCTCACGTATCAATCAATCAATCAATCAATCAAATACGCCAATACATAAGCCGATCGTGAGATCGCATGTTTCAATTCTCTATGAAAGCATAGGCTTTATATTGTTATTGAACGAAGCAGATAGTGTAGAGCCATGTATGATAAAGAATCGCGCCCACTCAGCGTTTGATACTCAATCTGCTTTGCCTCCTCGTGTCAAACGTGCGGTTTAACTCGTAAGACTGTCATACATTTTCCCCAAAATTGTCCAGGCAAAATCATGTGTATTGTGTTGTTTCTGCGGCATGTAAATCACTTGGCTTCTTCTGTCATACGCTTCGCCACGTTGACAGTAGTGTTAAACTTCTCGCGTGCACTATCATACTTCGCCCGAAACTTGAGCATGCCTCATTTATATGAAAACCACGTCAGATGCATACCTTATTATCAAATAGGAATCTTTGCAAAACATGGTAGCACGTTTTCTTACTAGCAATTTTTCACAGCTACCAAGCATCACGAAAATAAAATGTAACCTAGGTCTCATTCCATCACAGGCTAGAAGGAAAGTATGTCGGTTAAACTTTTCCCATAAGCCTTTCTAATAAACCAAGCCCATTCTCTCAAGCAGACATATTACCCGCCAAAAAGTTTTGTTCCACACCTGAATCACATATTCAAGGTTTAAGAACCTTTTTTACGTACTAACCTATTACAGTTTTCTTGCCTACATCTAGCCATTTCAGAATGGAGTTGTATCCCAAGTAATATAACTAAAATACCTGATTACCCTCTATTAAAAGACGCTCTAAATGAATGCTCGAAAAAGTAAAGTCTTAAAACCTTTATGCACTAATTATTATTTTTAGCCCTAAAAATGTCTATCATTTTGTTAATATGCCTTCATATACAGGTAAAATGATGTAAGTTGTATAACGTAGGAAATGCTGTGCTATGATGTAAGTTGAGAAGCAGTGCAGTACTAGCAATTGCTATTTCTCTTCAAGATTTTCTTTTTTTTTTACTTGCTTCTTCTTTTGCTTCTATTACACTTTTTCGATGTTCCTCTTTCTCCCCAATGTGATGACCACATAGGACGCTTTGGGTAAATAAATAGGGGGAATGGAATGGGAAAACTTTGTCTTAGTCTTGCAGGACGCGCTTAGCGCGTAGCGGGCGTCTTCCACGTAGAGACCGAGAGGGAGTACCTGGCAGCCGCTTCGTGGGCCTGCTAGACGGCTCATCGCTGGTGGGCCAGAAGTGAGCTCCTGAGGGACATCTTCCACTTTCTTGAGGTAGAGTCGGGAAGAGCGTTTTCCCAAAGCATGTGTAAGAGTGTCGCCGTTTGTCCACACGAGGGCACGTGTCACTGTGGTACGCATTGGGATAGTAAACGTGAAGCTTGGCAAGGTTTGGGTACGTGTGTGTCTGTAATAGGCGTAGGGTTAGCGCCTGCGGTGTGTTAAGTTTGGAATGAGGGGGGAGGGGTGTAGGAAAAATGCGAGTTTGAATAAATAGTGGGAAAATAGAAAAAGAACTCTTCAGTGATGGCGAATCAGGTTCCGTAAAAATATGTCCTCACAAAAGTTCATTTATGGGCTGGGGAACACTTCCGGTAAAATGTAATGTAATGTAACGCACAGAAGGACGCAGCGTTGACGACGCCTCGGCTTGAGTCATGATTGGCGTGTGGTTATGGTGCTTCACATCAATCTGGAAAGTCACGTGATTGAATTGCGGCCGCGGAGGCCGTATTTTCGATGGAGGAGAAAATGCTTGATGCTGGTGCACGTACATTTACGTGCACGTCAATAAACCCAAGGTGTACGAAACTTGCAAGTCCTGCACCATGGCGTCCCCCATAATTATGATTTCGGGGCGTTAAGACCCTACAGTAAATATACATTCAAGGAAACTGCTGTAAAGCGCTGTAGAAAGAAAAATTGCATGAACGTGTCAGGCGAAGGTTGATATAGATGGATTAGTCTAGTCGCCCCAGGTGGCGCATGCATGGTGGCGCATCGCATCTAAGGATAAAAAAAGCAAGAACAACACAGTGGCCAGCATGCACTATTCTCCTCTCACCAGAACAGTTTTCGGACTAAGGTTGATGTACCACAAACAAATATCACATATCGATGCAGGTTACATTCAAAGCACGCGCTCCGGCCATGTTTTACTCCTGTACAGTTGTTTAGGGCATACTTGCAAAACGAAAAAAGAATAATTGGTGGACCATGCAAACATGGCTCCTAATTACGCTTGCCATCACGTGCGAACCACGCAGAACATGGTAAGAACGGGAGATGTGGAACTCTGGCGAGAAACACTAAACTTTTATTAGCAGATGCGTATACGGAGAGCCTTTGCTGGGTGGGGTTCTCTCTGTCCAGGACTCCATTGTCTTGCGTGACCCTGCGAACCCACAGGACCAGCTGCTGCCGTTCTTGCCAGCGTAAGCAGAGCAGTGCAGACTCTCAAGAGGAAGGGGTAGGATGAGGGATGGAGGAACACCTTGTGGAGCGGAACATTCTCACGTAGAGTGGTACACTATCAGCAAAGATCCACAGAACGGACCGTAGCAGCGTTACAGAGTGGGATGAAAGCGATGTAGCATGTATATAGACAAGTAAATTAATTGCTCTGCAGCATCCACCAAGTGGAAGCATCGGCTCTGGTAAATAAAGGTTACGAAGGAGGATATATATGACGGCTTGGTGGGCAGCACTCCAGCGTTGCCTTGTTGTTTACGGGTTATTTTTGTACATCGCCTGGTTTGGACAGCTCTTCCAATGGTGCCTGGCCGGTCAGACCTCGAGCGACCACATGAACGCGTTCGTTACCATGAAGAGAGGCGTCCAGACGATACACACCAGGCTTATAACGTGGACGGCGAAACAGAAGAAGGGATTTTATGTGTATGCGCAGCCACAAGTTACTCAGCGGAGGCATGACAAGCATCTTGTGAGTCTGCCACTGTGGTGACAGGAGCGTCATGCGACAATGTCGTGGCCTGAACAATGACCAGACCGAGAGCTTCTGCGTAACTATATATATATATGTATACTGTCCATGGTGCGAAGTGTGGCAAACGCCTCGAGGGCGCCTGTGTCGTCTATAACGGCTACACACATGGATTGATTCTCGAGGTAGTGTGCTGCATTAGTGTAGAAAACTTGTAAATCTGTGGTACCATCGCCATAGAGGCGTGTCATAGCTTAAATTCGTGCACGTCGATGACCAGCGTGGCGATGGGGATTCATGTTGCACAGAATCGAAGCCACTTTGATGACATTGATTGAAATGCAGAGTTTAACGTCACCAAACCATCATGTGACTATAAGAGACGCCGTAGTGAAAGGCTCCGAAAATTTCAACCACCAAGGGTTCTTTACCATGCACCCAAAACTAAGCACACGTGCCTGCAGCATTCCCGCCTCCATCGAAAATGCAGCCACCACAGCCGGAATTCGATCCCGCGACCTACGGGTGAGCAGCCCAGTACCTTAGCCACTAGACCAACGCGACGGGGCCACTTTGACGACAGTATGACGACAACGAAAAAGACTGTCATATGAAAACAGCGTGAAAGACCAGTAGATTAAAGTGGCACATACAACCACGTGTAGCGCGGTGTCGGCTAGTTGGTTGCACATAACATAGGGAAACAGCGCGAAAGACCAGGGCGGTAAAGGCACACAACCAATAACACGACCACACATACAACTACACGTATAGGCTGACAAGTTGACCCTTCAAGAAAAAGACTGCGGTCTCTTAGAGCTAGCGAGCCATTTCTTTTGGCTGTTTGTTTGTGGGGCAGAAGTCCGGTCTGCTAAGATACTTAATTTATTGTTTTTCTTGAACAACGCATAGCAATATTAACATGATGCGCCATTGTTGCAATGACTTAAAAGCGATTACAGAAAGCAAGTAAATACACTGAATCGCACCATGGAGCTTTAGTTGCAGTCATGATGAGAAAATATTTACTGGCTGAACTAAATTTAAAACTAAATTTGGGATTTTCGCAGATGCCAAAACTACGATTCGATCAAGTGGCACGCCACGTGTTGGTGTGGAATAGTTTCGACCACGTGGGGTTCTTCAACGATAAATCTAAGTGATTGAGTGTAGCACTCCACCATCGAGATGTGTCCGTCTAGTCGATATACTGAGCCCGCCATTTCGAGATCAGCAGTGCAACTGAATATATATAGCCACTTGGTTACCAAGGTGGGTGGCTAAGCGTCGTGGGGCTCTATTACTGTTGGTCACCATAGTAAGGGACAATCTCATTTTACAGTGGCACGGGCATCAACCTCAATGTAAATACTAGGTTTTGCTTAGGTGCGCCAGCCAGTCATATTTGTACGTTTTGGCAGCGTCACATGCTTCTTTTGCGTGCCTAATATATGCTGATTTTGTCATTCAAGTACATTTTACGTCACTGGTTTTCAATTAAAAAAACTTTAATTAAATTAAAAAAACTTTTCAATTAAAAGAACTTTAAAAAAAAACTTTAACAAAGTAATGGTTATATAAGTACTGAGCCAAAAATAGGAATTCTGGCAACAGATGAAACTATGAGTCTTTACTTTGAATAAGCCCAGCATTTACACAGGCAAACCATAAAGCAGTAGACCTCTCACACTTCGCCCGGCACAGCTCTTTTGCATGAGGAAGGTCAGATGCACCTATTTTTCGTGTGTGGGCTTGTAAATTCTTCGATTATAACTTGGCCCGAAACTTCTCGAATGTTCATATGAGCCTCGAAGTGACATTTCAGTTGTAACCGGAGGAAAGGGGGGGGGGGGGGGGTCATCGTGTTCGAGCCACTCGTGCGCCACGTTTTCAATCCGGGATGTCGAAAGTTTCTTCGCGTATCTTGCCGCACTCCTGGTTGATAAGATGACGCTATCCAGATAAGTCCTAGAAAACAAGAACATATGTTGTTGTGGTTCCACACTATAGTTCATTCTATTCACTGAAAGTAAATCCCAAGCAGGGAGATGCATTATTCTGAGCGCCGGAGGCCATCGATAATAAGAATTGATGGTGGCTCGCCGCACTGGCTGAGAATAAATTCTATACAGTGCACAAGTTTATTTGGATATTATGGGCATGTTTTTCGTTCAAATTGCCTCCAAATCGAAAAATACCTTGTAGAAACACATCGCTTCGAATGAAAAACCGGTGATTTACAGGTGACTTTCAAAATCGCTCATGGCGGGCATAATGTGCAGTCGTGTGCGTGGCTTTATCACAAAACCGCGGACCAGTCGTGTGAACTAATCTGATGTCTACAGAGACATATTTAGCTTAGCTCCCTTCAACATCGTGCTTCTTCCCTAAGGTGACTGTGTGCGCATTTGAATCGCATAGGAAATCTAAACGCGCGCTAGACGAGACAGAGACGTCCTCGTCATCTTGCTGTCAATCAGCGCCCGTTTATCTCAGCCTCTTCTCTGTCCTCGTCTTGGGCGCGTTTAGTTGCTACCATTGCACTTGTGCAGTGCACCGTCAACGAGGATCAAAAGCATTGTGCTGCGAAGCATTTGAAGGTAAAATTCACTGATATCACTGTTCTGTACTGTTCACGAAAAATTCCAGTCGGAGGCGATAAAGCTGCAGGTATATGAACGCACCAACAAGCACGATCACAAACAGCTGGAGTATCCGTAATACGAATCCACGAAAGAGTTCCACACGAGATACGAAAGATGGCATGGCCTGTAATAAACTGTCTCGCTTCATTCAACAGGATCATCGTACAAAGTAATCATTGGGTGAAATAAGAAAAAAAATACGAAACGGGATAGCATATATCCGCTTCAGTATATGCAAACGATAAGGAGATAGAACTCATTCTTAACAACGAAAGCGGGCACTCGCTGTAGCCACAATAAATATTACTCAGTCGGTCAGTCACGCCACTGCGGTGGTCTAGTGGTTAAGGTAATTGGCTGTTGACTCGCAGTTCACGGGATCGAATCTCGGTGGCGCCAGCTGCATCTTCGATGGAGGCGGAAATACTGTAGGCCCTTGTGCTCAGATTTGGGTGCCCTTTAAAGGACCCCAGTTGGGGGAAATTTTCGGAGCCTTCCTCTAGGACGTCTCTCATAGTCTTATGGGGATCTTGAGACATTAAATCTCACATATCAATCAATCAATCGGGCACTCGAAACGCAGCTTGAACGTAACATTTTTTTACTTGCCCATAAATCTTGACGTGGTGACAAAGCTTCGTCAAAATGTCGGCGAGTTGTTCTCAAGGACGATCTCGCTGAGTGATGAATGAGTCACGCTCGCTCACTTTTTATGACTTGACAGCTGATCGCTTGGAAAAAAAATATACAGTCATTAGCGCAAATATTTTCAGCGTTGGTGAATTTTCCTTCATTCAAGTCGTCCCAACCCAAGCGACAAGGCTCTCTAACACGAAAGAAGAATGTGACGATGATCACGCTATCTGTCAAGACTGGCCCCTGCAACAAAAATGTTGTAAACGTTCTGCTGACCTATCACTTTTGAAATGCGGAGCATTTCTTAGTCGCACGATGCCACGTGTCGTGCGTCGGAGCCGATGTCCACACCCGCACCGCGCGTATCATGCCGCATGCTTGCGTCTCGTGCCAACTCTTTGCTCCCTCTCCCCACCCCCCTCTCTCGCCTCGCAAGGCTGGCGCAGGCAACGTCTGCTAGTAAAAACTGACTCCTCGAGCTACACAACCGTTCACTTATTGATTGATTTGTGGGGTTTAACGTCCCAAAACCGCCACAACCGTTCACTGGCCACACCGCATATGCAGGCACTGGATAGCACATCGGCGTCCCACCACTCGTTGAAGGGAACGATTCTCTTTCATTCAATGAATAAGAATACTAAAGACGAAAGAACAATCAAGCATTCCCAAACCTTCCCCAATTACGCAACAGTCACGCAATACTTCCACCACTTTGCGACGCATTTACTCGGCTTCCCTCCGTGGGAAGATGCAGGCGGCATTTTTTTTTTTTTAGTTTGTAGCATGTCGAGCACGACGTCTTTAGTAGGAGCATCAGACAGAGCACGATATGCCTCATAAAGGTAGGAGGCATATCGTGCTCTTACATGCACACACAGAAAACCCATTTCAGGAAACAATAATAATAAGTTTTTGTGCCAATATTTTTATGAGGGACGCCGTAGAGGAGCACTCCAGAAATTTCCACCACATGCGGTTCTTTAATGTGACCTAAATCGTAGTACACTCTACACGCTAGCGTTTTTGCCCTTATCAAAAATGCAATTTCAGCGGCGGGGATCAAACCCGGGACCATCGAGTCAGCAGTTGAGATACCACAGTCCCACTATAGAACTGCGGCGGCTATCTTAGACAAAGCTGTCACTATGAACGAATATTCTATAGAGCTGCTTCTTCAGAAGAGCCTCATGTACTTTTGGAGCAAAAGCTGTTATGAGATCACAACAAGGGTTGCGTGCGCCGTAGTTGTCCACTGCCGCCGCCACCCGGCACCACACCAGCTTCATCGCAAACTGACCCTATAGGCAAGCGTCAGGAAAAGAATCTCGTTATTATGAGTAATAAAGCGTTTTAGAACAGCAAGGTAACAACAAGGCGTCATACAATGCGACTTTGGTAACGAGTGGCTTGTCGAACGCTCCAACCCATTACAAAAGCCCTAACCATAAATATTCATCGTCATCAGCCACAGTATCGAAAAATTGCACAAAATTGATTGCTTGTGGCACCACTCCTCTCCAAAAACTGACAAAGAATTGCATAGTGGATGCGATTCTTCGTCAAAATGCCAATACTACAAACATATTATGATAATTTAGGACTTAGGCGTAGTGGATACCATGCAAGTGTTTTTGTAGCAGTTGCCCAAAGAATGTTAAAAAAAAAAGCTCCAGAAAGGCTGCTTTTCAGCTTTCGCTGTGACTGTGCTGTGCGTTGCACGTAGTCCTGACATTTTTTTTTAATCACGTTAAGAACTGCCGGTGCTTCTGACCACAACGTACCACGTTATGATTGACAGCATTTGGCGTCAAGGGACGCACAATGTTCAGGGAGGTTTTGTGGCCTTGACACAAGTATTCGATTTCACAGCGAAAGGTGTTATGATGGCGTGCACCGCCGCCGCTGGTGGCTGTAACCACTATCGCACGAAATAAAGAAAAAACAAAAAAATCTGAAATAAATAGAAAACGCTGAACATATAACGAGATTCGAACCCAAGTCCTCTGCGTGCCCGCTCAGTATTATACCACAGGGCCACACCGGTGCTTGAACCTTCACGAAAAATCGGCCACAGGCAGGCTTGATGTCGGGAAAAAAATTGCGTTAACATGAGTAAAAACGCATTTCTGAACAGCGGGAAAGAAATCGGGTTAATATGAGTAATAAAGCGTTTCTGAACAGCGCAGGAACAACCAGGTGTCGCACAATTCGAGTGACTTGCGAGTGAGTCGTCAAATGCTCCAACTCATTACAAAGGATTCAGGCATAATTCTTCGTCGTCGTCAGCCACAGCGTAAAAAATTGCACTAAATTCTTTGTAACTGTAAAGCAGGTACGATGCTTGTCCGAAGTATGACGAAGGATGGCATGTTGAATGACTGACTAATGCAAAAAAAAATATGTATATTTATGGCGTAGTCGGTACCCTGGAAGTGCGCTTGTAGCAGCCACCCAAAGAGTTTTTTTTAAAAGGGCTCTGAAAGGCCGCTTTTCCAGCTTTCGCTGTGACTACGCTGTGTGTTCCGCGCAGCCTGGTGGTGTTTAATTCTTACTGCGTTTGTTATTCCAACAAGAGTGGCTCCACCAAATTGAGCTGACTCTTTACAAACACCGTAGCCATCACTAATGAATTATTAATAATTGTTTTGATTTGTATGGAAACACATTTTCAATATACGTCACAGTCATTTTTTTCTTGCTGCTTATAAGGACTGTTTTGTAAATTGAACCTGCAAAATTACCAAGTAACTGAAGGACACTGCCAAGTAACTTGAAGTCTGTGCGTAGCAGGTTTCAGATGCACTACTGAGCCATTTCTCATCAGCGTGCTTGAATCAGTGATAAATATAGTGTGAAACTTAGATTGATTTGTGCAAAGGACAAGCAGCTGACGTTATTGTGACTGTATCTGTAGAACCTTTGAGATGGTCAAGAAAAGACAAGTGAACATTGTTGTGCCTCGCCCAAGTTCCACGTGGTCTTCGCGGCCTGCTGGCACCTGGCAGCTGTTGATGAGTCAACCCTGCACCGGGACGGCGACGGACGCGGACAATCTGGAAAAACCACGTCGCCGGCTCCTCTTGACACAAAAGTCGTTGGCCAAGCTTTTGTCAGCCGCCGAGAGCAACACTCCGAAGCAGCGTCGACCCAGCAGCTGTACGGGGTATTCTGCCTTGCTTGAGTCAACCTGGCTGCATCAGGGAGCGACTTTGCGCATGGGATTCCACGTCATCTCACTGTGGTGCCACGCTGGCGCGTGGGGTCTCCCTCACCAAACAGCGAACTGGGCATGTCTTGCCCCTTTCCTAGGTTCAGAGGGAGGCGGTGTTTGGCTTTCCCTCTTCGGGGACGGAGAGGAAGACGACGATCTCATTGGAGTATCCTGCGCATAAATTTTCTTTGCAAGGGATCTTGGGAAGGCGGACGATGTATAAAAACGCTAGCGCAGAGGCGCTCGTGTGTGATTCTCTTTTCATGTTGTACCACGCTACCATGTAAATACTGTATATAAACATTTTTTTCTCCTTCTCCGGCTTCTCTACTCGTCCTCTCCGGGGACTCGGATGGCCCGAGTCCGCACCACGCTACCCAAAGGCGCAACAGTGGCTGGCAGCTTATGGGATTCGCCTGCGTCGGCTGCATCGAAGTGGTGAGTGCCGCGTGTTTGCTCTTCTTTTCGCCAGACTCGTTAGCGCAGATGGTCGGTAACGTGGTAGGGTGATTTTGGTAAATTTTGATTCGCAGACCAAGAATTGGGTGGCTCGTGGGCAAAATTACCTTAGAAGAGAAACGGTGTGCATATCTAAGATGGAGAAGTTTAAGGTCCAAGAACTCCTCGAAATTTGTCAGGAGCTGAATATTTCGGTCGGCTCGGTTAAAAGAAAACAACAAATTTTGGAGCACTTGGGAAAAGAGGAAGTGAGTTTAGAAGAGGCCATTGAGGCCAGAGAAACCATTTTGGCAAAGAAAGAGGAGCGTGAGCGCTTAGCCCGTGAACAAAGAGAGGAGGAAATAAGGAGGGATCGCGAGGATAAAGAACATGAAATCCGTCTGAAAGAACTGGAGCTTCGTATGTCCGTGGGAAATCAAAATTCAGGGGGTGGAGAATCAAAGATAAAGGATCTAATCCACACCTTCAAGGCGGGTGACGACATTGCATTATACCTCGTGCATTTTGAGCGAGCATGCGAAAATGCAGGGTTTAGTAGGGAGACTTGGCCACAAAAACTGATATGCGTACTACCAGGCGAAGTGTCCGATGTTATCGCAAGAATGAATAAAGAGGACTCCGAGGTGTATGACAGGGTAAAGGCTGCATTGCTACGAAAATGTCGCCTATCGACAGAGGCTTTCCGCCTGCGGTTCAGGCACTCTAAGAGGGGCAACGAATCTCATTCAGACTATGCCTACCAAATTAGAGCCAACTTTGAAGAGTGGCTCAAAAGCGCGCAAGTCTATGGCAACCATGACAAGGTCATTGAGTTGATGGTACTTGAGCAGTTTTACCGGGGAATTCCCGAGGAGGTAAGGCTTTGGGTGCAGGATAGGATGAAAGACGTAGACATGAACAGGGCAGCAGAACTCGCCGAAGATTACTGCTCACGCCGTAGTCTCCGCAATACACCACGAACTTCGGAAAAAAATGAAAAGGTAGAAAGCTGGTCGGGAAACCAGGGACGCAAGAGGTTTGCAAGAAATAACTGGAAACCCGAAAATTCCAAGTTATTAGACAATCAGCAGGGAAAGGACAGTGAGGGGACTAAGGCGGCACCTTCATCAGGTTCAAAGGCGCCTGGTGACATAGCGCATGCGTTAGAAGCGCGGAAGCCAGTTGTTTGCTACAGCTGCGGAGAAAAGGGCCACATGGCCAGGAGCTGTAAGAGGCACATGGCATTTGCCACAATTCAGGAGTCAGAGGATAGCTTAAAGCTGTTGAAGCCTTACATGAGGACACTCTCAGTGAACGGCCGAATGTGTAGGGTATTGAGGGACTCGGCGGCCACAATGGATGTAGCGCATCCAAGTTGCGTATCTTCCGAAGACTATATAGGAGAGTGTGCCTGGATTCGGCAAGTGGCAGAAAAGCAAAGCGTCTGCCTACCGATAGCGAGGGTTGTAATCGAGGGCCCTTTCGGCCAATTGTGTACGGAAGCAGCAATTTCAGCCAACCTTCCGGAGCACTTCCCTTACCTATTTTCAAATAAGTCTGAGGAAATGTTAAAAACACGTGGAGAATCATTTGCCACCGAAATAGCTTGCATGGCCCTTACCCGTTCGAAGGCGCGCGAGCTGACGCAACAGCTGAGCAGCTCACCCTCTGGGGAACAGACGTCCGAGGGCAGTGTAGGAAAACCTGAGGTAGTTGCGACGGAAAATGAGTCTGCCATGCGAGTTGTCGAGACGGAAACTGGGGCTATGGTCGACAACAGCGAGGAAATATCTCTAACGCCCGAAAACGAGGACTTGGTGACAGGCTCGGTGTTAACACCCGCGTCCACCAGTTGGTGTCAGCTAGCCAGAACCGACCGTGCAACGCTAGTGGTCGATCAAAAGGCGGATCTCGCACTCTCTATGCTGCTAGATGCCATACATAAGGAAGGTAACTCTAGGAAGAACGTTTCGTTCTACACCCAAAACGAGGTGTTGCATCGCAGGTATGAGAACGCTAAAGGGCGGGTCTACAACCAAGTGGTAGTTCCACTAAAATACCGGCGGAACATTCTCGACCTGGCCCACAGCAACGCCTGGGCGGGCCACTTAGGTATAAAGAAAACGAAAGCTAAGCTGGCTCAGGAGTTCTACTGGCCCGGGTGCTGGAAGGATGTAGAGATGTTTGTCCGTGGATGCGACACTTGTCAGCGGATAGGAAAATCAACAGACAAATGGAAGGCACCAATGAAACTAGTGCCAATAGTCACAGAACCCTTCCGTCGGCTCGTGATTGACATCGTGGGGCCTCTGCCTCCATCTAAATCAGGATATCGGTACGTCCTGACCGCGCTGTGCGTTGCCACCAAGTTCCCGGAGGCAATCGCACTGAAAGAGTTGAGTTCAGTATGCGTGGTGGACGCATTGTTGTCTATTTTTTCTCGGGTGGGTTTTCCCTCGGAGATACAGTGTGACAACGGAAGTGTGTTCACAAGCTGCCTTACGACTACATTCCTAGAACGCTGCGGGATAAAAATCGCGCATAGCTCTATTCACCATCCACAGTCGAACCCTGTGGAACGCATGCACTCGGTCATGAAACGCGTTTTGCGAGCTTTGTGCTTTGAGCATAAAAGTGACTGGGAGGGGTGTATACCAGCTGCGATGTTTTCTCTGAGGTCGGCCCCACACGAGAGTACGGGTTTTAGTCCGGCTGAACTTGTCTACGGCAGGAACTTGAGAGGTCCGCTGCACTTAATACGAGAGTCATGGACTGGATATGGGGAGGACCCTAATGTGGTTTCCTATGTACTGGATTTATTGGGGCGACTGGGGACTACACGCGAAGTGGTGGAGAGCAACATGCGCGCAGCACAGGCGCTTTCCAAGGCCCGTTACGATAAGTCAGCTCGAAAGCGAGTCTTTAGAGTGGGCGATGAGGTGATGCTGTTGTGCCCTTCAAGAAAAAACAAGCTGGACCACAATGGGAGGGACCAGCGACAGTGTTGTCAGTGCTTTCAGACACCAACTACGAGGTAAAGTGGGGCCGGAAATGCCCCAAAGTGTATCACAGTAACCTAATGAAACCCTACATGCGACGAAAAGCAGTAGTAAACCTTGCACTCAATGTTCCTGAGGATGAGGGCGCGGAAATCCTTTGTCTTTCCGATGGCACGGTAAGCAGCACATTGTCCGATAGGGTAGACACAGGGAACACCCTAAGTAAGGCTCAAGAGGAAGATTTAGAGCTTTTAGTACAGGAATTCGCTACCGTTTTCTCCGAGAAGCCAGGCAAAACGGATGTGATTAAGCACGACATTGAGCTGACGGTTAACAAGCCGATCAGCTGTAAGCCGTATCGGGTGTCACCTAGACAGAGAGAGATACTAGAGGCCGAAATTCGCCGCATGATCGACCTAGGTGTTATCATCGAAGCAGACAGTGATTTCACCTCGCCTTTGATTTTGGTTGAGATTCCGGGCCGTGATCCAAGGCCATGCGTGGACTATCGCCGCCTGAACTCTGTAACAGTCGACCAGACTTACCCTATTCCTAACATTGAAGAGAGGGTAGAGACAGTGTCTAAGGCGAAATACATTTCTACGTTAGACCTTGTTAGGGGGTATTGGCAGGTCCCTTTGACAGAGCGCGCGAGTCGATACGCTGCTTTTATCTCACCCCTGGGCACTTTTCGTCCTTTGATGATGAGCTTTGGGCTCAAGAACGCGCCGTATTGTTTCAGCCGCCTGATGGATAAGGTTCTCCACGGGCTCGAGAAATTTGCGCTGCCTTACCTAGACGATGTGGCGATATTTTCGGACAAATGGGAAGACCATGTTGAACACCTTCGGATGGTTTTGGAACGGGTCAAAAATGCAGGTCTTACGGTAAAGAGAGAGAAATGTCATTTGGGCTGTGCTGAAGTAAGCTATTTAGGGCACATTGTAGGAAATGGGCGTCGTCGACCGTCCGAACTCAAGGTAGCCGCGGTGGTCGGTTATCGTCGTCCCAGCACTAAGACCGAGATGAGAGCATTCCTCGGCCTCACAGGTTACTATCAGCATTACGTCCCGAATTACTCCGAGATTGCCAGCCCTTTGACAGATAGTTTACGCAAGACCGAACCTGTGAACATTCAATGGGACTCTAAAAAGGAAGACGCTTTTCAGAAGCTGAAGCACGCATTGAGTGAGAAACCCGTCTTGAGGGCACCGGATTTTACAAAACCTTTCACTATTCAGTGTGATGCAAGCGAACGCGGTTTAGGAGCAGTGCTATGTCAGACGGACCAGAGTGGAGAGGAGCGGCCGGTTTTGTATTTGAGTCGCAAATTGAGCAGCAGGGAAGAGGCTTATAGCACTTCGGAAAAAGAATGTGCTTGCATTGTTTGGGCCGTACGAAAACTAGGCTGCTATGTTGCTGGCTCTAAGTTTATTATAGAAACTGATCACTCTCCACTAACCTGGTTACACCAAATGTCACCTAAGAATGGTCGTTTGCTCAGATGGAGCATAGCACTGCAGCAGCACAATTTCGAGGTGCGCTACAAGAGAGGTGGCCTTCATACAAATGCAGACGCCCTAAGTCGAGCGTTTTGACTCGTCAAAAGACGCGGAAGGTTTGTTTGATTTTTTTGTTTACCTTTACCTAGTTTATGTGTACTTTTTTTTTCAATGTGTTACAGTGAGGGCGTAGAGAAATTTTTCACTGACTCCCTCGTTGTCCCGAGCTCTACAGTTTGCTTGTTTAGCTTGATTATAATGTTATCTCGATTCCAAATGGAGTTACGTATGAAAGAGTTACTGGACACTTGTCCCGATTGGTATGCACATTGTTTCCTTGAGCTTAAGTTATTAAGATAAGATGTTTGCTTTGTAAAATCGGAGGCCTGGCGATGAGAGTGGCGTGCACGCGGTGCTTGTCGCATTGTGTGTGGTTGACAAAGGTCGTTTCTTGGAGCTTGTCACCCACTTTTCACCGAAGCGGGGCGCAGAGGCCAGCTCTTGGAGCATTCCAGTTTGACCAGGCCCTTCGAGAAAGCAAGAGCCTTGCCGGAACGTCGCCGACATCGACCCGGCCGAGCTGCATGGAACAACTCGACCTCCCGATGTATCATCTGGCGGCGGGGGTGCTGTTGTGCCTCGCCCAAGTTCCACGTGGTCTTCGCGGCCTGCTGGCACCTGGCAGCTGTTGATGAGTCAACCCTGCACCGGGACGGCGACGGACGCGGACAATCTGGAAAAACCACGTCGCCGGCTCCTCTTGACACAAAAGTCGTTGGCCAAGCTTTTGTCAGCCGCCGAGAGCAACACTCCGAAGCAGCGTCGACCCAGCAGCTGTACGGGGTATTCTGCCTTGCTTGAGTCAACCTGGCTGCATCAGGGAGCGACTTTGCGCATGGGATTCCACGTCATCTCACTGTGGTGCCACGCTGGCGCGTGGGGTCTCCCTCACCAAACAGCGAACTGGGCATGTCTTGCCCCTTTCCTAGGTTCAGAGGGAGGCGGTGTTTGGCTTTCCCTCTTCGGGGACGGAGAGGAAGACGACGATCTCATTGGAGTATCCTGCGCATAAATTTTCTTTGCAAGGGATCTTGGGAAGGCGGACGATGTATAAAAACGCTAGCGCAGAGGCGCTCGTGTGTGATTCTCTTTTCATGTTGTACCACGCTACCATGTAAATACTGTATATAAACATTTTTTTCTCCTTCTCCGGCTTCTCTACTCGTCCTCTCCGGGGACTCGGATGGCCCGAGTCCGCACCACGCTACCCAAAGGCGCAACAACATCCATATGAATGAGAGCCACCCAAAGGAATCCCGACAATTATTGTTATGAAACACGACAGAGGTTTGTAATCAACAAGACAATGTAAAAAAAGACGTTCAAAAAAGCTTGGACTCATAGTAGGCTATTTCAAGAATAACTCAATATTTAAATGTTCCTCTCAGCCAGAAAAAAAAATTGAATCTTCCATATCGCTCTTTTGCGTTCATCAACCCTTTCACAGCACGAGCGGTGCAGGAAAATGGGGGTAATCAAGGTCATTTCGTTCATGTTGACGTCAGTTCAGTAGTTTCTGATTTAATAAGGATGCAATCAACGAGAATGGGCTCATTCGCGACTGTGCATGTGTTGCAGGCCGTGCGTGATAAAGAAGCCATTTAAATCTCAGCGACTTGCAGTCTATCTCGGTACGGAGACTGAAATCTTACGCAACTTTTCTGAGTGTCCTCTCATGTAAGTTGACGGAATCTGCTAGACTATACTTCGTTTGTCTCTTTTTGTACTTGACCGTTGCAGAATCAAGCAAGGTGTACTTAACGCAGTGCGTAAACACTGGCACAAACTGTCAGTTTTTGCCGAGCGAGGAATTCTGTCCGAAAACTTCTGTTTCGTAAGCAAGATGAATTATGGTATAAACAACTCTGAACAGACCGGCGTCAGCTTTCGCTTTGCCGAGGTTGCCACAGGATGGTCCTATCTTATTTTTTCACCCTATTGCGTCACGTGTGACGCCATGAAAGTTGTCGCACGTTTTACAGCGTTTACAGCGACAGATACATACTCGCTTCCTTTTTCACGCCCGTAGCTGATTTCTTAGCGGAACTGCATGATGAAATAAAGCCGTGATGTGCCGTTAGATTTCTAACTGCAGTTCCAAAGACTGCACCTTTCAGTCATTCTGCCGATGCTACGCAACAAAGAACACTGCGCTAGGAAAATAAAGAGGCTACATTCTTGAACGCTTCCTTACTGGGACTCGAGCGAAGAGCTTGTATTCGAGAAACAGCTCTTGATACGGAAAATTGGTCCTATGAAAGTGTGAAAAGCGGAGGTAGGTTCATGGAAGGGAAAAGTTGCCGTCCACGTGCTTGATGCCTGAAGTTTCAAATAAGTACAAAGGCTTTCCTTGTAGCTTTGGGGCTACAGACGAGAAGATGATAGCTGTTCTCTTTCATGAACTAAACACCGCACAGCGTATCGCCAAATCGCGCCACGAGGAGCATGATTTGTGTTATTCTCGATGAGGGTGGGAAATGAACAAGGTATTTTAATATTTTTTTAATATTGCTTTCACGAGAATATTAGCGATATATTACAGGTTTCCTTATGTAATTAAGATATGCAATTTTGTAGGCAATACAAAGTCGAGGCACCCTTGATGAATGACTAGGAAAATCATTGAGCAGAGACTCACCTTACTCCATGGGTGTGGTCAGGAAGTTTCGCCTCGTCGCAGCAACTGCCGATCTCCTAAAGTAGATTTCTTCTGAAGTTCAGAGTTATTCTATGAAGAGAATCATCAAGAAGCACGTCAACATTTCTTCGGACTCGAGTAAACGTCGTCACATTCGGGTACGTCGGAACGTTTTCCTCAGCGTACTTTAAGCACGGCATCACCATCTGTACCACCTTGCATCATCTGCGGTTTAACAAGACTTCTTTCTCACCTAGCTAGAGGGAAGAGTAAATGAGGTTGCATTCCTCTTGCCTACTCACTTCAGCCGCGCATGCGTAACTTTCACTTGGAACGCAGTAACATTGACTGTACAGCCGTCAGCCCCTTTAACACGAACGCTCCGCCGCGTGTCCTGCAGCTGTTTGATTGACGCTCACCACGTAAGTTTGGATTCTGTTGCCCAGATGCTAACCATACATGTCGACAAACTATCCAAGCCTATACCGAGGTATTATCTTGACAAAAGAGCCCAGAACTTCGCGGCTCGCATCAATCAAACTAGCCGTGGCCACGCATCGAAGTGTTCGTGTTAAAGGTGCTGACGGCTGTACAGTGTCGGCCACTGTTAGGGTGAACGCGCGAGCGCGTGGCCGCGCTCCGCGAAGCGCCACTGGCACCAGAGCGGCCGTGCATCGAACAAAAAGCACGCGGAGGCTCGGCAGTGCCTGCAGGCGGGGCTTCACGTCGTCTGCTACGGAGCTCGCGCTCCTAGGCACGCCGAACTTGCACTGCCGTGAAACAAACTTTGGTCACAATGTCACATATTTTCTGCAGCCCGTGGAATTTTTAGTTTCGTATTATAAAGACGTGCCAGATGCTAAGCCATCTTCATCGACTAAAATAAAATTGTCCCTTCGTGCACACGCACGTTCACAGCTTTTAGAGTTGCTGAAGTTAACGAAACTTATAGATTTTTCTCATATTTTCAAGCTATTCAGCACAGTATATGAAAATAAATTACTTGATTTTCATGCTTCTCTTACGGTGAGAGGAGAAAGAGTGTGAAGTTGCACCCAAAATATTGATCCGAATCTTGTTTGCTGCAAAATGAAAGAAAGAAAACAAATAGACGCATTTTCATGCCCTGTTGTATCGTTTTATTAGCAAAGCGATGGCTTCCAATACATTTGTGTTATCCCAGTAAGCGTACTTCCAGTCTTATTTCAGCAAGGATGTTGGCTATGGGAATTCGTAAGATGGCGTTACACTGTGATCACGCTCGCACTTGTTGTAATAATGGTCAAGGTTTTACGTCCCTGAACGTCCTGTAACAATGTGATTATGAGAGACGTGGTCGTGGAGGGCCCGGGAATTTTCATCATTGGCACCTGAAGCCAAATGCACGGGTCTAGAGCATTTCACTGTCACCGAAATGCGGCCAACGTGGTCATGGAGCATTCGATCCAGCAGATGGCTTTGCTGCGTCGACCATCAGAGAACTTAAGCAAATTCCGGGGCTGTCGGCTGCATGCATCGAATACAATGTTGAAACTTCGCCTACATTCAGCGGCCTTAAAAACACAAGAGCCGTCCAAGGGCCGATTGTGAGGGCAGTCAACAAAAAGAGGCCCCTAGTGCTTGCCCAAGAATATGATCACTTGACTGATGAGTAGCAAAATGCCGTCTTAGCCGACGAATCGATATTTACCACAAGGTACGACTGAAAGCAGCGTGTGTAGCACTCGGAGAGCTGCCGGTGAGAAGCAGCTCACATGAGCCGAGCAATTAGTACGTAGTACGTTTAGATCGAAATTTCGTACGTCATCTTGATCCCGTTCACTACTTAAACTGAAGACGCAATATCCAATCTTTCATTTAATTTAAAATATAGTGATAATAAATATCACTGAAATTTGAAATGCAATGTTTCCGGAGCCAGGCCAGTCATCGTTTTCAGAAGTAAGCGTGGTGTAACACATTACAATCAATGTTTTTATGAAATTGCATTACTAGGTTTTGTATTCGCCCAAAACCCAATTCTGCACATTACTCCAACATCTCACATCGTGAAAATGGGTGTTAAAAGCCCGCAGATGAAGGCTAACAGCATTTTTTGCTCCAAAAGTTGTAATACACTTCTTAAAATTTCAAAATGTTTATTGAGCGTGTTCATGCATATCAGGAAGTCCAAACAGGTGTGAATTTTTTTATTGTTTTGTTTGTACAAGAAACCTAAGCTCCGCAAGAAACATTCTTTTTCCTTAAATACCTGAATTGATCCAGTGGGTAGCCGCAGCCAGTGACCATTCAGCTTCGAGTGAATGTCTGAGCGCACTCCCACCGGCTAGCCGCAGAACCTGAGTGAGGATAGAGAACAAATTCACTGCCGACATGTGCTGTTCAGTCCTGGACAATGACGTGTTACCACGGCAACTTTATATTGCAGTTCGTCAACTACCCCATTCAGAAGTGCAGAAAGGTTGGAGCATTACTAGAGTCTCGGTATGTGGAAGTTCTTGAGTGGCGTGGGCAATGTCGAGACCTCAATATTATTGTGAACATGCGCAGCCCCATGAAAGCGTCGATGTTACACCGCTCGCTCCTTCGACTCACGGCGGATGCACTGTGAACCGCTGTAGAAAAAGAATGGAGAAGAGTAGAGTCAACAGCGGCCTTTGCGCATGGGCACGATGAGGGCTGTCATTTATGCTGTCCGAGACGCCCGGGGTTACTTAAGCGAAAAAGCGCTCAAGGTCCAGATCATCGCAAAGCCATGATCCGTGTTGATTCCGTGTCGCATAAAATTGGACTCACAGTTTTGCTCACCTTCATGATGTGACGTCAAGAACGAGTATATAAGTGTTGTCAGATAGCCTGATGTTGTTGTAGCCATACGAATTCTAGGCCGTTATCATTCTTGAATAAACTTTCGATCTACTCTGCTTTGTTTTATAAAGCGCCTATGTGTCGTTTTATTGTTCACGTGAGAAAAAGGCGAGAGATTGGTGTCTATAAAACACGCAAATGAATATTTTTTTCAGTGAGTTGTATGCAAAACACTTGCATTATGATTTTTAACTTTACCTTTGAAAGTGAACAATTCAACTGTTTTATATATTATCGTATGAGATTACTCACGCCATCACACGCCTGCGATCAAGACCGTGGAAAAATGGCCAAGGACTAACCCTCAACACGCTCCCTCTAAAAATGCACGCGAAATTATCGTACTCGCTTGACTCGTTAGAGCCGACACGGAAATGTCTGCGCTAACGTTGGCTTGTGAAGTATTCTTAAAAAATGTAAAATCGGCATCCACTTCTTACTTAAAAATAACTATTTATTACCTTCAATTCAAAGCTACGAAACTGCATTTTTCCCAAGTATCTTTATTACGAAGTGCACTTCGCTAGCGTTCGTAATCTGGTGGTCTCCAAGTTGCGACACTAAATCTAAAGGCTGTTTTCGCTGCAGGGAATACGTCACATCGTAAACAAAGTTTGTTTCACGGCAGTGAAAGGTCGGCGCACCAAGAGCGCGAGCACTGCAGCATACGACGCGAAGCCGCGCCTGCAGGCACTGACGCGCCGGCGCAGGTTTGCTTCGATGCGTGGCCGCGCTGGCGGCAGTGGCGCCTCGCGGAGCGCGGCCACGCGCTCGAGCGTAACAGTGGCCGGGACTGCACATACAGCAATCACGCGACGAGAAGGTGCGTCTTAGTACGGCTCATTTATCTCCTGCTCATCAGCGGCAGTGTTGTGGTAGATTTGAAAAAGGTTTTTAGCGCAGTTTCCGCTGCCTATGCTGCCTATGGAAGCAACGCTGTGCCATGTCACGTAAATGCCTTCCCGCTTCTAAGATGTGACGTAGCACAAGGTGGCTGAATGAACCACGAAATTATTTACGCTATCAAGGCTTTAAGTCATTTATCAGTCCACCGTTCGCCATGATTGTGTATGGAAATCGTAGGTCTACTTGCGCGCCACTTCAGTAATTGCGTGTGGGGCTGGAAGGCGTTCAACCTCTTACCAGAAGTTTTCACCTTTGCATGTGTATGTATGCATTCGGATTACACATACGTTAGAAAGGTCCATAAGCCATTTTCGAAATTTCCAAGTGGGTTTCCTGCACTGCACATTCGTCCAACTAATTACCACACCTCTCGTGCATTAGGAGAAAACAAGGTTTTATAAAGTTTCACGTGCTGGGGCTTCTCTATTATGTATGTTTGTCAAGAAAGCCAAGCCCATATTTCTCACGTCACAGCACAAGCAAACTGCGATTTCTATTCGCTGTTTGCTCTAGATGGCCAGCCGCCTTACGGTAGAGCAAACTGCACAGCAGGAAAGCTTGGTTTACAATTATGAAAAAAAAAGTCTCTACCGGCTGCTACCGGCTGCGTGATGTCCAGTACATGCATGAACGCTACTGTAATGTACTCTGCGTAAGTAGCAACTACGCATAAGTCACGAGTCATGCATAAATTGACTTCGAAGTCTAAAATTCATTTCGAAAACTTTGCATGGGGAAAACGAATTGGGGGCAAGCCAGCCGGCGTCCTGCACTTTCCGCGTCGGCATATAGGGAAAGCTACGCCTTTGATCGAATCTGCAGCACTGTAATCAAAGAAACCAACACTTCTCCACTATTTGCTGAGGTCAGTGACGCACATACTATTGAATAGCTGTGACATCATAGTACTGTTTATTAGCTTTTTAGATGCTTTTTGTCTCCCTCGTTGTCTTTAATTTTCTGCGCAAGCGCGTGCCTTACAAAGAAAAGAAGAAAAAAGAGCCGTTAAATTTTTCTTCTTTCATCTACTGCATGCAGTAACGTGTGTTGCATGTCGTCGCTGTGTTTGGCGTCTCTCGTATTCTCCGTCACACTGTTTCTAGTTCTAACGCGCGTACCATTGAGAAAAATAGTGGCTCGCATACTGGGGCTTTTCCACAATCCGCTCTGCAAATGTCACACGTGGCCCCGCCGTGGTAGTCTAGTGGCTAAGGTACTCGGCTGCTAACCCGCAGGTCGCGGAATCGAATCCCGGCTGCGGCGGCTGCGTTTCCGATGGAGGTGGAAATGTAGGCCCGTGTGCTCAGGTTTGAGTGCACGTTAAACAACTGCAGGTGGTCGAAATTTCCGGAGCCCTCCACTACGGCGTCTCTTGTAATCATATCGTGGTTTTGGGACGTTAAACCCCACATATCAATTAAAATGTCGCACGTGAACTGTTATCCAACACGGGGGCAGTAACCGATGTACTACCGCAATAAAAATAAAGGTGAAAAGAGCCGCGCTTTAATTAACAGATATGTGGTATTTAACGTCCCAAAACCGCCATATGATTATGAGAGACGCCCTAGTGAAGAACTCCGGAAATTGCGACCACCTGAAGTTCATTAACTTGGGCCCAAATCTGAGCACACGGGCCTACAGCATTTTCGTCTTCATCAAAAATGCAGCCACCGCAGCCGGGATTTCATCCCGTGACCTCCGGGTCAGCGGCCGACTATACCTTACCTCCGTATTCTAGAACGTCCCTTCACTCAATGCTTCACCTTCACTTGAGAAAGCCTATGGGAGCGCCGTCTCGAGGCATGGCAAGTCACTGCATATTAGCGATAATCTGCCACAATTCTTGAGTAGCGCACCATGATTTTCAGTCGAGCTGTGGCGCAGTGCTCAACTCTGTCAAGTGAAGAGTGGAAGTCGAGTCGAGGAGCGTTTTTGTGAATACCGGGGTTATAGCCCCTAGAGATCTTCGCGGCAAGGCTGCGCTGTGATTTAGTGCTCCGCTGTTTGCATTTGATTTTATTGGGCTTTTACATTGCAGGTAAAAGAGACGTTCGAGCCGTCTTTCTTTGCATCATAGATGACTGTATGGTATCTTTTTATTGCCACACAGTTTGCGATAGCTTTTAAAAGAAAACTCGAACAGCGGAGCGCGTAAGTTCCACGGTGTTCGCACTTCTTTTTATCGCGATAAGAAAGAAAGTTTCTTGGAACGTATCTTGCGCGGAAGCTGGACAACAGGAATAAGTCACTGCATGAAGGCCTTATGCAAAAGCCATGCAGAACCCCTCTTCAGCGAACTGAATTTACTATCCTTCTTTAACGTTGAGCTTACCCTCATTACGCTCTACGAAGTGCAGTTAGAGACAAACTTCGACCATTACGAACTTGCCTAATGCCAAATGTTAGTGCAGCTGTTTAGGAGTTTTTTTTTTTTTTTGCGACAAGTAAATAAACAATTTGAGAGAGACATGCAAAGTTGCTTACCACTGCTTACTTTCCACAACTTTCTCTCTCTCTCTCTTTCTCTGGAGAACACACTTCTCCCAGTATTTTAATATAATGAGGAAGCTTTTCGACTCGTTGCACCAACGCCTGGTTGTCAGAGGCGAAGGCATGGTTCACGCAAGTGTTTCGCAAGGTCGTCACATCGGTGCGATTAGTTATGATGGTGACGAACGGGATGTTCTCTCGCATAAGTGATTGGAAGTTATTGCTTGTTTTTGTGTCTCTACTAAAGACACCCACGACTAACAATGATGTGTGTCGATGCGTGATTATTGCGAGGCGCAGGAAGGGGACAACGTCCTTGGTAAGCGTGGCCGGCTAGAAGTGCACAACCCCTACCAGCAAGTCACTGTCCAACTTTGTTAAATCAATTTCTGTGGGATATACTTCGTTTTCGTTAAACACTCACACCTTGCAGTACCCGGTGGTGGGGCTTGTCCGATTCAATCCTGTTGTAGGCACTCGTTCGCGCAGTAACGCCAATGAACGCGACGCCGCTTAACGTTGGAACGGGAACCTCAGAGCTGCACTCTAAAATGCACGTCGCGTCAAGGTATACTGACTGTTTGACTCATCAGCTATGACATACGTAAGGCCCGATTCAACCAAACATGGCGTCACGTTGCAAAACCCGCAACGGTGATGAAAGATATATCGTGCAGGTACCACATCAACTAAATAAATAAATAAGATATTGTACATGTCCCATTCATGTTTTTCACAGGCTGCGTAATTTATAACGTAACTTTGTATTTTTTTGTGCTCTTTGCTCTTGTCCTAATGTTCTTTGTATCATATCGCTTCCTTAAATGCCATGCGCTACATAACACTTAATGCACCATGACTTCTTTCGTTGTTGTTGTTGAAGTGTACTCTTTTGAGATTCCAACTTGAGAGCATGTAATTTTTCAGTTGCTTAATATACCAACGTGTGCAAGGCTGATTTCATGGTACCTTTTGCAATTTTGTACAGCTCAGCAGCTGTCTGTCAAATATAATGCCCAGTGAACACTTTCAAGCTCAATTTTGAGGGTTTTTGTTCGTTTCCCAAACCATAATTGTTTTTCCGATGGTAAAAAGATATAGATAGGATTAAATTGTAACAATAATAACAGCGGCATGCACGCCAGTTTTTCAGATCCGCTGTTGTTTGCTGTGATTCTCTACCAGAGACCTTTCGTATACCGCTCTTAAAGTGCTCGCCAACCACATACCATCCATCCAGAACACTGGTTTGGAGAGAGACAAAACACCGGCAGAAAAATAATGCATCCAAAAATGAAACTGTACCTATGTTTTTAAGGCTGCTCCCGTTACGCACATTCAGCCTACATGACGCAAACTATAGCATGCGGGCATCACTTAGCGGTTGACCAGTCGGAGTAACTCGAGATAATTTTTTAGAGCAGCGTACGGGCAAGTGTTGCGCGTGTCAGAACGCTACTGTCGCGTGGCGTACTTGCGCGTGCTGAGTCACAGCTAAAGTTTGTCGAATGACAGACATTTTCGACGCATGAAACATGGTGAAATAACGTGCTTCCCTATACACAAATACCCGAAGCTATTTGGGTCTTTCATTTGTCAAGCTGTACGTTTTGGTGGTTTCCGAATGCCTGACATTTAGAACGTAGTTTCTCAGTGTGCACTAGGGGCTGTGGAAACCCTTCTTTTACAAAATAATGTTTATATTCTGAACAATAAAGTTGGTGATGTACTTGAAGTTTCATGAAAGTATTACTGTCGAGTATCGGACTACTCATGGGAAATAAATAAAATACACTTTACTTGGAGAAATAGTTGGATGCTTAGAACTTTCTAAATATGTGGTGACAAAAGCCTAATTGGACCTTCTGTTTATCTGCTGCTAACCTTCTTTTGTGCTGAACATTAGGACAAGTGATCTGCTGATTTGCGGATGAAGTTTATGTTGAACTAAGGACTGATGTCATGCGGCCGTATTTGTGTCCGGCTTATAAAAATAAATATTGAAATTATGTTAAACTTTCTATTCTGCTTTCGAAAAACTTGCCTTTCATGTTAGAACATCAGTTAGAGTGAACAACTCTGAAGAATGATCATTCGGGCACCATATTATATAACATAAATTGAGAGTTTACAATCATATATATTATCTGCTGGACTCTTGGGCAAAATACCGGTGGGGGTGGGGCAGAAGGCGCCAAACACTCGCGGGTGTCATCATTATTCCTTTTCGCAAGCAGAAAAACGATGTCCATTTTTAGAGAGAGAAAGAAGAAGAGAAAAAGAGATAGATAGAGATGTAAGCGAAGAAAAGGCAGTAAGGTTAAGTGGAATTGAAGCATCTGGCCTCATGTATATATGATTTTTTATGTGTATTCATCATTACAGTTCTCACTATAGGGAACTCATTTAGACAATTTTACGGGTGATGTTGGTTTATCTTCGTGTGTAATGATGATCTACATTCAAACGTGGCTGCAAATCATTCCCCATCAGTAGTAATTGTTCATTAACGTGATGGTGTAATGATTGGAAGAGGCGCATTGAGTAATTGCCGTGTAAGGCAACACTTCCTCTATAGAATGGCTGCACAATAGCTCTGGCTTATGAGTAAATACCTTTGTAGTGGTTGTAAATATGTGTGTGAGTTCTATTATCCAATTACACCGTCTTTTCGGGCCTACAGTACTGACCCTTATAATTTTCGTTAATGACGACAAGCTGAGACGTTGGCTGCCGCTACATTCTCTGTTGAACGTATACGATTTTGTGTTGTAGGCAGTCAAAATGTTCTACTACGTCTCTACCGTCGTTATTTCTCGGCATGATTTGTTCTTGACATGCTGTGACAACGCTAGTGTCCATCGAAGACCCTTCTTTTCTTTTTATGTTTTTACCTTCAGATTGAGTTTCAGTACCGTTTTATCAAACTAACCTCACACCAATTTTCCTGATCGTTCTTGTGTACTTACTGAGCGTTAAATAAACAAAAAGTGAGCAGGGCAAGAGAAAATTCCGGCTGGTTTATGAATGTTGCCTTCATATTTGCTATTGCAGCTCATTAGGATGACAGGAGTGATAAGTAACCAGAGAGATAAGGATAAGTTTGGATTGAGAATACGGGCGTAAGTCTTTAAGCTGTCTGCACCCGGTGTCCCCAGTTGTGTAGAAATTCAAATGAAGTGATTAGCTGGTCGAATGACAAATTATACTCCAAGACATGCAGTGTCGTCTGCAGATTGTGAATTGGTAACGTCATGCTTCCTGCTATCATTTATCACTCCGATGAACCTGTCCTAGTCTCCATGCGAAAAATTCAAAAGCCGTTTAGACGTCTTGTGACGTATCAAGAGCCGTTAGCAACACTGAGTTTATTATTAAGTTATTTTTGCGGAATCAAGTTGCCTTCACAGTGTCTGCAAAATTTATTCCTTTGCTAACATTGTGTACTCGAATGAACAAAAGTTTCACAAAAAAATTACGCTTTAAGGCACTAAACGTTGCGATAAATAAAAGCATCAGTAATGTGTTCTAGTAAGGTGACATTTATTCAACCTAAGCTTCCATATAGCTTACCAACGACGACGACGACTATGACAAGATTCCTCTTACTGAGTACGGGCTGTAAAAGTGGATCGTTATGACCAGTATTCAAATTGAGATTTTTCATTTTTCTTGAATTATACCAGGAAAAGTACAAAAGTTGCAGGGCTGGGCAGTATCATTTTAAAGGACTTACAAAATTAATTTCATCTTCGATACTATCACGCTACAAGAGTGTCGCGACAGTATCCTAGAGATACTTCTTAGTATCTGCTGTTCTTAATCAAATTTTATTTGAAAAATGTATTTATCTCAATAGCGGACTACTTTTATGAAAAATCGAATGGATTGCGGTACTAAACAAGACAAGAGTATCTCGCTACGTTTTTCTCGGAATTGAGCTGTTGTGTCTCGAAGAGGGAAATGAAGACTCTTTGTGCTAAGACGTACAAAGACGCGCTGGTGGTAGATTATGCATGAATATCGGTGTAGGGTTCCCACCCACAATGAAGGGGACGTGTAGTAAATTTTGCGACGCCTCGGACGGCAGAACCAAGGCGGCATAACCTAGATCTTTCTCAAGGTCAGTGAAACACCCCCTATTTTTTGGTGTTCTTTCGATATTGATTAGTTATAACGTGAACTTCTGTGCGTCCACTATGGTACACACTTTGCTGTTTTATGAGTCTTGGATCGAAGCTATCGTTAATGATGTGGAATTAACACTTCAACATTCTAAGCAAAACTGATGGTGCATATAACATAAAGATGTGCTTTCTTCTGAACTTAGTGGAATTCATTGGTGATTTGGTTGTTATGGCAGACTTGCATTTTTGATCTTCTAAAACGTTCCTTATTGACAATATTATGCTGCACTTAACAAATATATATGCGAAACATCAGCTTCTACGTAACTAAAATATATGTAAGTATCAAGGCCTTGATGTCCCCTCATGGGCCCGGCCACGTAAACCTAGGCCCAGCTAATCTAAACCTGCTGGTTTCTTGTGATAAAGTTTCATCCTTCTCCTCCTTTATCATATCCAGCTTTCAGGGACACTGACCGATCAGCGCTTCTAGCAGCCACGGCTGGAAGCTTGTGCGTTTTCAATGGTACGGGGTCATTTTTCGACGATAAAAAATGGTACAGGCGTAAATTCCAAAATTTCTTAAATGGACAAGTTCTAGGAGCTGTACTGCACCTCACAAATGCAGTATTGTTAACGTCGGGACTTCAAATACTGTTCCCACAACGAATAAACTTTACACATTGGGGCCTATGGAAGCCACTGAAATCACAGCTTGTTTTTCGGGACAAAAAAGGCCGTATAAAAAAACTAGGCAGAAACCAGCAAATTTCTCGGAGATATAGGTAGTACGAAGACTAAGCTTTGATTTGAGTTTGTAATCATGTTTATGCGTGACAAAAAATACGTTCCGAAATTCAGTTTTCCACAACACTGTCGCATCGCTGACTCGAGTCTAGGACCTTAGTATCTTGATAAGACAAATCTTATAGCCACGCACCCGACTGGCGTTGCGTTCGAGTTGGTTGAGCGAACAACCTGGTATCTCGCTCGCGGGCGATATATACGGTGCGGCGTGACTTCGAATCTCAAGAAAAATAATTTCGCTGTTGGTTTCACTTTCCTTCTTTTTTTCTACAAAATTTCTGTCAGTGGTTACCGTATTCAGCTGCCAATCTGAAAGAAACGGGTTTCACCATGACCACGGCTCTAGCCATTCGAAGTAGCCGAGAATTCTAGACTACTTAGATTTAGATGCGTGTAATCAGTGGAATAACTAGGGTGGGGCAAGTGGGGAACAGGTCCCCGGACACCACTTGGACGGGGGTGCCGAGCCGAGCCCGCCCAACATGGGCTCGGGGGCTTCCTGAGTACACAAGCGGAATACTATAGCGCCCCGCGTCCCGTGAAAATGGTGCCCTTACAAGTTCAAAAGCAGTGGAGGCATGCCACCACACTTTTCCCACACTCCTTTTCTCACTTTCTTCTCTCCTGGTACTATCCGTGAGGTTAGAGACTCTTTTTACTTATTAAATATTGCTCCTTTCCTTCAGCTAATGAAACACAATCTTCTGAGAGCTTGGGGCTTCTAGGAACGTGTGGCTCATATAAGCAAAGAGCCCATAGCGCCTTGCTCATATTTAAGCCCATGAAAATTAATAAGATAAATAGGTAGATGTAAGCCTGTTTCGACCTAAGCACAATTTTGATCATGAACGTATACGTGTCCATGATCGTAGACAAAATCTTCCTTTTGGGGTTTTGTCTTCGCTTTATTTGTGGTCTGGCATCTCTTTGTATGTGTGCGCATATATACATATGGGAAAATGTAGTAATAACGGCGTGGAGAGAGGTTGAACCTTCCTAACCTCCTTCTAGCTTTCCCATTGAAGTTATCGCTCGAAATATTAGTTTTCTTCTGGTTCGGCCTAAACGACTTTGGTTCTTGATTGATTGATATGTGGGGTTTAACGTACCAAAACCACCATATGATTATGAGAGACGCCGTAGTGGAGGGCTCCGGAAATTTCGACCACCTGGGGTCCTTTAACGTGCACCCAAATCTGAGCACACGGGCCTACAACATTTCCGCCTCCATCGGAAATGCAGCCGCCGCAGCCGGGATTTGAACCCGCGACCTGCGGGTCAGCAGCCGAGTACCTTAGCCACTAGACCACCGCGGCGTGGCACGACTTTGGTTCTTCAATACGCACATAACCCCAGTGAAAATTAAAAAAAAACTGCTATCAATGGTCTTGTTGCTGAAGAGTTGCGATCAAGATGCTTTTCACCAACTCATCAGACACGTCATTCTTTATGCTTGGCGAGTCTTTGTGGGCCTTCATGGGCCGACGTGGGTAGGAAAAGGATGAAATTAAAAAAGATAAGTATAGACTTTTCTGCAATGTTTCATTCTTATCTTTTATGAAACATAAAACTTCTTCACATACTAACTTCACATATTAACTGGGGTTTAACATCCCAAAAGCACCATATGATTATGAGAGATGCTGTAGTGGAGGGCTCCAGAAATTCTGACCACCTGGAGTTCCTTAACGAGCACCTATATCTAAGTACACAGGCATCAAGCATTTTCGTCTCCATCGGAATTGCCACCGCCGCAGCCAGGATTTCATCGCGCAACCTGTGTCACATACTGCTTTCTTCCATGAAATTGTGTCAGTTCTCCTAATCTCGATAAGCATGTACAGAAGGGAAATGATGACTATGGGAGACGCTCCCTGGATTTCATGCCGACCGGTTGTGCGCCCGCGCGCTCCGCGCGCTCGCGACCTTCGGCGTCATCGTAGCTCTCGCCGACTGGGCTCGCCCTACGTCATCTCCTGTCGCCGACGACCTTCGACGACAGCGCAGCTCTGATTTACTGGTCCTGCTCTACGCCATCTACAGACGCCGACAACATCTCTCGCAAGTGTACCCCTGAAATACTTCAATACAGAATATCTTTGTTCGTATTCGTATAGCAATATTAAAGCTTGCGGTAATATATGCAAGTGTATACATGTAATTCATGCAAGAATATTTTACGATGTTGTCACTGATGGAAGTGCAGTATTTTTGAGTGGTGACTCCCGGTCGCTGAAGAAGGGGGTGTATCAACATGCCAAGTGATATTTCGCTGTACTGCTGAACTACTTGTTAGTATATCGTGATAGTCCTACGCCTAGGAAGCTCCTCGTCACAGATGGTTGCAAAAACTGTCACTGACTGTCGTCCGCAAATTTCCAGTGACTCGTCGATGGTGATGAAAATGGGGAAGTTTTTTTCATAAAAGGGTCTGTCAACGCAATGTCTTTCGCATTATCTTCATATAGTTATTTCTGTATTGAGGAGAGGGTACAAAGCGTAAACACGCTAGCGCTAAAGAAACCAGTTCTGTTCTAGCCTTGAGGAAGGCACGTCTCGACACGACCCCTGTTTCAGAATTGTGCATTGCAAGCTTTCTTCTTTTCCTTCCGATTGTTTCTTTTTTTGTATTTTTGATGTAGTTTTTTTTCAGTACGTGGCATCATGCATGTCACCAGATACTTCATTCGAAAGAGTTGAAGAGATCCATCAGCCAAATGCCGTAAAATCAGAGCGAAACAAAGGTGAAGTTTATATTAGCTAAACGGGTGCACCGATGACGTATCTATGTGGTGGCAGTAGACCAGGCCCGTGCCCCCTCCGCTCCCCCCTCTTTCCCGAGTTTTTTTTTTTCTTATGACATACTCATCGAAAAAAATTCCATGTCAAAGAGGTGCCCCCCTCTTCTAAAAAAATCTGCCTACGCCCTTGCGGCTGACGTGTGACTGAGAGCTTAGATCATGCTCATTTGATAAAATTAGAGCAATGTCATAATGGTCGTTAAAAAATTAGGGGACCCTACAGATTCGCCTTTAGGAATTGAACGCGATAGCCATCTTTTGTTCCTAGCGCGTACTTCAAACACTTATAGCATGAAACTTTTTCGAACCAGCGATGCACCCTTTACATCGCCTTGAAAAAAAAAACTGGCGCAGTAGCGTGTTTGCATTTTGTAGTGGTTTACCAGTTTTAAACCACTAATTCATTGACATAATCACATGTTCTGATGCCCGATCACCATGGGTGCTTGTACAGACAGGTCCACTGTTAAAGGGAACACCTGCGTGAGGAGCATGTTTAGATTTTGCTATCTTACGGAATCAGAGCGGCTTAGATATGCATAAGACTACTGGTGGTTGAAAGACTATTGACTTGCACTCCTCTTGACAGACTATTGACTTGCATGAAGAATGTTTCTTAATCCACTTGCTCTTAGAGGGCCAGGAATATTGATGGTGTGCATTCAAGTGTTCCCTCTAACAAGGGACCATACTTTACCACTCATTATTACTGCAATACTTCATGTTGCATTATGAAGCATGTACACAGGACGTGCGTGTTTCTGAAGCATGTCCCTTTCACTGAATTTCCAAGTGAAGAAGTTATTCTCAATGTATCCCTAAGCTGATGCTTGGCCGTGTGGTAGAACATCCGCTTGCCACGCAAGCAACGCGTGTTCGATCCCCACTCCAACTCAGGTTTCTTTCGTTATTTTTTTATTTGCGCCATTATCAATTTTTTGGTGCTACATAAGGTGAAGAGTTTTCACTCACAACCAACAATGGCGGAGCTGAGACCACCACCAGAATTTCTGCGAAACGAGTGCTTTAACACTATTGCTTCAAAATGGGCGTTGATGGGTAAAATAGAGTGGTGAAACATTTCACAAGCGAGAGTTTAACTTTTTTTTCTGATTTATTCGAAGGCACGGAGCCCTCATTGTAACATAGGGCCCATCGAGGACGAACGCTGTTGTGCTCAGTATTCAAACCCAAACGCGCACCGAGAAAAAAAAAACACTGTTGATCAAGATCTATTCCGCGCTTCTCCGTTGTGCGATTGGATATGGGGTCGCGACAGTCTCAACATATCCCATCACAAAGTGGCAGAAGCGGGACGAAAAGCGGGCTCCACTGAAGCATTGTCAAAATTCATCGCCCCTCTGAGCACTCTGGTGGAAGTTACGCTAATACTTTTATTTCCCTGTAAACACGCCTATGGCGGAATGAAAAAGATTGCTTGCAGGTATCAAAACATCATTTCCGCAAAGTATTTATTTTTATTTTATATTACTGTCAACCCTTGCTTGAGGGTCATAACAGGGAGGGAGTACAATAGTAAGTACAAACAGAAAACCAGAACAACTGGCACTCAAATAGCAATGCACACAAGAAACCGAAATTGGCAGTAGTTCAATTGAACCATGACCAAAATAAGCATTAATTTCTCTGTCAAAAGATTGCACACCGGTACTATTAACAACATGATGGGTTAAACGTTTCCATTGTTCTATAGCATCCGGAAAAAATGACCTCCGAATGATGTCAGTGTGAGCGAGCATTGAAAGGTTTTATGGGGGCATCATGATTCAATCTAGCGCTACGTTTTCCGGGAAGGCGTATGTACTCGTCTTTAGGTATTTTGAATATCCCTTGGATTATACAATATAACGTTTTAAGTTTTTGTTTTTGTCTTCGGATTTCCAATGGTTGTATATTCCATGAATTCAGCATTTCAGTTACTGAATCCCACCTTCTATATCTAGAGCACACAAACCATACTGCACGCCTCTGAATACGTTCTAATTTGGCAACCTAGTGTTTTTGGTGAGGGCTCCAAACCATAAAGGCGTACTCCAGTCTAGGTCTAATATATGTTTGGTATGCAAGCAGCTTAACGTGTTTCGGTGTTTTATGCAACTTCGCTCGAAGATAAAGATTTTTAAACGACTCAGAACAAACTGACTCAATATGACGGTGCCAAGTTCAGTTGTTTGTAATTGTCACCCCTTGTTACAAACCCAGGTACAAACAATTCACTACAATAAGGGATGTGAAGCGGGGATATTTCACAGGTTCACTGCGATACCAGCTGCCTCAGCGAACAGGCTCACTTCGCTTTCACGTTGCCAGTACACAGCGAAAGTACCAAGAAAGGCAATTGCATATGCGATCGTAGGACAGAGAACGCATGATAACTTTAATGACAAATACGAACGACCTACGGCGACTTCGACTGCTAGAAAACAGTGTCAGTAAAGGTATACACAAACGTAGATTTGCCGCTTGGAGGCGTCAGAGATGGTGCGCTGCTGTGATTTACTCCTCACTCGCTAGCAATCCCAAAGGCGGAGGAGGGGGTGTTTGAACTCCTTTCGAAATTTTCAAGTTTTGTATGTATATACACGCACACATAAAAAATGAACGCACAAGCCTACATATGATATGTATGAATACCCTCGCCCTTTCGCTCGGTGACTGTGGTGAAGGTCCACCGCGGCTGCGGCGCGGACCGATGTGCGCGGAACAGACGGTGAAACGGTACAGCCAAGCAGACGCGGAAACGCGACAAAGCGCGGCTGGATGTTGTTTCCATAGCAACAGCAGTTATTTTCTATCGGCTGCTTTTCTGCTGGCTTGCGTCTCGTTCCTTTAATTCTCGGCGCTCGCCACTTTCCTATGAACCAACCAAAAATATGTCGCTGGCTGATAAGATGCTTGCCATTCTTGAGTGGGAGTGGAGGGAGCGCGTCGATAATACAATTGAGAGGCATGCATGCAAGATTTCAGGACTATTTTTATTGATATGTGGGGTTTAACGTCCCAAAACCACCATATCATTGAGAGATGCCGTAGTGGAGAGCTCCGGAAATTTCGACCACCTGGGGTTCTTCAACGTGCGTTCAGGACTATTTTCTTGAGGCGTAACGAGACTGTTTGAACACGTTCTTTCTTTATTATACTCTGCTTTCCTGATCAGCGTAATATCTTGGGTTTTACAGTCCAAAACCACGAGATGAGTTTGAAAGACGCCGTACCGGAGGACTCCGGAAGTTTTGACCATCGTCTGGTGTTCATTAACGTGCACTGACACCAAACAGTTCACAGGCCGCTACCATTTCACCTCCATCAAAATGTAACTGCCCCGGCCGGGATCGAACCCGAAACCTTTGAATCAGCAGCCTAGCTCCATAACCACTGCTGCAGGCCATCTCCTGATCAGCATATTTTTATCGGAAATATTTTAACCAATGACACACTAGTTTCGTTACCGCAATGTCTCACTACGCCGTTTAAAAAGCAATCCTTAAAAGGCTAACTTCAGGCATGGACACATGCATGTCGCCTTTACTGCTGGCTTACCCGGAACAGGTGCCTATATGTCAGCACTGATATACAACAGAGTGAATGAAAAAAGACTAGGAAAAAAATTGAACGCTAACAAGCGCTTTTCGCATTAAAGTTATGCCTATAGATTGAATGAGCCACTGTTCGTAGCTCACTATATATCGCCCTCCACACAGTGTTCTTGAGCCAAACCCAATGATGGTTCATTAATCTAATGAGCAGATCAAGCGCGCATCGCTTGTTTGTTTCAAGTTTGCAACCAATGTTTTGATGTTCGCTGATCGATGGGAAAAACAAAAAAAATGCCGGCGCTGCGTCACATTCTGGCTGTGGTCTAGCATCACAATCGCACATGGCAGCCGCTTTTTCGTCAATTTTTTTATTTTTTTATATCGAATCGATTCTCCATTTACTTAATGTCACTATTAGTCAGCGATAGCCTGATCAAGCGACCTTCTATTGTGAACAATCTTTGATCATGCCCTAAACCTACATTTGAAGACACTAAAAACGCAGTGCGTTTGGAGGCCTGCAGTAATGTGATAATGTTTCGATTTCGTGAACTTTAAACCAAGGCTAGCAAAAATTAAGCAGTGCAGCTGTCCTACCACAGAATGAAAATTTTATTATTTCTGTTTAAGCACCACAAATTTTGAATTGCGGATTTTTCTCTAGAGTCACTATACAATGTTCATTAGGCATTTTTGTGATTTGCGTAGCTTGGTGGACTGCAAAAATATTCTGACATGCTCTATATAGCTCGGAAGCATACTGCGGTAATTGGAGACCTGTATAGTGCTCAAGTACTTTTTCTTTACTCGAAAATTTTAGCTAAAGCATCCTGTAGATGTGGGAAGATGCAAACTATAGGGCGCAGTGCACCGCAGTCAGACTCTATGCACATCGAAAAGAAGTTATAGACACGTGGTGGACACACAGAATTCACGCTGCTGTGTAATGAGATACTTTGAGACATAGCACTTAACCAGACTTATCGACGCCGTGCCTGCGTACATAGCAAAGAATTGCACTCTGCGAGCTAAATAAGACCGAAAAAACGACAACAAAAAAGAACACTTTTGTGACAGAATCTAGGAATGGTTGCTATATTATTCAAGCATGCTGGACCATTTACCAGCGTTTTCGTGTAGGCTCCTAGAAGCCGCTTTCAACTTGTGAAATAAAAATTACTCGCGCAGTTTGTGCTTATTTTGTGAAGTGAACTCCACTTTCAATATGATCGCCCTAAATGATTCGAAGGTATGCCCAATGGTGAGAACGTGTCTAGATATCGGCTAACGAACCGTGGAGTGCACGTGTGCGTTGTGATTAATAAACCGGTACCAAAACGTATTGTAAGCTCGACCGATATACAGCAACCTGCAAATGGAGCACTTAAGCATATAAACTACATGATCTGTCTCACAAGAAAACTCACTAAGAATTTCAAGCTGAAAAGTTGGTGGTGCTTTTAGCAGCAGTGGTATTCATCTGATTGAATGCCTTGCGTTAGCGATTGCAACATTATAGGCAACTCGCGCATGAAATATAATTAATGTTACGAACTTTGGAGGAAGTAAGAATGTTTTGAAAATTCTTGGAACGCCCATACATGGCACGCAGTGGCTCTGAAAACATTTTTTGGGTGCTCGCTTTGCGTCCACATGTCGTAATGTTCCTCCGTTGCTGACATTAGGCTCGAACGCCTTTTGCGCGAGTACAAGGTTTCTTTTCTAACGTGATATACTTATTATTGCTGTCGTGATTCACCGTGGAATGCTCTGGCACCATGCGCCACTAATTTGTTCTTGATGCACATATATTCCGATTGTGGTGCAGTGCGCTTAGTGTACATATTTACCCATACATATGTAGAGGTGGTAACATGTAGTACATCCATGCTGACGATGAAGGCTTGCCCCCCAGCCCAAACGTTATTAAAACGTCAATTTCGCTCTCACGTGACAGTTACGATTGACACTGTCATGTGCTGCGGCTGTCCTTACAATAATAATAATAACACTTGGGGTGTAACGCCTCGAAATAACGGCATGGTTATTACGGATTCTGTATATGCAGGGCTGATTGATATGTGATTTTTAACGTCCCAAAACCACCATATGATTATGAGAGACATTGTAGTGGAAGGCTCCGGAAATTTAGACCACCTCGGGTTTTTTAACGTGCGGCCAAATCTGAGCACAAGGGCCTACAGCATTTCCGCCTCCGTGGAAAATTGAGCCGCCGCAGCCGGGATTCGATCCCGCGACCTGCGGGTCAGCAGCCGAGTACCTTAGCCACTATAGACCACCGCGGTGGGGCTGTATACGCTAGGCTCCAGAAACTTTCAACCACCGGGGGTTTTTTAACGAGTACATAAATGTGGCTTTATCAGGGGTAACTAGCAATAGAGGAGAAAAGTGCGCAAGTTGGTCTGACATCTTGGTAACAATTCGGCGCGCACACAGTGAACTGTGTGTATGCCGAAATGTTATTCATAAAGTAGTGGCTAGCCTCTATTCTTACTGACCTTGAGTGCTAAATTGATCCGTACTGGCCTTGATCGCGAGCAAAAATGTTCATGCGACACCGAGTTCATGGTGCGGTGTAAAAGCAAGCCTGACTGCGTGGTGAGTCCGAGCCACAGACTCTTCGACGGCGCCAAGCTGTAGATGGCAGCCACATTCGACAACTAAATGAAAACAAAAAAATACTTATCCTTACATTCCTTTTCATGCTCTCATTTTCAGCGTTCTCAAAGTTATTCAACTTTGCTTTCACGTAACGCAAGGAGCAAGAAACTTCACCTAAGTAGCGTACACGCACACAAAAATGTTTATTACACAACCGCAATGTCCTGTTCTTCTGCTCGTAGCCAATCATAATGTTCGACTCTCGGTGAACACGACACCCTGAAAGCAGCACGCTTCTCCAATATCCACACCGATACCGCCGCGCAGAAACTAAAAAAGAAACAAACAAAAAAACAAACACGTTTATTTTGATACACTAACCCTGGTATTCACAAACGCTCCTCGACTCGACTTTCGCCCTTCACTTGACAGAGTCTAACACGACACCACTGCTCGGCTGAAAATTAGGCTGTGCTACTCAAGAATTGAGCAAGATTATCACAGATATGCAGTGACTTGCCTGCCTATAGAAGGCACTCCCATCGGCTTTCTCAAGTGAAGGTGAAGCGTTGAGTGAAGGGACATTCTAGAATACGGGGTAAGGGGGTGTCTACGACGGCCTTATATTTCGCGCGAAATGCGGCGAGCTGTCTGGCACGGGTATGTCTAAAAAAACTATCAATCCATTGTCATTCGTTGCTGTCGAGATAACGAAAACACGCCGCGCTCTTATCTGCGCACTGAGGTGAAGCCAACATTTCAGGGAGCGCACACTGTTTCTTTTGATTATATTTTATATAGTGCTACGTAACTGCATATGTCAGGGCGGTACTTTTGAATTCGTTAAGGTGTATATGCCACGTGGTGTCGTTCAGGCGAACTAAACCGCTTTTGTCCCAAAAGCTGGATCTGATACTCTTGTGTCTATACAAGTCTTTGTATTCTGCCATACATTTTTCGCCTTTCTGCAAAAATGTATTCGATACACCCCGTTATATCATTTACCAAGTGATCTCAGTATCTGTATTTTAGGCTTCCAGCACATGTATTTCTATATATGTATTCCGGAATACTTTCGTGTATATCTGCCCAGTCCTAAGGTGCATGTGTAGCATTGCAATACCCATCAGAACCCTCATAATACGTTGTACAAAAATACAATATTCTAATTACGTACAGAGTCGAGGAAGTCGTAATAAAAAGAAAACTAAAATAACACACAGATAACTCAGTATATTTACAATTCGCTTAGACAAACCTAATTAAAGACTTCCTAACAGTAATAGAAACACAAAATAGCTTGTTATATACAGCGTAAACAATTAACAATATGATACACACCTACTCAGAAATATCTTATGAAAGACAGGTCATAGCCAATATTTTTCGTAGGACACAGTATCAGTGTAAAAAAACGAAAAAGAACATACTACACATGCAGAATAACAGCGTCCAAAAATGTGGTGTGGCACTCAGACCCGTGGGTTAACCCGCATTTTCCGTACTCCTATTATTTTTGCAATCCATATTTCAACTCATTTACACGTTTATTGGAGCGATATTGCTTTTTTCGCGCCTAATAACGAATTGAATTCAGTGTATACGTACTATATACGTTAATTATGTACTCTCGAATAATCAATTTTGAAAATAACGTTAATTAAATAACGTTAAATGTTCACACAACTGCAATTGACGAGCATCCTTTACAAGTCTCTGCTGATTGTTCCCTTGTTAAGGTCATCGAAGGACGGCATCCCCAGGTCAACGAGGTACTTCACAACCAGCCGGTGGTGGGGACTATGCCTGTGGTGAGCCCTCGGTTGGATCCATGATGTGCGAAGCGGTGCCGTTGATTATCCCCACGCAGTGATTGACAATGGTCATGTAAGCCTGGTTCGAGGTGGTGCACGGTGACCAATGCAACCGGAACTAGCAGTGTCAGGTATAAGCTGCGTTGTCGATGACGACCGTACATCTCTCTGTGAGGGGGCCTCCATGAACGATGCTTCCGTGGTGTTGTAGGGTCAACAAGTGACACTAGACGACCCATGGCCGGCGTTGAGCGAGGTGCGATGGGCCCCATCACGATCAATGACACGAAGCAGTTGGGTCTGTCATCACTGGAAGCTGTCAGAAAATCCCGACTTATGTGGCCCTGCTGACCACACTTAAAGCAGCCTCTCCCACCATAGCGGCCACCAACACCAGAAGAATGGTCACAACTCAGGATAGTCACAACCTGCTGTAGCCTCACTCAAAGCTAGAACTGGGCTTTTCCTACCAGCCGCTGTTCAATTCCTCCCCTTGCTAGGAGTCGTTCAAGGCCGCCGTGCCTGCACCAGCGTTGTCACCCACGCCATTGTCGTTCCAGCCAGATCTCGAGTACTATCACGTTGCCCCAGCTGGACCCTGCACCGTTGGACTGGCCTCGAATCTGTTGTGGTTGGGGTGCATTCGCAACCATTGTTTGACAGGTCAACACCTGGATACTTGCAGCTGATGCTCCTCCACCCATCACAGCCTTTGCAACTCCGTGGCTTCCACCTAGGCGAAAGCCACCCGTAGTGTACCTTGTCAAAGCATCAGCCATTTCAGCCTCCTGCACTGGTCAGCCTGCTTGTCACCATGCACCTCGGCGAGAATGTCCAGAAGCTTCTGGCGCTTCTCAAACAGGGTCACCTAATAGACCTGCTGCTAGACGTCGGAGTTGTTCCGCCCAGAATGCCCACCGAGATCATGATCGACTGGTTCAGAAACTCAGAAGCCAGCATCTGAATAGATTCCTGGAAAGGATCGGAGAGCATGAGCGTTTGGCGCTGCTCCCACTCGTGTATGCTTGAGTGGTCCACGAGGGAACGCTGGAATTTTCTCGGGGTACCTGCCCGGTAATTGTGGTCACTGCACTGGCTTCCCGAGGGTTGTACATCAAAGATGTGCGCCATGTCATTACTACGACTTGCCGCAGTCAATCGACGAGTATGTGCACAAAGTGGGACCTCCTGGCCGGCAAGCTGCTTAAAGGCGAAAAAATTATATGACCGCGACTCCAACAGTGCGTTCGCGTCCGCTCTTGTGATCTTGTCGGAGAGTCAACAAGGGGCACCAGAACGGCTCCAGAATACAGCAATGTTCCGGGGTTTCGGTGGTGGAGGAGCGCCGAGCTACAGCGGATGTGGCGGTGATGGCGAGTCATCGGGTGACGGCCTTTGCATATCATTCATACTCTTTGATGTGGTGCACGGTGACCAAATCAGGAGCAGTTAGCAGCGTTAGCTATTGCTGCACGGCCAATCACGATCGTGCGGCACTGTGCGAGATAGCCTCCTTGAACGCTGCGTGAGCGGGGCTGTCGCTACAGCGCATGGGCGACAACGGCACGTACTGCCGCCGCCTCCTTCTAAGGTGACAGGAGATCGTCCCACGCGTACCATTTGGAGGACTGACCCGGTTGACTGACTCGTAGCCATTCAGGGTTGCATTCACAACTTTCCTCGATACTCACTGCGTTGAACAGCTCATCGGCGTCCAGATGTCTGTTCCGCACGTTGCCAGGAACGTTGTCTTCTACACTCAACCTCATCGGTCTCTTCCCGTTCTGTCGGGGCCATGACGCACGCTTGCAATGGCTGCCTGTCCGACGTTCGCGCTGATGTTACTGTCGATGAGACTGATGATGCCACATGCTAATGGAAACTCTCGGCGAAAAAAAACGTGATTTTGTGTTGCAACAGGCATTGAAAAAAAAGCACAAAATCACCACCGCGAACAAGGAAAACACACTGGTTTACTATAGTGTGATTCCAGCCGATGTCATCGCAACTCAAAGTACCTACAAATATCAGTGCCCTACGGATCCACATTCGTTAAAGCAGCGTATCTATAAGAAGTGATCATTTGAAATATTATCATAGTTGAGTGAACAAACATTTCACTTGAAGATCGCCCACTTTACACAACCAAAAATGTCTAATGAATGGAAGGATCACAACAAGCCAAGGCTCAGAAATTTCGGCTCAAGCTTGCTTCTCTTGTTTGGGAATCACGGCGACCAAGATGAAGACATTCCCTTTGTGGCTGCGAACTGTCAATTCAGATGAAAGAATTTTTTTGCAGTGCGAGGTGAAATACGGAAACGGGAAGAAATAGAGTGACAAGACAAAGCACTGCTAGCAACAACATGTTTATTTTCAAACACCAAGCCGCTTTTAAGCCATAATCGTTAAGCAGATAGATGGGCACATTGATTCACTCAGATAACTGCGTGACAATGTGATCTACATAAAAGAAAAAAGAAAGAAACTATCACAGGTTAAAAAGCACGCATTACCACGTGCGAAGGAACCCAAGCTCCTTCGGTGACAATGCAATTGAAGGCTTACTGATATGAAAAACGCCGAGAGCGTCAAGAAGTTCAGTTGCTACGATCAAACGAGTCATCTCATCTTAATGCCGACCAGCAATTATTGTATTCTGGAACAAAGGCCGGCAACCACAAGAGTGTGAAGAGCGAGAAAACCTTCTTCCGGTGGCACTTTATTCGACTTGTAATTCTGCTTTCTCAATCGCTCATTCACACACCTACTGGTTTGGCTGACATATTTTCGCCCCAAAATAACAGAACAACATAAATAACAAACATTATGCACTCCACAAATATGAGTTTATGCAATTTTGTGCACAAGATCCTTTCTCCACGAGTTTAAATCGTGATGACACATAATTTTTCTAGTCTATCACGCACTGAAAATAACAACCTAATATTGCCCTGAACCGCCACCTTTATTAGGTTGTGTAACAGCTGGTCAACATAAAGAATTATGGCCGTGTGTTTCGTTTGCGCTAATACAGCGTCATGAACATTAGGTTTCTTTGAACTTCCACGAGTTCTTTTGAACTCTTTTTCTGCAACGGAAACTAAAAGATGGTCCGGATAGCCAGATTTTTGCAAACTTGAAATCTGATTACGGAAGCTCTGCATCATAAGGTGCACACATGATTTGTTCATTGCTTTCTTGAGGCATGTCCCCGCGATGCCTCTCTTGGTTAGTTAGGAATGACTCGATTGTAATGGGAGTAAAGCTTTCTGAGCACGCGGATCATAGCACCAGCAAAGCCGGTTTTTAGAAAAAAGAATCCTTAAGTCTAAAAACCTTATTTGTCTATCGCTAGGCAATTCCACAGTCACTTCAAAGGCTTGAGACCATCGCGAAATACATTAAACACATTAGTACTCTCGCTTTATAAATTTTCCAGCGAGCTGTAGAAAATAATGAAATCATTCTACCTGAACATTTTCTTAACCATCGTTCCTTCGAGACGATGTGCCACAGTTCTATCATGTTCTGCCAGAAAAAGATTGCTCAAGACACGCGCGGTGTGATAACCGATACATATACACTATTTGTGCAAAAGAATGTCATTGTTCTATTCGATGAACGTCGACATAAGATAAAATTCCAACAAGGTAAGAAAATCATCAACGGACACACCTGACTAAGAAAAAAACTTGAGAGCGCCAAATTCATCAATGCTACTTCCAACAAATTTTAGCAATTGAGGATGGGGGAGAGAATAATAAAGGTCAGTCCCACCAATTGAGAAAACTTTTAGCCATTCATTTTCATGAGCTTCCATAAAGCCTAAAACACTATCGGAGCTCTTAACTAAAAACGGGTCTCGGACTTCGAGAAGACTAAGTTTGTAGAACAAAAAAGCAGCGAGTTCCTTTTACCAAGTACCAATTTCCGAGACTCTGACTTGGAAAGGAGTGTCAACTTTGTGAGTTTTTGCATTAAAAAAATACGTCCAGGCTATTCTCCTTGCTCTTTTGAATACTTTTAAGAGTTCCATTACGTTCATGTTTTTGCACAACTGGATAGCCTTTGCTTTTATTTTGTTCAATTATACGCCAAATTTTATATTGAAAACCCCCCAAAATAGCGTCAATAGCTTTTTCTAAGAATTAAGAACGCAAAAACATCGCGATGCCTCCTTCCTTACCTTCCTGCAAAACACACAACGAATTATTGTGCAGGTACGACGAAACACGCTTTACAAGAATGTGAGAACAAACAGGCTTACATCATGATTTGGCATCTACTCCTTCAGAGGTAGTTCTTTCTTCTTCACCTTCAGTAGAACCTTGTGACACCTGGCGAACGAAAGCCAAGAGTTCTGGATTTGCCCTCTCTCTTTGAAGACCAAACTTTGGCCCTAGCTCTAGGACTTGAATTACATCGTCGGGCAGCTGGAGGCCTTCAGGAATGTAAACTTTGCGCTTTTCTTTCCGTCGAACCCTGTTTACTCACTCGCAAAGATAGTGTAGCTGAGGCATCCAAAGCGCTTCGGTAGCTTGCTCAGTCAATTGCAGGTACCTTCTCTGCAGGAATCTAGCGACAGATGACTCAAAGGCAGTGTGAAGCTGTGCACAAAGACGAATTCTTAGCAGGCGCACTTGGCGATACAATTGAGCACGTAAAATCTTGAGTACCCTCCTTGAATAGCCGAAGGAAGGCGAAAAGCCCGCGCAGAGCGCGATAACTTCATCCGGTATAATACCCTTGCGGATGCAGAAAATCAACACATTGTTGCTAGTAGCGCTCCGTCCCGTCACTCTATTCCTTCTTGTTTCCGTATTTCACGTCGTGCTTCAAAAAATCCTTTCATATGCATCACCAACAAGCCCACATAGAAGATTTATTATTATTATTATTATTATTATTATTATTATTATTATTATTATTATTATTATTATTATTATTATTATTATTATTATTATTATTATTATTATTATTATTATTATTATTATTATTATTATTATTAAGAAAATTCAATCAGTTAACGACGACTGTCGCTTCCTGCAGTCAAGTTTGTGTTCTTTTTCTGAATGGCGTGAAAGCAATAACCTTTGTCTGAATCCCTCAAAGACTAAATTCGTTAGTGTATATGGAAAAACGTCCATGGTGTCATTTTATACTATGTAAATACTATGTCATTATGTAAGGTTAAAAAAATCAGTGATCTTGGTGTTCTTTTCGATAGCATGTTAATTTTTCCTGCTCACACTAAATGTACTGCCTCGCTAGGCATTTGTTCTCTTGGCTGTGTTTGTAGAATCTCTCAAAAATTCGGTGCTCCTTCAGCCTTTCACAAATATTACAATGCAATATGTTTTCCTCAACTTGAATATAGATCTGTGATTTGACATGGTATTGATAAATCTGGCAGTGACGCCACTGAGTGAGTCCAGAAAAAATGCATAAGCATTTGCAACCATTGTATCGCTAAAGATAACTCTGGATCTTGTTCTAACACAGCCAGATTATTATCACTGCCATCACTTCACTGCCGATGATATCGCTCTGACCTGTTATTTCTTTGAAAACTAGTTCATGGTATGATATCCCGCCCTTTACTTCTCTCCTGTGTAAATTTTCGGTTCCTGCGTAAGTTAACCAGAGAGGATCGACAATTTCATGTGCCTGCCAACTTCTTTCAACACTTTACTGGTCACAGGATACAAAGTATCTATATAGTTAACTTTTATGATCTTGATTTTTTTCACAGTCCACTATCATTGCTTTTATCTCAGTTCTGCACTGTCTAGGCATATTTTTTTTACCATGTACAGAACATTCCCTTTTGCGTAATTCGGGAACGTTCCTACAGAATTGTGTATATTCACCTTTATTTTTAACCGTCATTTTATGATTCTAGGGATGAATATGAATTTCTGTTCTTCCAATTTTGTGCTGATTTCTTTTTGACTGTGCGTTTGTGCCCTTTTTTATTTTATTTTCTGTAGGCCGCATTGCATTGTTCATGTTTATTGTTTTATTTTTGCGTGCGCCTGCACAAAGACGTTACCGTTGTTCCAGGGCACGTTAACTAAATCTTTCATTGATTGATTGCTTAAAGTATTAGTACACGTAGTTCTAGCAACACAAAAGGCAGTTGGCACGACGCCGGGCTGCTTCGGTTTCATGGGGACCATGATGCGCAGTAGGGCTGACTCTGCGGGACAGGCTGATGTTGGTGTCGATGTCATTGAGCATGTCTTGCTGGCTTGTTTGGGTATTTATTCTTGGCTTCTACCCACTACGGGGGAATGGCTACAAAACGTTCTATTATGATAGGAAAATTTATCATACAAAACGAAGGGTAAAGAATAAATCGGTTGCCTAAAGTAGTAAATAAATGGAAGGAAAACTAGTGACAAATTCTTGCGTAAACACTGAGCGAAAAAAAAAAAGAAGAACCCGTGAATATGCATTGGGATAAACGCTAACGAACGACACAAAAATGCTGCCGTAAACATTGAAATTACAGGAAATAATTACCATGTGTTTTTAGCCGATATCACAACACTTCTAAGCATTTACGATATCACTGGCCCATACTCGTGCTTATAAAAACAGCGTGCCTGGAACATTTGATCTGTTCGGCCATTAACATCATATAGCCAAGCGAAGATGGAGATTCACTCAAAATTGGCAACGTCAAGCCATAAAAATTATCCGATCATGACAAGATCTCTCTAGGAAACCATATCACATTTACCATTCAGATTGTTCGATCGAAACTCAACTAGTTTGGTGACGATGACATCAATGTCGAGATCTACTTAGCGGGTACACGCTCTAATAAAGTGCTTAATCATAACCACTAATAAAAACTCACACATTCCCCGATGCGTTCGCCTTAAACAACTCCAAACCATATTCAATCTTTTTTCTTCCTTTTCTGCTGATCTATCAATCCAACGCCGCCACTCTCTGAAGGTTTGCCACCCTAAGTTTATCTTGCACTGCTTCCAGGATGGCAGGCACCTCACCTGGCTTTCCACAGCCTCCGAGATCAGCCTATATACTTTTGACCAGGCTACGATGTCGTATGGCGATGTCATTACGTGATGGAACATCCCGTGGCATCGGTGTGGTGTCGTTACGGTGTCATAGTGACATTGTATATTAAAGAAATTTTAGCATCATGATCTCTTTATTTGTGACGTGATCACGTGATGATGACTTCCTACATCATTCACGTTGTCCTTGACGCCGCTGGACACCGATGGTCAATTGTCACATTTGATTGGCCATCTGAACATGTAGCTGTCTCATATTGAATTATACCGGAGGTCTTGAAATTTAGACGCTTGCTGAAGATGAATGTGTAATTGAGCCATGACAAATTCATTGCTGACGAGCTGTCAAATCATGGCTGCGAAATCGTATGCATATTGTTGAATGTCCACAGAATCGTACTGCTCGTTTCCATTTTGAGTGTTACTCTTTAGTTGTTTTTTTACATACCATCAGATGTTCATCCCCCAGGAAAGCGCAATGAAATACATGGGCGTGATTTATTATTGCTGCTATTTAATGCGATAGCAATGATATGGACACTCTCGGCTGAATCTCACCGTCTGTGTCGGCGTCAATGTCGTAAACCGTACATGTATACGTATATATATATATATATATATATATATATATATATATATATATATATATATATATATATATATATATATATATATATATATATATATATATATATATATATATATATGAAAACGCAAGAAAGAAAAAACAGATAAAAGACTCCACGCGCAGAATCGAACGTGTGAATTCCGCATCTTGAATGCGAGGCGAAACCACTGAGCCACCGAGGGGTACCTCCTACACCTTTCAATTGGCAAGCTATTTATATCTACCACTTACTTCTGTTGGCAGGCATCTCGGGGGTAACCATCATGTTTTAAGCATTATCAGCAAGATGGCGCATTGAGCGCACGGCGGCTCTCATCTCTCACGCGTACTTTGGCCCGCGGAAAGGAGGGGAGTCGATGATCACTTGCACGCCCTTATCTCTCAATGGGGAAGATCATACGCCTTGGCTGGTGTTGGGCGTGCATGGGACTATTCTATTGTAGTTACGGGGTGCACAAAGGACACTGCAATCCTTGCAAAGCCTCCGTTTGCGAAAAGGGCGCGCGCTTGACAGACACAGTGAAATAACAACTGAGACGCCTATTCGCGTTCATCTGTACCTTTGAGTACGTTTCGTGTGAAAGAAATGCGGGGTACAGTTAAATCTGCTTGCCATTCTGCGAGTGATTTTCCAATTTGTTGTATCGCGTTCAGTGCTTCGCCTTTGCGGCAAAGCTGCGACTTTTTTGACTGTTATTCCATGAATCTCGTCATGTATTTTTATTATCCCCATTTTGCGTTGATTTTCTTGACTGTGTGTTCTTGCTCTTTTTGTTTACTCTTTTTCTGTAAAGCGCTTTGTATTGTTTATTCTTATTATTATATTTGTGCGTGCTCCTGCACCAAGACGTTACGGCTGTTTCTAGGCATATTGAATAAATCTTTTATTGATTGATTGTTCAAGTAGTCGTGGACGTAGATCTAGGAAATGAAACTGCTGTTGGCACCTACTACTAAATACACATTAGTAGTTTCAAAAATATAAGCCCTTATTTTCGCGTCTAAAAAAGTATGAGCGTTAGTTTACCGATACGCGAAGAGATTTTGTCGGTGTCCGCAATCCTACAACTATCAGAAATAAAGGCCAAATTCTACATCCGCAGCCGCCGGTCTTCCTCAACTTCGGCCGCAGGGTTGCGCTCACGAAACTTCAGGTCGTGCTGGGCGAAGTGTCCATATGCCTTCTTCTTTCCCTCATTTCTCATCGTCGCGTTTCCCCTCCTCAGTCTCACTTATCTTTCCAACCACTTTCCTAAATTTAAATATTCAAGCCTATGCAACGCCCTGCTGACGAGCCAGAGTGGTTAGAGCACTCGCCTTCGTATCCTCGTTATTACAAGGTTCCGAACGAGGCCTTGCCAAAAAATCTTTCCGGCAGAATTTTCATTATTATATCTCCTTGCTCACAGTACTCTATCTCTCACGCATAGAAGTTATTGAATTTTTCGCGCATCGGAGTTATAGTATCCCATACAGGACAAATCTACGAGCATGTTCTGTGAGCCAAGGATCTGAGCCAAGGATGAGATGAAGATGACGATGAACAAGGAAACGCGCGCCGCTTCATCGAGTTGATCTTTTCTGGTAACCAATTACGGATCAATACCGGGCTTATAAATCCATGGCGTTAATATGAAGGCAAATTTACACGTACTGCCTAAAAGTGCTTGCCCCCGCCTAGGTTCCATGGTTATGGTGATCGGCTGTCATCCCGAAAGATGCCGGTGCCATCTGGTGCGCAATGGTCGCATTCCCTCGCAGGGGAAATGCCACTTGCACATGCACATTTGCAGTTAGGTGTATTTAAAGAAACCTACGGAATTGATTTTTTGGAGGCCTACCCTGGCAAATCTCCGATAATCATATCGTGATTTGACACACAAATACAAAGAAATTATTTTTTATTCAAAAAGATGAGTACTGCATTTGAAGCCAATAATTGCAGAAAGAACCTATCAGTAAATATTCATCAATACGTTCAAAAACGTTACAAGCACATAAATTCACGTTAGACAAATACTGCACGTTATATTGCAAGTACGCTTAAAAGTCGCGTAAGGGTCCGAAATGCAACACCTATCAATAAATTAAATATCAAATTCTATATCAATCCTCTATGGCGTTTCACTACAGTTTGACCACAAATTCACGTTTTCGAAACTTGCACTCGCGCCGGCTGTAGATGCTCTTGCAACAACAAAAAAAAACAGCAGACGGCCCAGGTCAGTGAGGTACATCATGGTCATAATCTCGATGCTCCAGTTGACCTTGGCGCATATGCAGTGGTACTTTCACCTCTATGGTACGTTGCCCTCCTTGGCGTTTTCAGAGATGCCCATTGTTGTTGTGAGCCGCCCAATAGTTGTTTTAGCCAGAACTGGCCGCACCATTGGCGTTGCCCCGGCGCGACTATGCAGGTGCACCATTGGACTGGCCTCCCTCGTCCTAGCCAGAGCAATCTGTGTTGGTTGGGGGTGGCTTGCCAATGATTCTTTGGCTCGTCAACTCCTGGATGCTTAGCAGCTGGTGCTCCTCCAACCATCACAAATTCTTCAACTCCGCCGCATCATCCCAGGCCAAAGTCGCCCGCAGCATCCCCAGTCAAAGCGTAAGTCATTTAAGCCTCTTAAAGCGATCAGCCTCAGAGGCACCGTTGTTACAGCGCATCGGCGAACAGGGCCCATAGTATACGGCCGCCTCCATCCAAGATCACAGGAAATTGTCCCACACGTGTCATTCGGAGATCTGATGTTGTTGCATCCTGCAGACATTCATATTCGCATCACGGCCACTTTTGACATGTCGGTCTTGTTTCCGAATTCGTCGGGTGTGATTGTTAAAGTGCTTGAGCTCCACCTTCTAAATGAATTCGAAGGACACTGCGTGCAGGACTGGCTTCCATTTTATGGTTGCATGGCCATGCATCAAGCTCGTTTCGCTGAAACTCACTGCGTTGTACAGCTAATCGGCGTCCAGATGTCTTATCCGCAGGTTCCCAGGAACGTTGTTTTCTCGGACACTCAAAAACAGTCAACTCTTTCTGTTCTATCGTGACCACGCCACCCGCATGCGATGACTGCCAGACCAGCGTTCGCGTTGATGTTACTGTCGATGTGACTGATCATGCCACATACCAGTGTAAACTCAGGGTGAAAGACAAGAAAACACGAATTGCTTGTTGAAATAAACATTGAAAAAAAACGCAGTAGTGCCCCCGCAGACCAGGAAACCACACTGATGATTATAGTGAGATTCTATTAGATGTCACCGCGCCTCAAAGCAACTACAAATTTCAGTTCCCTCTCGATTCACATTCACCAAACCAGCATATCTATAAGAATTTACCCGTTATAATAATATAATATAGTGGATTGGACAAAGAGTTTACTTGAAAATTGCACATCTTGAAAACCAATAATTGCCAATGAATGGAAGAATGCTAAGGCTCACTACTTTTGACTCACGCTTGCTTCTCTTGCTTCTCAACGATGACGACGAAGATGAAAAGATTCCTCTTTGTGCGCGCTAACTATAAAAGTCAATCATCGCAACCGTCCTTTAAAATAACGTGCTCCATTTCGTCATGCGGAGAAATTAACTTACATATATACACGGGTGAAATAGATTGCAAAGGGCACCTTCTCAATGACCTAAATCAATTGTCTCATTTTCGCGTATTCTATGAGACCGCCGTCGCAAAATTTAGTCCAACAAGGGCTGGGGCTCAAGACGTGTTTGGAAGTAGAGAAACAATGGGAAAGGAAGGAAGCAAGGTAGTTTGAATGAAATGTCCCTATTTTCACCACTTGAAAGAACACCTTTACTCTGACCCATATCTGTATAGTATCTGAAAGGGATTTGAGGTAAGGTTTCAAAAAGCATATCTATACGAATTTGAAGAAAGACAAAAATATAAGCTGGAAGCTGACTCTGAAATATAGATTTAATTCGACGAGGATGGTTCAACCTATGGTAACACCAGGGGGCGCTTCAAGCAAAAAGAAATACTGATGCCAGTCACGCATCTCAATATAGTTTAACCAAACAAAGCGTTTCTAATTGCAGCAGCTGAGACAGTTATGGGAGTGCTATCTGGCTTAATCACAAAACCTGATTCCATGCGAAGGCGTGGGCCGCTTGCGAAAGGTCCGAGGGCCGTGTGTTTGAAACCTCTGGTGTGCATTGAAGTTAGGTGTCATAACTCCGGGCTACCGCCAAGGGAAAACGCATTGTTCTGCAATGGCCACTACTTTCTTATTTTTTCTAATTTTAAATTTCTACGTTTAGATATCCACCGGCCTTCTCCTTTAAAAATTCATGCTTGGTATTGTAAAGGCTCATTTTTTTGTATCTTCCACTTCACAGTGGGAAGGTTACTTTTGAGGAAGATATAGGGAACTCAGAACAAGTGACAAATACCTACCCCCAGAAGTTAGTTATACATGTGCATGCCCTAAATTGGTTGTGCTCTGCGCCTAATTAACCATGTATAACTCCGAAACATTCACTGCAATATTTATGGATAATTTTCAACGGGACGTCTTGTAATGTATCAAGAGCTGTTGCAACTCTAGCCTAAGTGAGGACTGCTACTATTAGGAAGTTTGTTAGCGTCAAGTGGTCATTAATGGTAATATATTTTATGGTTGTTCATTTGAAATGTGTGCGGAGTTCGTCCTATCACCTTTGGTTGATGATGCAACGCATGAAGATTCTGTCTTACATATTATTTTCGCGACGACGAATTGTTCAAGAGGAGGCATCAGTGCTCAGTTGTCGACAAAATAGACCTTTTTCCAGCGATTCCACAACATTCCCCGGCGCGCGGAGCACTATGGGAAAAGTTAGTACGCCGAGAGAACCGGCCTTTCCTCCGCCTGGTTGGTGCCGTTCGAGCACAAAAGAAAGAAACATGCCGCCGCTTCTTTAATAGGGTCCGAATGAACCTGCATGTATATCTACGCATGAAAAGTGAAATGAATAACGCAGTCAGTGTAAGTATCACTATACGGGTGTACGTTATGAGTGGCATGAGAGTTGTTGCGTACCGATACATGGGGTCGAAACATGCTATCGTGAGGAATGTAAGCTGCAACACTGAATTCATACTTATTCAACGATGAAGATCTCATAAAGCGCTGTGGCTTTTATTACTATCGAGGTTTGATTTGGTCGTTAACACAAAACTGCAGAGCAGTGTTACAGCTATAGAATTTTAAAAATTTTGATCGACAAGTCACGCGCGGAAAAAAAATTAAGCACATTCTAAACGAGTTTAAAATGAAGGGATGGCACAATAATTCACGTGCAAGATACCTTGCTCTACTAATTTGCGGTTTTTATATGATGCCCAAGTGTATGCGGAGCCTGTTTGCTGACCGTATCATCCGCACTGGGTGAGACCACTATTGAATTTCGCGTTGATGCATTCAAGTGCTGTTCAGTGAGAAATAATGATATCGTACCTAATTGGTTCATCGAAGAAAAAAAACGTGGGGAAATTAAATGCGAAATAGTTCGCAGCTGCAGGTGCGGTGTCCTGCCTATATAATATTGCATTACTTTGTGAACAGCTCATTATCAGTGCAAAAAAAAAAGATTAATTCGGATGATCTTGACCCACGAAAAAACTAGGAATGTTGCAGTTAATCCATGCATACGTTTTGCAGTCTGAAAGGAAGCTGGGAATCAGTACAAAGGGAGGGTAGTGTTTTCCGCACCATATACGCTTAGTAATATTTCTTGCGTAGAGCGCAAAAAGCCGCAGGGGTCTGCAGTAAGCGGGCAGAGAAAAGTACTTTGAGAGACATGCTAATTGTTCTTTCAATTGTTGTGCAAGAGTTTCTAACTGAATTTCTCTTGTGCTAACATATATAGATTGGACAGACTAGTTGATGTATCAACACGTGCATAGAGCATCAAAATTCATTCCGTGAAGCCATCTCATCTCACCTTGCATTTTCAGTAAGTAATTCAAATGCAACTTCATCTTTGAAGGCCTGGTATTCTTGCACAGTGAACCTAACCAGACCACGGGAGAAATCTTGGAGACATATCATAAAAAAACACCGCTCCATCTTTAAGTCAATCAACCTGCGCTGTCGCTACAACACAAAAACTCAACTTCATTATTCCACTGTAAAGACGCGCCTCAGTTAGTTTTTTTGTACCTCATTGTGACATGTGCGATGCACCCCATTTTTCTTATATGTGTTTGTCAACTCGTGCGATAATCTTTTATTAGTCGTGAGTGCGCGTTTCCGGTTTACATATTTCTTTCCTGTTCGTAGTTCTTTTTTTTTTTTTGCCCTTTAGGCTTTATTCCAACCTGCAGTTACAGTGCCAAAGGAAGTTGGTAGATGCAAATGCCGCGAGCGGCACGCAGTATTCAAGTCAATGTATTTTATTTGAAGAACTTGCCCAGTTCACTTTATTTGAGAAGCGCTGCCACGGTGCAAACGGAAATTCGAAGCGTGAGGCACGCACGCTCATCGCGACGGCTGCTGCGGCATATCAACTTTTCCTATAAGCGCTTGCGCTCTCGTTGGCGGTGCTAGTGGGCTTGAAAAAGGTCTATTGCCGACCATAGTGCTGTTATTGTTTATTTAAAGTTTGCTTGTTGTGCCAGCACGGCCAACGTTTGAAACTGTCCTATATTTTCGCTGCGCTGACGACATGTCTGTTTGAATAACGAGAAAATTTATTCAGGTCATTGAGAAGGTGCACCGTGGTGGTCTAGGGGCAAAGGTGCTCGGCTGCTTACGCGCAGGTCGCGGGATCGAATCCCAGCTTCGGCGGCTGCATTTCTGCTGGAGGCGGAAATGTTGTAGGCCGTGTGCTCAGATACGGGTGCACGTGAAAGAACCCCAGGTGGTCGAAACTTCCGGAGCCCTCCGCTACGGCGGCTCTCGTAATCACATGGTGGTTTTGGGACGTTAAACCCCACATATCATCATTGAGAAGGTGCTCATAGAAATCTTTTTCATCCATGTACACGTGTAACTTGATATCTCCGCACGGCGAAATGGAGCATGTAATTTTAAAGGACGGTTGCGATGATTTACTTTTATAGTTCGCTTACGCAAAGAGGGAACTTTTTTATCTTCGTCGTCATCGTTGACAAGCAAGAGATGCAAGCGTGAGTTGAAAATAGTAAGCCTTAGCATTCTTTCACTCATCGGCAATTATTGGTTTTCAAGGTGTCCGATTTTCAAGTAAACTCTTTGTCCAATCGATTATATTATAATATAAAACTGGTCAATTCCTATAGAAATGCTAGTTTGGTGAATGTGAATCGATAAGGAACAATATTTGCAGATGCTTTGAGGGGCTGTGACGTCAGCTAGAATCTCACTATAATAATGTGTGGTTTCCTGGTCTGCGGGGGCGATTTGGTGTGTTTTTTTTGTTTTCAATGTTTATTTCAATAAGCAATTTTCGTTGTTTTTTTCACTTTCACCCAGAGTTTCAATTGGCATATGGCATGATCAGTCACATCGACAGTAACATCAAGGCGAATGTCGGTCAGGCAGCCATCGCATGCGCGTGGGGTGGTCCCGATAGAACGGGAAAAGATGGCTGAGTTTGAGTGTCGGAGACAACGACTTTCCTGAGAACCTGCGGAAAAGACATCTGGACGCCGATGAGCTGTACAACGCAGTGAGTTCCAGCGAAACTACCTTGATGCATGGCCGTTCAATGATGAAATGGAAGCCAGTCTTGCAGGTGCTCTTCTTCGAATTCATTTAGAAGGTGGAGCTCAAGCACTTTTACAATCACACCCGACGAATTCGGAAACAAGAGCGACATGTCAAAAGTAGCCGTGATGCGAATATGAATGGCTGCAGCATGCAACAACATCAGATCTCCGAATGGCACGTGTGGGACAATTTCCTGTGATCTTGGAAGGAGGCGGCCGTATAGTATGGGCCCTGTTCGCCGATGCGCTGTAACAACGGCGCCTTTGAGGCTGATCGCTTTAAGAGGCTTAAATGACTGACGCTTTGACTGGGTATGCTGCGGGCGACTTCGGCCTGGGATGATGTGGCGGAGTTGAAGAATCTGTGATGGTTGGAGGAGCACCAGCTGCTAAGCATCCAGGAGTTGACGAGCCAAAGAATGATTGGGAAGCCACCGCAACCAACACAAACTGCTCTGGCTAGGACGAGGGAGGCCAGTCCAATGGTGCACCTGCATAGTCGCTCCGGGGCAACGCCAATGGTGCGGTTAGCTCTGGCTAAAACAGCAATCATGCGGCTCCAAAAAACAATGGGCATCTCCGAAAACGCTAAGGAGGTCAACGTACCACAGAGGTGAAAATACCGCTGCATAAGCGCCAAGGTCAAGTGGCGGGGCGACGAGATTATGGCCAAGATGTACCGCACTGACCTGGACCATCTGCTCTTTCTTTTTGTTGTTGCAAGAGCATCTACAGCCGGCGCGAGTGCAGCTTTCGTGAACGCGAATTTGTGGTCAAACTGTAGTCAAACGCCATAGCGGATTGCTATAGAATTCGATATTTATTTATTGATAGGTGTTGCATTTCGGACCCTTACGCAACATTTAAGCGTACTTGCAATATAACGCGCAGTATTTGTCTAACGTTTTTGAACGTATTGACGAATATTTACTGATAGGTTCTTTCTGCAATTATTGGCTTCAAATGCAGTACTCATGTTTTTTAATAAAAAATAATGTCTGTGTATTTGTGCGTCAAATCACGATGTGATTATCGAAGATATTCCAGGGAAGGCCTCCAGCAAAATCAATTCCATGGGTTTATTTAAATGCACCTAACTGGAAATGTGCATGCGCAAGTGGCATTTCCCCTGCGAGGGAATGCGACCATTGCGCACCAGATCGCACCGGCATCTTTCGGGAGGACGGCCGATCACGATAACCACTTAACCTCGGAGGCAGCAAGCGCTTCTGTGAAGTACGTGTAAATTCACCTTGATATTAACGCCATAGCTTTATAAGCCCGGTATTAATTCCGTGATTGGTTAACAGAGAAGTTTGTTTGTTTGTTTGTTTGTTTGTTTGTTTGTTTGTTTGTTTGTTTGTTTGTTTGTTTGTTTGTTTGTTTGTCCGTTTTATCCTGGCGCAACCCACAAAAGGAGATTGGCCATCGCATACAGTGAAGTGCCAATTGAGGAACGACTATTGCTAGTTAACATAAAAGATCAGAGCGATAAAGTGGCACGCGCTTCCTTCTTCATCGTCTTCTTTTTCTTCATCTCATGCTTGGCACACAGAACATGTACATAGATTTGTCCTGTATGGGATACTATAACTCCGATGCGCAAGAAATGCAATACTTCGATGCATGATAGATAGAGGACTGAGAGCAAAGAGATAGAATCATAAAAATTCTGCCGGAAAGATTTTTTGGCAAGGCCTGATTCGGAACCCTGTAATAATGAGGATCCAAAGGCCAGCGCTCTAACCGCTCTGGTGCGTCAGCAAGGCGTTGCATAGGCTTGAATTGTAAAATATAGCGAAGTGGTTGGAAAGATAAGTAAGACTGAGGAGGAGAAACGCGAGGATGAGAATGAGGAAAAGATGAAGAGATATGCACACTCACCCGGCGCGACCGGAAGTTACGTGTGTGCTAGCTTGCGGTAGATGTTTAAGAATATCGGAGGGTGCGGATGTAGAATTCAGCAGTTATTTTCTTATAGGTGTTGCATTGCAGAAACCGACACAATCTCTTTGCGTATTCGTAAATTAACACTCATACTTTTTTTTTCAACGCGAACTTATGCCCTTATAATTTTGAAACTACTAACGTATACTTAGTAGTAGGTGCCAACAGCTGTTTGTGTTCCTGGATCTACGTGCACTAATGCTTTAACAAGTCAATCAATAAAAGATTTATTAAACGTGCCCAGGAACAACCGTAACTTCCTTGTGCAGGCGCATACAGAAATAAAAAATAAACAAAAATGCAAAAAGGTCTACAGAAAAAAAAAGTTGACAAGAAATGTGCAAACGTACAGTCAAAAAGCAATAAGCGCGAAATGGAAATAATAAAAATACATGACGAGAATCATGGAATGGCAGTCAAAATAGCTACAGCTTTGCCAAAAACGCGAAGCACTGAACGTGATACCAACAAATTGGAAGGTCACGCACAGAATGGCAATGAGATAGAAACGTTCCCCACGTTTCTCGCGCACAAATGTCGCGCAAAACGAACTCACCGCCACAAATAAACGCGAATAAGTGTCTCAGTTGTTACTTCGCTGTGTGCGATAAAGCGCCGTTTTCCTAAACGGAGTCTGTGCAACGATTGTAGGGACATTTGTGCGCCCCGTAACTAATAGAGAATCGTTCCGATGAAAGCCCAAAGCCAGCCAAGACGTACGAACCGCACCACCGGGAGATAAGGGAGCACGAAAGATCGTCCACTCCCCTCCTTTCCGTGGGCAAAATACGCGTGAGAGATTAAAGCCACTGCGTGCTCGTTGCGCCATCTTGCTCATAGGGCTTAAAACAAGATGTTACCCCCCGACATTCCCGCCAACAGCGATAAATGGTATATATAATCAGCTTGCCGTTTGAGCGTTGAAGGTACCCCTCAGTGGCTCAGTATTCACGCCTCGCATTCATGATTTCGAGGTCCCACGTTTGATTCTGCATGCAGGAGTCTTTTATTCTGGATTTTTTTGCGTTTTTGTATATATAGATATGTAGACATATACGGTACATGACATCAACGCCGACACTGGCAGCGAAATCCAGCCTAGAGTGTCCATATAATTGCTATCGCACTGAATAGCAGAAATAATAAATCATGCCCATGTATTTAATTGAGCTTACCTGGTGAATGAACAGCTGATGGTATGTCCAGAAATATAAACAGTAACGCTCAGATGAACATGAGCAGTGCGATTCCGTGGACATTCAACAATATACGTACGATTTTGAAACCAAGGTTCGACAGCTCGTGAGCAATAAAGTTGGTTAAATTACATGTAGATTTTCAGCAGGTGTCTAAAACTCAAGGCCACCGGTATAATTTAATATCAGACAGATACATGTTTAGATGCCCAATCAAACGTTACAATTCACTATCGGTGCCCAGCGGCGTCTAGGATAACGTGAATAATGCAGAAAGTCATCATAAAGTTATGACGCCACATATCAAGTGATCATGACGCCACAATTTTCTATAATATACAATGTCGCTATGACGTCGTTATGACACCAAACTGATGCAACGTGACGTGCCACCACGTAATGGCGTCACCACACGACATCTTAGCCTGGTTAAAAGTAGGCTGATCACGGAGGCTGTGGAAATCCATGTGAGGTGCTTGTCATCCTGAAAGCATTGAACGATTTTTCTTAGAGGTGGCAAACCTTCGGAGAGTGGCGGCGTTGAATTGATACATCGGCACAAAAGGAAAGAAAAGGTTGCTTATCGTTTGAAGCTGTCTAAGGTGAATGCATCCGGGAAAATGTGAGTTTTGAATAGTGGCTATGAAGATCTACTTTAATTGAGCGCGTACCCGCAAAACGGACCTTGTCATCGATGTGATCATCGCCAAACTAGTAGCATGTTGGTCAAAGAATTGAATGTGAATGGTAAATGTGATATGGGTTGATAGAGAGATGTTTCCACTGAACGGATAATTTTTTGGCTTGAGGTGGCCAACTTTGGGTGAATCTCTTTGTTCGCTTGGCTAAATGTTGGTAATGGCCGAACCGATCAAATGTTCTAGCCACGCTGTTTTGATAAGCGCGAATCAGAGCCAGTGATACTTTGTAAATGCTTGAAAGTGTTGTGATATCACCTAAAAACCCATGGTAATAATTTCCTGTGATTTCAATGTTTACGGTAGCGTTTATGTGTCATTATCAAGCGTTTATTACAATGCATTTTCACGGGTTCTTCTTTTTTTCTTTTTTTCTTTTTTCGCTCAGTGTTTAGGCTAGAATTTGTCACTAGTTCTCGTTCAGTTTTTCTTCCTACTTTAGGCAACCGATTTTATCTTGACCCTTTGACTTGTAAAATAAATATTCCAATATAAATAGAACGCTTTGCGGCCATTCTTCGTTAGTAGGTAGGAGCCAAGAATAAATACCCAAACAAGCAAGCACGGCATGCTCAATCACATCGACACCAACATCAAGCTGTCCACAGAGTCAGCGCTACTGCGTGTCATGGTCCCCGTAATACCGAAGCAGCCCGGCCTTGTGCAGAAAAGGAAACCCACCTATTTTCTCCAGCGACGATTGGAGCAGAGAACCGGAGGTCGACGAGCTATGGGACGCAGGGAGTCGCGAACAAAGGTTTTGTGCGTAGCCTTGGAACAATAGAGTGGAAGCCAGTGGTGCATGCGCTGGCCTTCGAACTCAGTGGGATGGCGTAGCTCAAGCACGCTGAAGTTCTATGCTGACGAGTTCGGAAACAAAAGCAACATGTCAAAATTTTCGGTAACATGACCCAGAATGGCTGCGTGGTGCATCGCGTCAGATCTAGGAATGATATCCTGTCATGTTGGAAGAAATAATAAGAAGGGACATGCCAATATATCTCATGCGCTACCCATGGGCCCCACGTGTCATGTCGGCGGGTGACCCCAGATGACCCATACCTGGCCCGGAGTGTGACACGACGGGTGCCGTCATGCCCCGTGACACCAAGCACTCCATCCCGTTTAGACCGACACTGCAAGATGGCGATGAGGATAGGATGCAAAGGCTGATCGACTGCCGCCGCCATTCCACAAATTATCACCGCCGCCACCTCCTCCATAGCTCGGAGCTCCTCCACCACCTTCACCAAGGAACTTTGCTTCATTCTGGCGCCAGTCTGGCACCTTTTGTTGACTCTCAGACAAGAAGATCTTCACAAAAGCGTACGCGAGCGCACTGTTGGAGTCGCTGTCGTAGAAGCTCGTCGCTCTAACCAGCTTTCCTAGAAGGCCAGTACGTTCCAGACGGTGCACACACTCCTCAATTGACTGTAGTATTTCGTAGTTAATGACATCATGCACATCTCTGAAGTGAAAGCCTCGAGCAGCCTCAGCAGTGACGACAATGACCGGGTAGGTGCCCCGGCGGAAGTCCAGTATGCCCACGTGAGCCACTACAGCATGCCCTGGTGGGCGGCTTTAGCCTAGGCCTTTCTCTGGGCAGCCTGAGCCGGTGGGGTTGCAAGGACTGTGGGGTGGAGGAGCACCAGCTGCTAGGCAGTCAGGTGTTGACCAGCCAAGCAGTGATTGGGAAGGCACCACGAGCACAACTGATTCTTCATGCTGGCGCGTGGCGAAACCATAAAACGCTGCACATGAAGAGTACAGCTGGGGCAATGCCAATGACCGGTGCTGCCAGCTCTGGCTGGAACAACTATGGTCATTTACAACAACTACGATGGTCATCATTGAGAACGCCAGAAAGGCCAACATACTTCAGAAGGGAAAGTACCACTCTATAAGTGCCGAGATCAACTAAGTGGCCATCGTGCTCTTGGCCGAGAATCACCACACCGACCTGGGCCTGCTGCTCTTAGACAGTGGAAAAAGTGTCGACAACAGCCGCAAGCCCAAGTTTCGCGAGAGCGAATTCTTGGACGAACTACATGTAGTCAATTACCACAGCGGTTTGATATAGAATTAGATATTTATTTTATGATAGATGTAGTACTACCGACGACTATGCAACCTCTATAGACGTAGTTATAAATTAACGTGCAGTATTTATCCAACATGAATTTAAGTGCGTATAATATTTTCGAACGTATGTATGGAGGCCAGTCCAACGGTGCAGCTGCAAAGTCCCGCTGGGGCAATGCCAATGGTACTGCCAGCTCTGGCTGCAAGAACAATAGTGCGGGTCACATCAACAACGGACCCCTTCTGGTGAAACACCATGCCATTTTGATATAGAATTCAATATTTTTGTTAAAGATAGGTTTTGTATTTCTGACCAGTGCGCGACCTTCAGGCGTATTTGCACATAAACGAGCAGTCTAACAAGAACTAATGCGGCTATAGTACTTCAAACGTAATGACATACAATTATTGATACGTTCCTTCTGCAATTATTGGCCTTAATTGTAGTACTCAGCTTTTTGAATAAAATATAACTTCTTCGTGTTCATGTGTCAAATGATAATATGTTTTTAGATGTCCTTGGCAAGGGCTGTGGAAACTTTTATTCCATGGGTTTATTTACAATACGCCAAAACCTAGGCATACATAGGTAGGCATGATTTAGAGGCCTGACTCGGAACACCGTACCCAAGATATGAAAGCGAGCGCCCTAACTGCTCCGCTACTCAGGCTCATCAGCAGTGTGTAGCACAGGCCGAAATACTAAAATATAGCAAAGTGAATCGAAAGTTAAGTGAGACTGAGCAGGATAAATGCGAGGATGAAAATAAGGAAAAGATTAAAGGATATGGACAATTTGCCCAGCGCGACCTGAAGTTTTATGAGCGCATGCTTGCCGCCGATGTTGAAGAAGACCGGTGGGTGCGGATGTAGAATTCGACCATTTTTTCCTCCTAGGTGTAGCATTGCGGACACGGACACAATCTCTTCGCGTATTCGCGAATTAACGTTCATATTTTTTTGATGCGAATTTATGCCCTTATATTTTTGAAACTTTTAACGTATACTTATTTGTAGGTGCCAAAAGCAGTTTGTGTTTCTAGATCTACGTGCACTAATACTTTATTCAATCAATCAATCAATCATTCAATCAATCAATCAATCAATCAATGAAAGATTTATTTAACGTGCCCAGGAACAAGCGTGACGTCTTTTTGCAGGCGCATGCAAAAATAAAACCATAAACATAAAAAATACTATACCGTGGACAGAAAAAAAATTAAACAGAGAGAATGCACTGACAAAAAGAAATCAGCTCAAAATGGGAAGAAAAGAAGTTGCCAGATCATACGTACAGAAGGAACCGATGATATGTGAAGCACGAATGAGAAAGTTCAAGATTACTATGTCATTTCAAATCATCACAGCGTTACAAGGCGCATGGATGTAGTGCATAGTAAACACAGGTCGAAACGTTATGCGCACTCATGTATCTAGATAGGATGAAAGTATGCTGTTTATAGTCTCGTAACGATGGCACCACTAACGTTTGCAATACTAGCCCCAGCAGTGGTAGGCATGGAAAATATGCCGTACATGACTTCCATGTCATGATTATCATGTTTGCACCTGGTGTTTGTGTTCCTCGTCCAATCACGTCACGTAATACCAAATTTGGTATATGTGAAGCTAGCGAAACGGCCGCGAACCCGCAATGAGCGTAGCATTTCGTCATGTTTTACATGACACGAATATCATGATTATCATGTTTTGACATGTCATTTACCTTTGACGTTAATGCACGTCACGTAATACCAAATTTGGTATATGTGAAGCTAGCGAAATGGCTGTGCGCACATCATGAACGTGGTATATAGTCAATTTCTTACATGGCATGAATGTCATGATTATCCTGTTTGCACCAGTCACATACCTTCGTGTTCCTTTCACGTTATGTCACACCAAATTTAGTATTTGTGAAGCTAGCGAAACGGCCGCGAACGCCCTATCAGCACAGCCTTGTCATGTTTTACATGACATGCATGTCATGATTCTCATCTTAGAACGTGCCATTTCCTTCTTCGTCCGTTTGCGTCAGATAACAACACACTTGATATATGCAAAGCTAGCGAAATGGCCGCAAACCCATCATGAGCGTAGAATGATGTCCTGTTTCAGAAGACACGCATATTAGGATTATTATGTTTGGACGTGTCATTTAGTTTCGCTATCCATTCGTGTCACGTAATACCTAATTTGGTATACTGAAGCTAGCGAAAAGGCCACGAGCCTGTCATGAGCGTAGCATGTAGTCATGTTTCAGATAACACGCAAACCATGATTATCATGTTTGGACTTGCCATTTACCTTAGTCATCCGTTGGCGTCACGTAATACCAAATTGGGTGTATGTGAAGCTAGCGAAACGGGCAAGAGCGTATTATGGGCGTATGGCATTTGGTATGGCGTGTAGGTGTGTAGTCATGACCTACATGACATGGATGTCATGAGTGCCACATTAGGGCCTGCCACTTATGTTCGTCTTGTAGTCATGTCATGCCATACAAGTTTTGCAATATGTCATGTGAACGAATCCACCGCAATGCGGCAAGATCATGGAATGTAGATCATCCCATTCAAGACATTGACGTCATAACTTTCATGTTATGACTAGTCACTTTTGCTGGTCATACATTCATGTACGCCATAAACCTTTAGGTATAGATCCCATCATCGAATCATCGAAACGGCCAGAAGAGCTAGTCGTATGCTAACCAGCAAGTCGGTGTCAAATCTCGGCTGCGGCGGCTGCATTTCAGATGGAGGCAGGAATGTAGGCACACGTGTGCTCAGATGTTGGTGCATGTTAAAGAACCCCAGGTGGTCAGAATTTCGGGAACCGTCCACTACGATTGATTGATATGTAGGGTTTAACGTCCCAAAACCACCATATGATTATGAGAGACGCCGTAGTGGAGGTCTCCGGAAATTTCGACCACCTGGGGTTCTTTAACGTGCACCCAAATCTGAGCACACGGGCCTACAACATTTCCGCCTCCATCGAAAATGCAGCCGCCTCAGCCGGGATTCGAACCCGCGACCTGCGGGTCAGCAGCCGAGAACCATAGCCACTAGACCACCGCGGCGGGGCATCCGTCCACTACGGCGTCTCTCATAATCATATCGTGGTTTTGGGGCATGAAACCCCACATATTAACCCCACATATTTTGGGGCATTAAACCCCGCCGCCGCGTTGCGCAAACTGTTCTACCTAAAACGGTGCCTAAAGACGTCCCCCACTCCTACCAAGCTGTTAGCTTACAGAACGTTCGTAAGACCGCTTCTGGAATATGCAAGCACGATATGGTTTCCGCACTCGACTACCCTCATGAAAAAGATTGAAAGTGTCCAACGAAAGGCTATAAGGTTCATCCACAATAAATATAAACGGACTGACTCTCCCGCTAATTTCTTGGCTGATTCAGGAATAAAAAGTTTGTCAGTTAGAGTGAGGCACGCTCGCCTAAAATTCTTGTTCCAGCTAATTCATAACAGTTACAAGATTGATACTTATAAATACATATCTTTTTCTCAGACCCGCCCTACACGTCACAAACACGACCGCACCATAACCGAATATTCCTGCCGTAACGACGCGTTTATGTACTCTTTCTTTCCCATGGCAATACGCGAGTGGAATAAACTCGACCACGTGATAACAAGCACTGACTCGTTATCTAAGTTCGTCGAAATGCTAGATTATTCAGTGTAGAAATAACACTTATTGTTGTGCTAACCGAACAGCACACGTGTAGCATTTCCAGCTTACAAATCTGTTAATTTCTTGTGTATTTCGTTGCTGCAGCCTTGTATTGGAACTATTCTTACCTTTTTGATGGACTTGTTTCTTTGGTTTATTTCTTCTTCTTGTTACTACAGCTTGTAATATAGGCGTGTTTATGCGTAAAGTTGTGCAATTATTCCGTCTTTGTGTGCATATGTTCTTTTTTGTTCTTCCTCATGAATCAAGCCTGCAGATTCACATGTTTCTTGTACACACATTTGTATGCCCTTGGATGAGAGTGGCATACAAATGTATGCCACTCTCATGCTATGCTCTCGGATGAGAGTGGCAGTATTGTAAATAAATAAATAAATAAATAGATAAATAAATAAATAAATAAATAAATATCAAATGAATCAAATCATCAAGCTAATAGTAGATAGATAGATAGATAGATAGATAGATAGATAGATAGATAGATAGATAGATAGATAGATAGATAGATAGATAGATAGATAGATAGATAGATAGATAGATAGATAGATAGATAGATAGATAGATAGATAGATAGATAGATAGATAGATAGATAGATAGATAGATAGATAGATAGATAGATAGATAGATAGATAGATAGATAGATAGATAGATAGATAGATAGATAGATAGATAGATAGATAGATAGATAGATAGATAGATAGATAGATAGATAGATAGATAGATAGATATGCTCAAAGTCGCTGAAGTTCACAAAGAAATGTTTCGCATTTAAAAGACAAGAGCAGAATCATGGAATGCCAGTGAAAAATAAAGGAGTATGTACACAACTATTCGAAAGCATTCAGGAAAAAGGGGAAATGGAAGAATTTTTACCTTCTAATAACTATCTTAAGACAGTGCGAAGCTGAGATAAAAACAATTACAGGACACTATGAAAAAAACATCAAGATCGTGAAAGTTTTTGTATAAACTTTTTATTCTGCAGGAGCACTAGAGTGTAAAAAAAGTAGGCGGGCACATGAAATTGCCGATTCTCGCTGTTCAACTTAATAATATTGTTTCTTAACTTAAAAAATAAAGGGAAATATAAACAACTCTATAAAATTGTTTCTGAAATACGGAAAAGGGAAGAATCTCTACATTGTGAAAAACTATCTTAAGACAGTGTAACGCCGAGATAAAGAGAATGATAGTTGACTGTGAAAAATATGGAAATCATTAATGTTAACATTACATATACTTTGTATTTCGTGAGCAGTAGAGTGTTGAAAGAAGTTAGCAGTACATGAAATGATTGATTCTCTCTGGTTACCTTATGCGGAATCCAAAAATTTAAACAACGTAAAGTGAAGCGCAGGATATCATACCGTGAGTTATATAGTTTGTAAAAAAAGGAGAGGTCAACACGATTTTGTCAACAGTGAAGTGATGGCTGCGATAATAATCTGGGAGTGTTAGAATGTGATCCAGAGTCATATACAGGAATACGGTGGTTATAAATGCTTATGAAGTTTTTGTAGCCTCGCTTCATGGCGTCACTGACAGATTTAGCAATGCCATTTAACATCACAGATGGATACACAAGTTGAGGAAGACTTATAGCGGTGTACATGTCGGAGAAAGCTGTAGGACAACTGAATTCTCGAGAGATTCTGCAAACACAGCCAAGAAAAAAAGAGGCCACGCATGGCAGTACATTTAGTGTGAGCATAAAAATTTAGTATGCTATTATAAAGAACACCAAATTCACTGAACTAATAAACCTTACATATTGACACGGTATTTACAGAATATAGCAATGACGCACTATTTGTTTTGCGAGATATACTGATGGACTCTGTTTTTGAGGTATTCAGGAAAATATTATTGATCTCACACCGTTTAGAGAAAAAACTCTAGAATGACTGGGTTTCATGGTACAGGACTTTACCAAAGTAGTAGTAATAAGAATAATAGTAATAAATAATAATGATAATATTAATAGTACTAATACTACTAATAATAATAATAATAATTGATTCTATTTAATGTGTTCGAAAACATAGGGTCGTTCTGCAGGCACACGCAAAAAAACGACAAAAACAATACAGTACAGTCTAAAGAAAAAATCAAATAAAAAGAGAAATCAGCCCTAAAGTGGAATAAAACACAAGTCAAGAATCAGGGAATGGCAGATAAGAAAAAGGGGAATAGAAACAACAATGTGGCAGGCTAGGCTGAAAAACCGAAGAGGGAAGAACCTGTACATCATAAAGAACAATCTGAAGACGCTGCAAAGCTGTCATAAACACGTTGAAAGTGAACTGTGAAAATATCAAGATCATGATAGTTAATACTATATAGACTTTGTATTCTGAAAGCGGCAGAGTGTTGAAAAAAGTTGGTGGGCACATGAAATGGTCACTTCCCTCTCTTTCATTTACGCGCAATCCGAAAAATTACAAGCTCAGAAGCAAAGGGCAGGGTTGATTGATTGATATGTAGGGTTTAACGTCCCAAAACCACCATATGATTATGAGAGACGCCGTAGTGGAGGGCTCCGGAAATTTCGACCACCTGGGGTTCTTAAACGTCCACCCAAATCTGAGCACACGGGCCTATTCCTCCTCCATCGGAAATGCAGCTGCCGACCCCCGGATTCAAACCCGCGACCTGTGGGTCAGCAGCCGAATCCCTTAGCCACTAGACCACCGCGGCGGGGCACAAAGGGCAGGGTATCAAACTGAGAACTAGTTTGTAAAGAAAGAAGAGGTCAGCGTGATTTCGTCGGCTGTGAAGGGATGACGATGATAATAATCTGGCAGTGTTCGAACGAGATCCAGGGTCATTTCTAGCGAAGCGGTGATTTAAAAAAGTTGATGCATTTTTTTGTGGAGTTGCTGAATGATGTCTCTGCAAGATTTAGCAATTTATTATTATTTATTTATTTATTTATTTATTTATTTGTTTATTTATTTATTTATTTATTTAATGAATCATTTATTAATACTATGCATTCGACACGTGAGACAGAGCAGAATTGAGCACATCCGACAGAAGATAAAACACATATACAATAAGAAACGTATTACAAAATGTGGCTAGGTAACTCTTTCATAATCACTTCATTCAATTTTTACATCTAGTGAATTCAATTTTACCTCCATCGAGGTTGTTTCAGATGGCAATAACGTCTGAAAAAAAAAAGACTTCTGGCAACACTTTACAAATGACTGGAAAAGGGAAGTATCAAATGGGTGTCATCGACGCGTGTTAAGGCCAATGGAATGAATGAAGGAAATCAGTGCCTCATCATGATTTATTACCCCTAAAGCCTATACAAGACATTAAATAAGGGGGAGAATATAAGGGACATGTAATGACACAAATGCAGTGTTTGATTAATAGATAAAAAATCTAAGTAACTATACAGCAATAAAGAAAAAAAGGCAGAGTAAATTGGAATAGTGTAAGAACTAATACATGTCGTAGTTAGACGGACGCGATCACCAATGAATACCTTGATTGATTGATTGATTGATTGATTTGTGGGGTTTAACGTCCCAAAACCACCATTTGATTACGAGAGATGCCGTAGTGGAGGGCTCCGGAAATTTTGACCACCTGGGGTTCTTTAACGTGCACCCAAATCTAAGTACACGGGCCTACAACATTTCCGCCTCCATCCAATGAATACCTTACAAAAAGAACAAAAAGAAAAATTTATTGTTGAGAAGAAGCTAATTGACGAGCAGAATGGCGGGGGAGTTAACTAAAAACATAAGACAACGAAACTTCGAATTTGTCTGGGTCACGCTCCTGAACAACAAATGCTACAAGACTTTTCAAGTGTTCAATTACTGAAGGCACGAATGATTTGTTAAAGGCTTGAGTGGATGGAGACGTTGAACACTTTTAGAGTTGAACAGCCGACGAGAGGTGCGAGTTGGTGGAATGAATAGAGTGCCATGCACATGAGAAAAGTTGTGGTGCAGCTAATGAAACAGCCTTATCTGCGCGGTTTTTCTACGATCAGTATAAGGAGTAAGCTCAAGAAATGAATTTATCTGAGTGACGCTTGCATGTTTACTGCACTGAGATGATATGAACCGCGGGCGGCGCAATTCTGAACTGACTCAAGCAAAGAGATGAGGTAATTTTTATGGGGGCTTCAAATGGCGGAAGCAAATTCTATTTTGGTCCTTACGAACGTTTCGTACGCAAGTTTTCTGATGGCGAGAGAGTAGGGACGCAGGAATTGTTTGAGGAACTTAAGGGTGCTGGACGCACCTGCTGCAAGTTTGACGATGTGATCTGACCTGGTCAGGGTACTGTTTATGAGGACACCCAGGCAGCGGTAGGAATCCTCTTCAGATATCACAATGGAGTTTAAGGTGTACTAAAAATGAAGGTTGGATTTTTTGCGAGAAATGAGCAGGTGTTTGCATTTGGAGACATTCGGTTCCATGAACCAGTGCGGGCACCATGCTTCGATGATGTTAAGGTCTTGCTGCAGTGATGATTAATCTGTACTACTGATTATCCTGCGATACACAACACAGTCGTTGGCGAAAAGATGGATAGACGAGGTAATTTCACAAGGCAAGTTGTTGATGAATATGAGGAACAAAAAAGGGCAAAGGACCGACCCTTGAGGAACCCCGGAAAGCACATCTGTTTTGGCGGAATAGTCCCTGCCAATAGTAGTGAATTGTGAACGAGCTGTCAAAAAGCTGAACGAGCTGTTTACAAACTAGTTCAGAATATGATATCTTGCCCTTCGCTTTACGTTGTATAAATACGCGTAATGTAACCAGAGAGAATCGACCATTTCATATACCTGCCAAGTGCTTTCAACACTCTACTGCTCACGAAATACAAAGTCTATATAATGGTAAGATTCATGATATTCATGGTTTTCACAGTAAACTATCATTCTCTTTATCTCGGCGTTGCACTGTCTTAAAATAGTTTTTCACACTGTAGAGATTTTTCCCTTTTCCGCATTTCAACAACAATTCTACGGAGTTGTTTATATTCCCCTTTATTTTTTAAGTTATGAAATAATATTAATAAGTTGACCAGCGATAATCGGCGATTTCATGTGCGTGCCTACTTTAATTCACTCTAGTGCTCTTGCAGAATAAAAAGTTTATACAAAAACTTTCACGATCTTGATGTTTTTTCATAGTGTCCTGTAATTGTTTTCATCTCAGCTTTGCACTGTCTTAAGATAGTTGTTATAAGGTAAACATTCTTCCACTTTCCTTTTTTCAAGAACGTTTTAAATAGTAGTGTACATTCCCCTTAATGTTTCAGTGGCATTCCATGATTCTGGTCTTGTGTTTTAAATGCGAGGCATTTCTTTGCGAACTTTGGTGACTTTAAGCATATCAATCAATCAATCTATCTATCTATCTATCTATCTATCTGTCTATCTATCTATCTATATATCTATCTATCTATCTATCTATCTATCTATCTGGCCCCCTACGACTATTAGCTTGATGATTTGATTGATTTGATATGTGGAGTTTATCGCCCCAAAACCACGATATGATTATAAAAGACGCCAGAGTGGACGGCTCCGGAAATTTTGACCACCTGTGGTTCTTTAACGAGCACCCAAATCTGAGCACACGGGCCTACAACATTTCTGCCTCCATCAGAAATGCAGCCACTGAAGCCGATATTCCATCCCGCGACCTGCGGGTCCGCATATGACTATTAGCTCTCCAGGCCGTTTCGATGATGGGATATATACCCAAATTTGTATGCCATAACATGAGTGTATGCACAACATAAGTGAGTAGTCATAACATGAAAGTTATGACGTCTATGTCATGAAGGGGATTATATACATTCCATGATCTTGCTGCATTGCGGCGGCTTCGTTCACATGGCATATTGCGAAACTGGTATGCTAGGACAGGACTGCATGGCAAACATAAGCGGGAGGCCCTAATGTGGAAATTATGACATGCATGTCATGTAAGTCATGACTACACGCCTACACTCCATACCAATTACCATACGCTCACAATACGCTGGCGCCCGTTTCAAATATACAAAATGAGGTATTACGTGACGCCAACGGACGACGAAGCTAAATGACACGTACAAACATAATACTCATAATATGCGTGTCTTCTGAAACATGACTACATACTACGCTCATGAAAGGCTTGCGGCCGTTTCGCTAGCTTTGCATATACCAAGCTTGCTATTATGTGACGCAAACGGACGGCGAATAAAATGGCACATCCTAACATTACAGTTATGGCATACGTGTCATGTAAACATGACTATTGCTACGCTCAGAGAGTGTTCGCGGTCGTTTCGCTAGCTTCACAAATGCCAAATTTAATGTTATATAACCTGAAAGGATCACGAAGGTATGTGACTGGTGCAAACATGATAATCGTGACATTTGTGTCATGTAGGAAGTTGACTATATACCACGCTCATGATGTGCTCCCAGCTGTTTCGCTTGCTTCACACATACCAAATTCGGCATTACGTGGCGTGAATGAACGCCAAAGGTAGGGATAAGTCCAAAAATGTTAATTATAGTATTCGTGTCATGTAAAGCATGACCACAAGCTACACTCATCGCAGGCTCGTGGCCGTTTCGCTAGCTTCACATATACCAAATTTGGTAGTACGTGACGTGAATAGACGACGAACACAAACTCCAGGCGCAAACATGGTAATCAAGACATGGAAGTCATGTACAGCATAATTTGCATGCCTACCACTGCTGGGGCTAGTATTGCAAACGTTAGTGGTGCCGTCGTTACGAGACTATAATAAACATACTTGCATCTCATCTAGATACATGAGTGCGGATAACGTTTCGACTTGTGTTTACCTTGCACTGCATCCATGCACCTAGTAACCTTGTGGTGATTTGAAATGATATAGCAATCAAACTTTCAGATTCGTGCTTCACATATCATCGGTTCCCTCTCGACGTACGATCTGGCAATTTTTTTCCTCCAATTTGGCGCTGATTTTTTTTTGTCAGTGCATTCTCTCGGTGTTTAATATTTTTCTGTTCATGGTATAGTATTTTTAATCTTTATGGTTTTATATTTGCATGCGCCTGCAAGAAGACGCAACGCTTGTTCATGAGCATCTTAAATAAATCTTTCATTGATTGATTGATTGATTGAATGATTGATTGATTGATTGATTGATTGATTGATTGATTGGTTGGTTGGTTGGTTGACTGATTGTATAGAGTATTAGTGCACGTAGAACTAGGAACACAAACTGATGTTGGCACCTACTACAAAGAATACGTTAATGGTTTCAAAAATCTAAGGGCATAAATTCGCATCGAAAAAAAATATGAGCGTTAATTCACGAATACGCGAAGAGATTGTGTCCGTGTCCGCAATGCTACACCTAGGAGGAAAAAATGGTTGAATTCTACATCCGCACCCACCAGTCTTCTTCAACATAGGCCGCAAGCTTGCCTTCACAAAACTTCAGGTCACGCTGGGCAAAGTGTCCATATCCCTTAATCTTTCCCTTCTTTTCATCCCAGCATTTATCCTGCTCAGTCTCACCTATATTTCGATCCACTTTGCTATATTTTACTATTTAGGCCTGTGCTACACAGTGCTGACGAGCCTGAGTAGCGAAGCAGTTAGGGCGCTCGCTTTCGTATCTTGGGTACGGTGTTCCGAATCAGGCTTCCGAATCATGCCTACCCAGGCTTGGATATAGGCGTATTATAAAGAAACACACAGAATAAAATTTTTCGAAGCCCTTGCCAAAAACATCTATATTCATATTGTCACTTGACACACGAGCACGAAGAAGTTATTTTTTATTCAAAAAGCTGAGCACTACAATTGAGCAAATAATTGCAGACGGAACCTATCAATAATTATGCGTCATTACATTTGATATACTATAGCCGCGAAAATTCTCTTTATACATCTCTTTCATTTGCGAATACACCTAAAGGCCCGTACGGGTTCGAAATACAAAATCTACATTAAAAATATATCGAATTCTATATCAAAACGGCATGGTGTTTCACCAGAAGGTGTCCATTGTTGTCACCCACACTATTGTACTTGCAGCAATACTTGGCAGTACCATCGGCGTGTCCCCAGCTAGACTACCGCTGCACCGTTGGACTGGCCTTTCTCAATACGTTCAAAAAATTATAAGCGCATAAATTTATGTTGAACAAATACTGCACGTTAATTCATAACTACGTCTACAGAGGTTGCATAGTCGTCGGTAATACTACATCTATCATAAAATAAATATCTAATTCTATATCCAACCGCTGTGGTAATTGACTACATGTAGTTCGACCAAGAATTTGCTCTCGCGAAACTTGGGCTTGCGGCTGTTATCGACCCTCTTGCCACTGTCTAAGAGCAGCAGGCCCAGGTCGGTGTGGTGATTCTTGGCCAAGAGCACGATGCCCACTTAGTTGATCTCGGCACTTATAGAGTGGTACTTTCCCTTCTGAAGTACGTTGGCCTTTCTGGCGTTCTCAATAATGACCATCGTAGTTGTTGTAAATGACCATAGTTGTTCCAGCCAGAACTGGCAGTACCGGTCATTGGCATTGCCCCAGCTGTACTCTTCATGTGCAGCGTTTGATGGTTTTCCCACGCGCCAGCATGAAGAATCAGTTGTGCTCGTGGTGCCTTCGCGATCACTGCTTGGCTGGTCAACACCTGACTGCCTAGCAGCTGGTGCTCCTCCACCCCACAGTCCTTGCAACCCCACCGGCTCAGGCTGCCCAGAGAAAGGCCTAGGCTAAAGCCGCCCACCAGGGCATGCTGTAGTGGCTCACGTGGGCATACTGGACTTCCGCCGGGGCACCTACCCGGTCATTGTCGTCACTGCTGAGGCTGCTCGTGGCTTTCACTTCAGAGATGTGCATGATGTCATTAACTACGAAATACTACAGTCAATTGAGGAGTGTGTGCACCGTCTGGAACGTACTGGCCTTCTAGGAAAGCTGGTTAGAGTGACGAGCTTCTACGACAGCGACTCCAACAGTGCGCTCGCGTACGCTTTTGTGAAGATCTTCTTGTCTGAGAGTCAACAAAAGGTGCCAGACTGGCGCCAGAATGAAGCAAAGTTCCTTGGTGAAGGTGGTGGAGGAGCTCCGAGCTATGGAGGAGGTGGCGGCGGTGATAATTTGTGGAATGGCGGCGGCAGTCGATCAGCCTTTGCACACTATCGTCGTCACCATCTTCCAGTGTTGATAGAAACGGGACTAACAGCTTGGTGTCGTGGGCCGTGACGGCACCCGTCGTGTCTCACTCCGTGCGAGGTATGGGTCAAATTGTGTCACCCGCTGACATTTCACGAGGGGCCCGTTGGCAGCGCATGGGATATACTGGCACCTCTCTGCTCATACTTCCTTCGAACATGACATAAAATCATTCCGAGATCGGACGTGATGTACCACGCTGCCGATCGGGGTCACGTTACCGCAAGTTTTGACATCTTGCTTTTGTTTCCAATCTCGTGAGGATAGAACTCCAGCGTGCTCAAGCTACGCCATCCCATTGGGTTCGAAGGCTAGCGCGTGCACCACTGGCTTTCACCCTATTGTTGCGCGGCCACGCAAAAAGTGTTTGTTCGCGACTCGCTGCGTCCCATGGCTCGTTGACCTCCGGTTCTCTACTCCGATTGTAGCTGGAGGAATTAGGTGGTCATCTTCTCTGCACGACGCCGGGCTGCTTCCGTTTTATGGGGACCATGATGCGCAGTAGCGCTGACTCTGCGGGACAGGTTGATGTTGGTGTCGATGTTAGTGAGCATGCCTTGCTTGCTTGTTTGGGTATTTATTCTTGGCTTCTACCCACTACGGGGGAATGGCTACAAAACGTTCTATTATGATAGAAAAACTTATCATTCAAAACGAAGGGTAAAGAATAAATCGGTTGCCTAAACTAGGAAATAAATGGAAGGAAAACTAGTGACAAATTCTTGCGTAAACACTGAGCGAAAAAAAAGAAGAACCCGTGAATATGCATGGGGATAAACGCTAAAAAACGACACAAAAATGATGCCGTAAACATTTAAAAAGGGGGAAATTGTTACCATGGGCTTTTAGCCGATATCACAACACTTCTAAGCATTTACAATATCACTGGCACAGATTCGCGCTTATAAAAACAGCGTGTCTGGAACATTTGATCTGTTCGGTCATTAACGTCATTTACCCAAGCGAAGATAGAGATTCACTCAAAATTGGCAACCTCAAGCCATAAAAATTATCCGATCATTGCAACATCTCTCTAGGAACCTATATAACATTTAACATTCAGATTCTTTGAAAGAAACTCAACTAGATTGGTGACGATGACATAGATGACGAGATATACTTAGCGGGTACGCGCTCCATTGAAGTGGTTCATCATAACCACTAATAAAAGCTCACACATTCCCCGATGCAGTCGCCCTAAACAACCATAATTATTCTTTTTCTTTCTTTTCTGCTATCTATCAATCCAACGCCACCACTCTCTGAAGGTTTGCCACCCAAAGCTGATCTTGCACTTCTTCCAGGATGGCAGGCACCTCGCCTGGCTTTCCCCGGCCTCCGTGATCAGGCTATATACTTTTATCCAAGCTACGATGTCGTGTGGCGACGTCATTACGTGATGGAACATCCCGTGGCATCGGTGTGGTGTCATTACGGTGTCATAGCGACATAATATATTAAAGAAATTTTGGCATCATGATCTCTTCTGATGTGACGTCATCACGTGATGATGACTTCCTACATCATTCACGTTGTCCTTGACGCCGCTGGACACCGATAGTCAATTGTCACGTTTGATTGGGCATCTGAACATGTTGCTGTCTGATATTGAATTTTAGCGGAGGTCTTGAAATTTAGACGCTTGCTGAAGATGAATGTGTAATTTAGCCATCATAAATTCATTGCTGACGAGCTGTCGAACCATGGCTTCAAAATTGTACGCATATTGTTGAATGTCCACAGAATCGCACTGCTCGTTTTCATTTTGAGTGTTACTCTTTAGTTGTTTCTTTTTACATACAATCAGCTGTTCATCCACCAGGTACGCGCAATGAAATACATGGACGTGATTTATTATTGCTGCTATTCAATGCGATAGCAATGATATGGACACTCTCGGCTGAATCTCGCCGTCTGTGTTGGCGTCAATGTTGTAAACCATACATGTATACGTATATAAATATAAATATATATATATATATATATATATATATATATATATATATATATATATATATATAAATGTAAATATGTATATATACATAAGAATATGTATATATATATATATATATATATATATATATATATATATATATGTGTGTGAAAACGCAAGAAAGAGAAAAAACAGGAAAAAGACTCCTCGCGCAGAATCGAAGGTGTGACTTCCGCATCTTGAATGCGAGGTGAAACCACTGAGCCGCAGAGGGGTACCTCCTACATCTTTCAATTGGCAAGCTATTTATATCTACCACTTACTTCTGTTGGCGGCCATCTCGGGGGGTAACCATCGTGTTTTAAGCATTATCAGCAAGATGGCGCATTTAGCGCACGGCGGCTCTCATCTGTCACGTGTACTTTGGCCCACGGAAAGGAGGGGAGTCGATTATCTCTTGCACGCCCTTATTTCTCGGTGGGGAAGATCATATGCCTTGGCTGGTGTTGGGCATGCATGGAACTATTCTATTGTAGTTACGGGGTGCACAAAGGTCGCTGCAATCCTTGCAAAGCATCCGTTTGCGAAAAGGGCGCGCGCTTGTCAGATACAGTGAAGTAACAACTGAGACGCATATTCGCGTTCATCTGTACCTCTGAGTACGTTTCGTGTGTAGGAAATGCGGGGTACGTTTAAATGTGTTTGCCATTCTGCGAGTCACCTCCCAATTTATTGCTATCGCGTTCAGTGCTTCGCCTTTGCGGCAAAGCTGCGACTTTTTTGACTGCAATTCCATTATTTTCGTCATGTATTTTTATTATTCCCATTTTGCGTTCATTTTTTGACTGTGTGTTTTTGCTCTTTTGGGTTACTTTCTTTTTGTGAAGCGCTTTGTATTCTTTATGCTTATTAATATATTTGTGCGTGCTCCTGCACCAAGACGTTACGGCTGTTCCTAGGCATATTGAATAAATCTTTTATTGATTGATTGTTCAAGTAGTAGTGGACGTAGATCTAGGAAATGAAACTGCTGTTGGCACCTACTACTAAATACACATTAGTAGTTTCAAAAATATAAGCCCATATGTTCGCGTCTAAAAAAGTATGAGCGTTAGTTTAGCGATACGCGAAGAGATTTTGTCGGTGTCCGCAATCCTACAACTATCAGAAATAAAGGCCATATTCTGCATCCGCAGCCGCTGGTATTCCTCAACTTCGGCCACAAGGTTGCGCTCACGAAACTTCAGGTCGTGCTGGGCGAAGTGTCCATATGCCTTCCTCTTTCCCTCATTTTTAATCGTCGCGTTTCCAATCCTCAGTCTCACTTATCTTTCCAACCACTTTCCTATATTTAACTATTCAAGCCTATGCAATGCCCTGCTGACAAGCCAGAGTGGCTAGAGCACTCGCCTTCGTATCCTCGTTATTACAAGGTTCCGAACCAGGCCTTGCCAAAAAATCTTTACGGCGGAATTTTTATTATTCTATCTCTTTGCTCTCAGTGCTCTATTTATCACGCATAGAAGTTATTCAATTTTTCGCGCATCGGAGTTATAGTATCCCTTGCAGAATAATTCTACGAGCATGTTCTGTGAGCCAAGTATGAGATGAAGAAGACGATGAACAAGGAACCGCGTGCCGCTTCATTGAGTTGATCTTTTCTGGCAACTAATTACGGATCATTACCGGGCTTATAAAGCCATGCCATGGCGTTAATATCAAGGCGAATTTACACGTTCTGCCTAGAAGTGCTTGCCCCCGCCTAGGTTCCGTGGTTATGGTGATCGGCTGTTCTCCCGAAAGATGGTGGTGCCATCTGGTGCGCAATGGTCGCATTCCCTCGCAGGGGAAATGCCACTTGCACATGCACATTTGCAGTTAGGTGTATTTAAAGAAACCTACGGAATTGATTTTTTGGATGCCTTCCCTGGCATATCTCCGATAATCATATCGTGATTTGACACACAAATACACAGAAATTATTTTTTATTCAAAAAGATAAGTACTGCATTTGAAGCCAATAATTGCAGAAAGAACCTATCAGTAAATATTTGTCAATACGTTCAAAAACGTTACAAGCGCATAAATTCACGTTAGACAAATACTGCACGTTATAATGCAAGTACGATTAAAGGTCGCGTAAGGGTCCGAAATGCAACACCTATCAATAAATAAATGTCGAATTCTATAGCAATCCGCTATGGCGTTTGACTACAGTTTGACCACAAATTCGCGTTCACGAAAGCTGCACTCGCGCCGGCTGTAGATGCTCTTGCAACAACAAAAAGAAAGAGCAGATGGTCCAGGTCAGTGCGGTACATCTTGGCCATAATCTCGTCGCCCCGCCACTTGACCTTGGCGCTTATGCAGTGGTACTTTCACCTCTATGGTACGTTGCCCTCCTTGGCGTTTTCGGAGATGCCCATTGTTGTTGTGAGCCGCACAATGGTTGTTTTAGCCAGAGCTGGCCGCACCATTGGCGTTGCCCCGGCGCGACTATGCAGGTGCACCATTGGACTGGCCTCCCTCGTCCTAGCCAGAGCCATTTGTGTTGGTTGCGGTGGCTTCCCAATCATTCTTTGGCTCGTCAACTCCTGGATGCTTAGCAGCTGGTGCTCCTCCAACCATCACAAATTCTTCAACTCCGCCACATCATCCCAGGCCAAAGTCGCCCGCAGCATCCCCAGTCAAAGCGTCAGCCATTTAATCCTCTTACAGCGATCAGCCTCAAAGGCGCCGTTGTTACAGCGCATCGGCGAACAGGGCCCATAGTATACGGCCGCCTCCTTCCAAGATCACAGGAAATTGTCCCACACGTGCCATTCGGAGATCTGACGTTGTTGCATCCTGCAGACATTCATATTCGCATCACGGCCACTTTTGACATGTCGCTCTTGTTTCCGAATTCGTCGGGTGTGATTGTTAAAGTGCTTGAGCTCCACCGTCTAAATGAATTCGAAGAAGAGCGCGTGCAAGACTGGCTTCCATTTCATCGTTGCATAGCCTTGCATCAAGGTAGTTTCGCTGGAACTCACTGCGTTGTACAGCTCATCGGCGTCCAGATGTCTTTTCCGCAGGTTCGCTGGAATGTCGTTGTCTCCGACACTCATACACAGCCATCTTTTCCCGTTCTGTTGTTGTTGTTGTTGTTCACCTATTGTTAGTGGCGCATACCCACTATGGGGGATTTGCCAAGAATCGAGGGGTTTTAAAAATTACTGTTCAGATTTGGAATAATTGAGGTATAACAGAAAGATTACCGATAGCCTAGGATAGTGTGGTGCCTAATGTAATGCATACAAATATTTACTTAAACAACTTTATTAATAGAATAGAGTAATGATCTCATTTTATAGGTATATATTTATGTGTACTTGTTAGGATAATGGAACCGGTTACTTAGTCAACCTATTGGTTTCATCAATATAGTCCCGGACGGCCGCACATATACTGTCACATTATAAAAACCAGAAATGGAAGCTCCAAAAGACAAAATGATAGGCACATATAAGTCCATAGCAATACTACGTAAAGGTATTTCTAAAAGGGTTTTTCGTAATGCGTTAAACCGCCTGCAGGTCAAAAAGAAATGATCTATTGTTTCCAGTTCATCACAGAATGCGCACAGTGGCGAAGGTGCCTGAGCAAGCCTGTGTTTATAGAAATTTTGATTTCGTACCCGGCAACGCATCCTTGTGATATCTACGTCTTGTTTTCGAGTGCGGCAAAAGTCTCTTCGCCAGGGGCATAATAAATGGCGATATTCTGTTGCGTTTGTTAGTGCTGAACCTTTAAAGACTTCCATAAACGTACGTCTGTGGAATCGAGCAGCAGTCACATAAGCGGATGATGGACAGAGCGGTAGAATTGGTTTGCTGATTGACGACTTAGCCAAGGAGTCGGCTTTTTTATTTAGAAACAAACCTTTATCTCCAGGCACCCAAACTAATCGTACTTTTCTCAAATGCGCAGGTACTAGTGCACGGAACGCCTTTGTTACGTGAATGTCAGCACCAACAGAAAGTGTCGCACAGAGAGATAAGGAATCTGTTATTATGACAGCTGATGTAATTGCTGTATCTAACTTGCGTAAGGCGAGCACTACTGCTAGGAACTCAGCCACAAACACGGGTATGAAATCGGGTAGTTGAGGGGAATAAATCCAATTTAAAATCGGGCTGAATATACCAACCCCTGAATTTTTATCATATTGCGATGCGTCTGTAGCAATAATAACATTCGTTGTAACACTGCGCAGGTGATCTTGTAGCAAACCATCCAAAATATTATGCGGAAGTAATTTGGCATTATTAGGAAAAATGTCGTCGAATAGAATTTCAAATGGCGCTGAATTATCACGACTCGGCATGATGTCGCATATACGTACGTTTAGAGGCTTCAGTAAATTTTGCACAAATATAATTTGTGGGGTGTGAAATCGCGGCCATCTAGTACCAAAAAATGATTCCGAGGTGGAATCATTTAGCGTGTTCAAAACATCAGTCGCGTGTTCAAAACATGACAATGGCGGCCACATTACAGTAAAGGCGGAATGCTCAAGACCCGTATGCTGTGTGGTTTCCGTGCACGTGGATGATATTTCTTAAGACCTCTAGTGCTAAGTCTCTCGTAATCATATCGTGGTTTCGGGAAGCAAACCCCACTCCCCATTATAACTGAAAAAAAAACACTTACACAGTTTTTAAAAAAATATATACAATACTTCCTTTCAAAATCACTTCGATTCATTTGAAGTGCACGTATGAATCGCTCTGCGAGTACGCGCATACCCGTGGTGTGCACAAGCAGCTATTACCACCGGTGCGGAAAGAGTATGTGCCTGGTATCTTATCTTCCGGGAACTTGCGCGGGCGTCTTCTGGAACGCTATCTCACATTCTTGCCATACCTCAGGCAATGAGGGGCTGTACGAGGACGACGACGCAGCTGATAAAGATAGCAGGTGCCTTTGAGGGGACAGAGATATAGTGCAATGAAGTATTAAAAAAAGGACGCACGCGTAACAAAATATTTCGGGCCACGTAGCCAAGTTTTGCCCAGTGAAAGTGCGCATCGCATGGGCTGTAGCTCCTCTCGCTGGTTGGGCGATTCGTCCCACAGTCGAAGACGAATGCTTGACCGATTGCGCTGTCTTCGACACTTGAAGGCCGTTCCTCCTTTGAATGGACTTTTATGGGCATTGGTATGCGTTTTCCCATGGCATACTGTGAAAAAGGGTGACGCATCTTTCAAGACGTGCCTGCTCTAGATAGCCCGCTTTACGCACGTAAAGCGGCCACTGGCACAGTGACTGGAAAAACTCCTCGGGGCTATCAGTGTCATGGACCCTTCGTCCGGAAAGGCCTCCACTGTCGTTGCCCTCTTGAGAAGAATGGAGGGGGGGGGGTGACCCCGGCGCCATCGTGTGCTGCATTTGGCAGTGATGAATACGAGATTTACATGTATCAAAAATATAACTTTGTTTTGTCAAACATTGCTGTTTATTCGTCTCTGCGTATAAACGAAAAACTGTAATATTACTCTTTTAAATATAATTTCTTTTTATTATTGGGTTTAACGAGGCACAATGACGTGATAATGAGGTACGTTGTGGTGGGTGCTGATGGTGAACAAACTTTATTCGATTGGCAGAAAGATCATCTTCTCCTTTTCAAAATCTGGGGTTTTTAACGTGGTCTTAGAAGAACTGGTGTTCTTCCTCAGCATTTCACCCAACAAAATGCGGTCGTAACGGCCATGAATAATACCCGCGCTCTCGTTCTTAGCAGTGGAGCAACGCAACAACCTAGCTACTAAGTTACCAAAACAAATGACGACAACACATATGTAAGAAAGGTAAAATTAATGAACGACTAATCGTCTAAACAATGGCCTATAATCAATTGATTGTAATCCATTTCCGCTTTTAAATTGATTGAAACATTTGGTTAAGGCTTCTCGGTTGCATGATCACGACAAGCGCTGCCCCCATACCCCACACCACCCTTTGCCTGGTGTGCATGAGTGGGAGGTCAGCGATGCCGAGACGCAAAAGTCGTGTATAGCTCATCTTTTTCACTACAGCGCATATTTGTATGCTAATACAACGAGCCAAAAATAATGCCCGGCCCTGCCTCGTAAAGGCTGAAATGAACTCGCACAGGTCTCCGTCGCCTATGGTGTCCACCTCCATACCCTCTCGAGGCTTCTAGCACGAGAAAGAGGGGGCCCAGCTTCCACAAGGCAGAAATGCAATTTCTTGCTTCCTTTCGCTGACATCTTATGCCATTCACCTCCGCCAGCCCCCCTGTCTTCTATTGTGCGCTGGTAAACCGTTGGCAAAGTATACGTGGTGCCTAGTTGCTATAACACGTTATCATACCATTTGGTATGTACACTGCTTCTTTCGTGTTGTCGCAAAGGCGAGCCCTCGCAAGAGGAGCGCGGTGTGGAAGCTTTTCCCTGAAGATTCGAAAACGACGATTGCGGTTTGTGATAAAGTGGTAAGCTGAGCTTGAAGTCAGTGACGGAAACTCAATATATCAGCTGTTTCCCGCCAACTTTATTAGAAAATTTCAGTTTAATGTACGCAAGGTTGTACGTCCTTGGCGTGCTGCGCACTGCCTACGCTAGTTTTAAGGCTCCGTCCTACAGCATTACTCTACCGTGCGCAACATCTAAAACGTGTAGAGCACCCAAGCATCAACAAACTTGCCTTTGAGTGTTGCTTGACGCCATCTCGCGCAGAGCAAGAAGCTGTAACAACCGATACTCGTCCACGCAACACACAAGTCAGGACACGAGATAAAACGATCATTTCCGAGGACGAGTAGTGCTTTGAAGTGTTGAGACAGAGACGGCAAGGGCGATTGCTTACTGTCAATTTGACATTTATTTTTTGCTAAATGAACTTTCTAAGATCACGAGACAAAAAAAAGAGGAATCAAACTGGGGTTGCTCAACGCTAAACACAAAAATGCCCCCATGGGCCGCAGTGTCTTCACGTGTCATTCTTCGCATCGTGATAGCTGCTTTCACAATGATGAGGGCATCGTGTGCAAGAAAAATTAACTGAGCTTCGTAGAACATGGACGTGCATCCACATGCTCGTTAAATGCATGAACATATATAACCTTTACTTTCTAACACTTGGAATGGCTTTGCAGGTGATCATTCAGAGATTTTCCGGACAGACACACGCTGCAACCACCACAGTTCAAATGGATCACACACGCGATGCCCCGCACACAAACCACAAATCCGTCGTGGTGCTTCACGTCAGCATCAGGTCCCTACTTTTCCGTAAATGGCCTCCAGCCATCTGACGTCGCGATCCAGTTTAGCAGTGATCGCAATCCACTGCACCTGTTCACCTATTGGCTTCAGGTTACTTCTTTAAGTTCGAATGCACCAAAATTCACACGGATTTCGTTTGCTGACACGACCACCATAGTGTTGTCGGTCACGGCCATCTTGTCTGTTTTTGTCTCAGCAGTTCTGAATCTCGCGAAAGCTGCCGGTAAGGTACGCAAAGGCCGTAGTGGGCGCTACGGAAGCGCCGAGATCTAGCGTGCGCAAACGTAAGCATCTCTCTTAGGTTCAGCGCATGCGCACTCTTTCTCCCTCTCACGTGTCGCGTAGGCTAGGCGATTGCGCGCGCTTAACTAAAACTCTCTACTAATGTGCCAGGCAACATTCTTCAAACAAAAACGATCATCACAACAATTGCAATGTTGAGGACCCCGTTCCTGAAGGTGGCGATCCGAATCTTGAGGTATGTTATATCTCCCTATTATGCCAAGATCATCTGTGTAACTTATCTTGAAAATGAACTGAAGTCACTCTGTTTCCTGCAGATGTCTTTACCAATAGTCGATTTGAGGAGAGTATGTTGCTTTCCAAGCTCGCATGGGTGAAGTCAAGGAAGAGATCACTATAATGACAACAGCGCAACAAAGGACAAGGGTAGGCCCCGCCGCGGTGGTCTAGTGGCACTCGGCTGCTGACTCGCAGGTCGTGGGATCCGATCCCGGCTGCAGCGGCTGCACTTGCGATGGAGGCGCAAATTCTGAAAGCCTGTGTACTCAGATTTAGGTGCACGTTAAATAACTCCCGTTGTTCGAAATTTCCTGAGCCCTCCACAACCGCGTCTCTCACAATCATATGGTGGTTTTGGGACATTAAACCCCACTGATTATTATTTAAGTGGCAAGGGATAGGAACAAATAGAGAGGAGCACTTAGCGTATACAGCTGAAGCTAATTTATGGGACATAGCAGAATATAAAGAAAACCGACACGTGAACAAAAGATTGCAAATCAATGTTTCCCCCTCAAAAAAAGTCCAAGAAGAATCATGCTACGTCAGTTGCAACGGTCATGCGCAAAGGAAAAATATTGCACTTTTTCCGTCGAAGCTGTGAACAGGGTCGCTCACGCAGTTATTTCCAAATCTGCCAATTACTGCTGCCTCAATTCAATATTTCAAAAAAAAGTCCAAGAAGAATCATGCTACGTCAGTTGCAATGGTCATGCGCAAGGGAAAAATATTGCACTTTTTCCGTCGAAGCAGTGAAAGGGGTCGCTCACGCCGTTATTTCCAAATTTGCCAGTTTATGCTGCCTCAATTATCTCGCGCATTAGTTGGAAACCACATCGCCCCACCACTCGGCACTTTTTGAATAGGGTTTTCCATTCAGGAGTGCCACACGTGCTGCAATGAAGGGTCCACAGTTTATATGGCAAACATTGTTACTTTGTTCGCGCAACCAGTCGTTCACGCACCAGCTGGCCCGCATGACTGTCGTTAGTGGCGTACACTCTTCGAAAAAAGTTCGTAAAAAGGTAGCAACTGCAAAAAAACAGGTAGTAACTGCAGCGCTTACTACCTTTCTCGAACCATTACTTTTGCAACCTGTTTACTACCTACGTTAGTAAACAGTTACTAGCTGCAGCTGTTAATAACTTTTTGCGACCTGTTTACTGCCTATGTTAGTAAACAGTTAGTAACTGGAACGAAAGAGGTAGTAACTGCATCGGTTACTACTTTTCTTGCCCTGTTACTACCTTTTTGCTACCCGGCTGCTGACAATTTAATCCAAAACAGTGTGCGATTCTGATTCTGATAATTTATGAGAGGAATCGTCTCAATGTATCATCAAGAAACGGAAAAATGACGCTGAAAATATCCATTAGATTAGATTAGATTTGTGGGGTTTAACGTCCCAAAACCACCATATGATTATGAGAGACGCCGTAGGGGAGGGCTCCGGAAATTTTGACCATCTGGGGTTCTTTAACGTGCACCCATATCTGAGTACATGGGCCTAGAACATTTCCGCCTCCATAGGAAATGCAGCCGCCACAGCGGGGATTTGAACCCGCGACCTGCGGGTCTGCAGCCGAGTACCTTAGCCACTAGACCAACGCGGCCGGGCGCTGAAGATATCCATAGATGAAAAAAAAATTGTTTTAAATTACGCAACCGAGATATGTAAACGTCCTTCTGATATTGTCGAAACAAAGAAGTACAAGTTAACAAACCATAAGAAAGTGCTACATGCGTTGTAAAGACAATTAAAACCAACTTAGTAAATTACAGAAAATTAACAAAACTGGCGGATCAAAATAACAAGACGGTCACTATTATTCCGGAGGACGGTCACAATTGATTCACTGCGGCATTTCTCCAAATATTATCGTTGTTTTTGGCACGTCAAACCCCCAAAACAATTATTACACCTTAACCGCTGATATACTAGCTGAGTGAAGCATTCAAATGCACTGAGACTATGTTAATAAATACGGTACCTTGTTTCGGCCACTGTAAATTATGCCTTTTTGGTGGCCCTTTTATAATGAATACATATGACATATATGAACATATGACACATATGAACATATGACATATATTTTTTTAAGGTAAGGCTGTATAAAAGTCTTGTGCTACGTCCCCAAACACACGTAGTCAGGTAGTATGATATAGTATTTCAGATTCACGTTTGCTATATATTATCCAGAAAGACAAGTGCTTCCCTGTATGAGACATGCATCTGCAAAGTAGGGGCTATATACCACACGTGTACTTTTTACTGTAGCGTAAAAAGATAGTGATCTTCTTAGGTCTATGTGTTCTTCGCGTTCACTGCACGCCACGCAAGATTACCCGAAGCTGTGTAGTAATGAGACATTGACCAACATTAGCAATGAAGAAAAACTATGCCAAGATAAATGAACAGGGTAATATTGATTGCTAATATTTTTTCTTGAAACCCTTCAAAGTTACTACCCATGGGTAGTAATGCCTTGGGTAGTAACAGTTGCTAAATGCTGGTAGTAACAGCAGAGGTGGTAACAACAGAGGTGGTAGCTCTCACCGTTACTAAGTTATCTTACTACCAGGGTTGTAACATATGTGACAAACCGTTACTACCCCAAAGTTAGCAAGTACTACTACCTTTTTTCTAAGAGTGTAGGCTGATTCTCCTTCTTGTTTTTTTTTTGCGAATACTGGTTTTTAATTTTTTATCCACATGCCATTTTCCTTTATATTCGACTCCGTTTCAGAAATAAACTTCAGTTGTAAGTTGAGCGCTCATCTGTGTTTCTTCCGTGTCCCTTGTTGTGCTGTTGTCAGCTTATTGGACCACCAACTTGCCCGAAAATTTCCTCTTCGAAGAGATCACGTTAGCCCAAAACGTATAGTATTCTCGAGCACTTCCGCGAAAATTACTGTACCATTAAATTACCACGTATTTCGCTTTCTCTGAAGGCACACGGCGTCTGTCCTGGTACTTGTTGACAAAATTCACCAGGAGGTACTCACTTCGTCCATAAAGTTCGCTTCAGTGCACCATTCCACAATTAGTGAAACTTCGTCAAAAATGCCGTAAATCTTCTCAAACTATCAAATAGATGTATAGCTATATTTGGAGAAAAGTGAAAGAAAATTAGGGGACTCTAAAGCTTCGCCTTTGGGAGTTGAACGCGATAGCGACATCTTGTTCGTAGTGCGTACTTCAAACACCTAGTGCATGAAAACTTTTCTAATTTGCTATGCACCCACTACGAGGCCTTAAGGAAATAGTCGCAGTAGCATATGTGCTTTTTATAGTGGGGTACCGGCTTTTAACCACGAAGCCATAATGATAAATACATATTCTGAGGCCCATTGGCAATAAACGCTCGAACACGCATTATTACTTCGATATTTTATGCTGCATTGTTAAGCATCTATACAAGACGCGTGTGTTTGATTGATTGATATGTGGGGTTTAACATCCCAAAACCATCATATGAATATGATAGACGCCGTAGTGGAGGGCTCCGCGAATTTCGACCATCTGGGGTTCTTTAACGTGCACCCAAATCTGAGCCCACGGGCCTACAACATTTCTGCCTCCATCGGAAATGCAGCCGCCGCAGTTGGGATTTGATCCCGCGACCTGTGGGTCAACAGCCCAGAGCCTTAGCCACTAGACCACCGTGGCGGGGCGGAGAATGCGATTTGCAGCGTGTGACAAACTATATATTTGTAACTCCGCTCGTACTGGACAGATTCTTAAAACTTTTGCGCTGGTGAATTTGTGCGGCAATACGCATTTCCAGTGAATAATTTCATTGGTACTCAAAAAAGTGTTTCAGGGCCCCTTTAACAAACCTGGTTTGGTTCCCACTCTGCTCCAGGTTTATTTTATCTTTCATTTATTTTCTTTCCATCATCCTCGATTTTTTTCACACGCATCAGATTATTTTTTACTCACAACCAACGACACCGAAGCTGACATTGAAATTTTTGCGAAACAAGCTCGCTAATGCTATCGCGTTAATATCTGTTGGACAAACGGAGAAAAGATGCTTGCTTGCTTGCTTGTTCCTTTCTTTTGTGGCTCTCACCCACTAAGGGGGATTGGCCAAGAAGCCGGTGGTTAATGCAAGTCAATACCTATAGATTTTCTAGATTAGGGGAATATGATTACTGTGTTTTGAATGTGAAATTAATTTGGCGTAATGTCAGAAAAAAAAGGGGGGGGGGAGAAATAATAGAATTTGTTGAATATCTGTGGTAGAATCGTTATATGAAATTCTCCTGAAAGTTGAATCATTGCAGTGTATCAGCTAAATTAGAAGTGGTAGTGTGACTAGTAAAATTCGAGAGCTGATCGCTGACTCAGCAAGGTAATCATCTTGTGTTATATATGAATTCACAGAGAGCCCCGCAGATGTTCCTGTCGCTGTGTCCCAATGAAGTGGCCCCAAAAGACAAAATATTGGGAGTATTAAGTGATGCTTTCCCAAAGTGCGAGTGTCTTATATCGACTTCCTCTTCTTTCTCATCTCTGGTTTGCCTATCGCGGAATCTCCTAACCCTCGGCCACGCTGCTTGTTTACGTTACGTCTTCTCTTCTCTCCTTCTTTTCGCTGTGTCCTTGTGCATCGGTGCATGCGAATATAATAATAATAATAATAATAATAATAATAATAATAATAATAATAATAATAATAATAATAATAATAATAATAATAATATAATAAAACCAGTTTGGTTGTTGAATCGTCCAAGGATAGTGGTGACAGATCCTTCATTCCTTGACGGGACCCTTAGACGGCGGTTCACCTGTGTCCAATGGGGGAAGCATAAATGTTCATGCAGGTGCAAATGTGCACATAAGATCTCTAGCGCGTCTGATAGGACTTCGGTCGATATCAAAGAATGCATTATTCTTGGTTGATACAGCGCACATGAAACGACGCCTAAAAATGAAAAGAAAGGGGAAAAAACAGGAAAAGGGCTCACGAGTACGCTAGAGTATAGGCTTCGAAGTCAGTGTATTTCTTATTATTTGTCTTTTTCTTGTGTGCGCTGTATTAATCAAGATAAACGCATACAAACTTGCTCATGCTTCCATTTTTTCACAAACAATGCTTCTTAATCAATGGAATACTCTTTTTGAACCCCCTGAAATTGTTGATTAATCGATTAAAACTTCACACTGAAAGCAATTATTTGATTAAAGGCTAAATCTATAAAAGATTGACTAATAGTCGATTAAAAATTTTAATCAATATTTCTTTACACGTACATAAGAGTGCTCCTAGCAACCATAGGACGGCAACCATAACATAACTCAGACTCTCTCGCGAATTGTATTTTTTTATTGCGGGTAACTTGCTCATAAAATCACCCAAAATTTGATCTGCTCAGTTGGACGTTGAACGGCGCAACTTGCCGCGATAAGCAAAAGGTCGTGACAATAATAACAGCGATGATGGATGTACTTTTTGAGAGGGAGCGAACTACAGCAGCACCCAGGAATTAAATAACAGGTTGACGTGAAAGAACAGCATGCGTACCAAATTTATCCGTAAACCATCTCTGCAGTGTGTCTCATGATTATGCCATGGTTTCGTCCCATTAACGCCTCTTATTTCACCAAGTTCAGCATTTTTTAGCGTGACGATAACTTACTGCTGAAACAACGAATCAATGTGCCCTGTTTTCGGTGTTGGTGTCTATGCGTGTAGCTGTTTCACCCGTAGAAGAAATATGACTGTTATCTGAAAGCAGTCATATAAAACTGTCTATGGCATCTGTCCTCACGAGTGTTCTTATGTCTGATTTTTTTTTTACGGCGGAAACACGCGCGTGCATGCTTCCGATTAGCCTTTGGCTCGCTAGCCTGAGTGCGTCAACGCATAACACTTTTGACGCAGCGTACTGAAACTCAAGACACAAGCTCCGGTGATAATTCTGTCGAACACCGACGCATCAGATAACTTAAAGTGACGAAGCGCGTCTTTCGATAACATACGAGTAATGGCTATGGAACAAATAAGCATGCTGAACTGCATGATATTGGGAGAATTTGTATTCAATTTGGTCGGGTCATTTAGCGGGGATGTAGTTCATTCGATACATTTGTATCTTTATAGTTCAGTGCACCTCCAAGCTTTTGACGAGGCAGAAAACTGTGCCTGTGTTTCGTGAGTGGAAACAACAACTCCACTCACGATGGTTCCTAAAAAGCTATATGACGTGCTATTGTCGACAGCAATTTGAGGAGTAGTCCAGCGTAGCACGTACGCCCAGAACGATTAAGCTACGCCGGCGAAAAGTGGAGAACTTATAGTCTGGCGTCATGGCGTAGCTGGCGATCGATATGTGGGGTTTAATGTCCCAAAACCACCATACGATTATGAGAGACGCCGTAGTGAAGGGCTCCGGAAATTTCGACCACCTGGGGTTGTTTAACGTGCACCCAAATCTGGGCACACGGGCCTACAACATTTCCGCCTCCATCGGAAATGCAGCTGCCGCAGCCGGGAATCGGACCCACGACCTGCGGGTCAGCAGCCAAGTACCTCAGCCACTAGACCCACCGCGGCGGGGCATGGCGTAGCTGGTGCGCCCCGAAGAGTTCGGGGTGCTTGACGACGCCGGCGCAGAGAAAGAGCATGTTCTTATTTCACGTGCTCCATGCGCTGGCGTAAGACCACAATGCATTGCGCGCGACAGCGCCTGTCGCCAAATGGCGACCCGTGTGGCGCGTTTGGAAAGTGCGGCCGTGGTTTACTTGAGGCTGATCAACGACCACATCATTCTGTGCCTGCTCGAAGGGATTATCGATCATATGTGCTTGTAAACCAGCAACTGCGTGGACTGCTGCGACACGTAGAGAAAAAGAAATGTTTGGGATTGATTGATATATGGGGTTTAACGTCCCAAAACCACCATATGATTATGAGAGACGCCATGAGGGCTCCGTAAATTTCGACCACCTAGGGTTATTTAATTAACGTGCACGTATACACCACCACGGCGTGGCAAAATGCCTGGGAAGCCTTCTAAATGCGCTGTCGCATGTATGTACATAGATCCGCTTTCGTTTACGATGCAATCTATGTAGCTATTTTCTGGTTCCCAGAACGTTTAAAGCAATGGTTGTGAGGAAAGACCTTTCGATGCGAAGTCAAACAGTGCCCAGAGCGCGAAAATACGCACGCATCAACCAAAAGACATGGGCTGAAGACCGAGAAAATTCTGTGCGCGTCAACTAAGTAGACCGAGCTGCGAAGAGTGGAGACACGTTCGGCAAAGAGCATGCGCCACTCCGAAGCTGCTCGCTGCGGCATGATGAGTGCCCCGCTGCCGTCGCTGTCTGCGCGTACTTAGCGTATCCGACATCGGTGCGCGTGACCTCATGCGCTGAACACGCCGAACAATATCTAGGCCTGAAGTGGAGGGTTTGATCTCCTTCAGTGGTCGACAAACCTTCAGGGAGCGAAATGTTAGTATGCTCACATATGCTACAAGTGCACCTTAATTAAAGACTTCCTGGTACACAACATTATGTTGGAACGCGGCATTGTTGGTCTGATAGTCAGTCAGTCTCGTCAATCAATCAAACAGTGAATAAATAAATAAATAAATAAATAAATCAACCAAATTGTTCCCTTAAGCAGCGACTTCCACCCACGTTCTCGGAACTGCTCTCCTTCGTTTCCCATCCGCCGGCTATATTGCTATAGTGTCACGTTGCTAAGCTCGCTGGGCGCGGTTTCGACTCCCGGCCACGGCACCCGCATCTCGATGGCGGCGAAATGGAAACACCACCCGTACGCTTACATTCAGGTGCACGTTCAGGGACCCCAGGTGGCCAGAAGTAGTCCGGAACCCTTTACTACGGCGCGCCTCATGATTGCATCGTGATTTTCGCACGTAAAATCTCAGCTGCTATATATTAACGCTCTTTCGCTTACAACGACCGGCGATGCAATGCCAGTTTAGAGTCATCTCGATATGGCCACTTTTTTCAAGGAAACCTTGTTATGAGTAAGCAGATCTTGCTGGCGGCATTGTCGTGCAAAAAAAAAGCCGGCATCGATATGAATCGATTCCTTGAAGTCAATTTCACCAATACATCAAACTCATAATAAATGTCCGATTGTTAGGCGTTAAGAACAAAGCGTGCTTTAGGCGCCATGAACGTGCAAGTAAAACAACGTTGTTGACCTCCAACATCTTAAAGATCTGCACAATAATCGTTATATCAAAGATGAACGTTTGGCAGAAGTCTGCCTAATTAGGCAGACTTCTGCTTGAAGGAATGACTCTTCTCGTTCTTCAGTCATCTTTATGTACGTGGAAATAACTTCAAGCCAAGGCGTGCTTGAGCTGTATGTACGACAGCAAAAAAATATATTGTTTGTGACTGCAAAAAGACACCAACAGTTGAACTTAGCCGTGTGTATTTTGTCCCGTGTGGTTCACAATACATGGTCTTCCCATTTATTTTGCAGCAGTGTAAATCAAGTGTCCCCTAGCTAATTAGGTCACTCTGAAGTGTCTTCTTTTTTGACATGACTGAGAAAGACAAAGCAGCAGCAGATAGCCAGACTGCTAAAAGATTAGGAGGGAGGGATGCCTCCTATTGGCCCGGTCGCATCACGTCGAGTAAATTCCTACCGGTGGCGGCGAACCCTCTAAACACTGCAAGGAGTGTGGGTGCATCCCGATGTTTCAAAAAAATACAATTCTGGCCAAATAAAAAAATAAGACAACATGCGAATTTCGGGAAGCGCATGCGCCAGTTTCAACTTCATTGCACTAACCCCCACAAAAATTGAATACATCAAAAGCCAGAAGTAGTAATTTAATCAGCATACTTGGATAAGAACTTTGAATCAGCATTACATCTGGTAACTGTAATCACCTCATGTGTAGCATCTGAAGACAGTGGAGCGAGATCGCTGCGCCCCACCATTTTCGTAAACCAATGATTGATTGATTGATTGATTGATTGATTGATTGATTGATTGATTGATTGATTTATATGTGGGGTGTAACGTCCCAAAACCATGATATGAATATGAGGGACGCCGTAGTACAGGGGTCCGGAGATTTCGACCACCTGAGGTTTTTTAACGTGCACCCAAATCTGAGCACACGGGTCCACAGCATTTCCGCCTCCATCGGAAATGCTGCCGGGATTCGATCCTGCGACCGTTGGGTCAGCAGCCGAGTACCTTAGCCACTAGAACACCACGGCGGGGCTGATAAGGAGAACCGAAGAACGAAATGGGAGCGCGTCGTTCGTCTAGCTTACGTCGACATTCGTTTTCTTCGTGCCCCGACGGTACATGTACGTGTGTCCGTACTACTTATTTGTAATTCGGTCCAATGGCACCATCTCCATCCTGCTCCCTTCTTGCTCTTAAAGAAAGGTGGCATGTGTGTTTCTGACTTGTTCGCGTAAGACCTGATATTACAACAATAAGCGCGCGTGGTAGCACGTTTTCAGAACAGGTGTTTCCTTCAGGATCGGTAAACATTTTGCTACTCACAAAATTCTTGAACTAGGTCTCTTTACTGGGCTGAAAAAAAAAATGGAACGAATGTTGGTGCATTGTTCAATGCATTAGTCTTGTGCAAAGTATTTTCTATAGCCTGTCTTCCAACCACTTATTCGCGGTATCATAATTTCATGTCAGTTTTGCCAGTACCTTAGTCTAATATGTTTCCTTGAAATTTGAATGCGTGTAGACAATTACGGTAAAGCATTTTCCTGAATTTGTCTCAGGTTGCTTTGCTCTACTTCATGCTCTCTGCTTCATGCTAGATAATTGTCACGAGAGGAATCAAGCACTCGAGGCAATATTTAGGACCCCTGCCAAATATACCGAACCAAGAACCGGCCGTGCAGAAGAAGCACTCACGGGGGCTGCACACTTTAATCTAGACCCAGTACTAACATTTTTTCCAGTCTTTAAGGTATAAGATCGACTACGCGCTAATGCGAAAGGGGCTAGAGCAAAAGAGAAACGCCGCTCCTTGTGTCGTTCGCAATATATGTTCGTGAAGCGGAAGATTTTGTTTTCCGTTTCAGTGGTCATCATCATGATATTGTGCGGAATAACATACTTGTAGAAGCAGCAGCACACACTCTCCTCAATAACTACGTGTCTATGAACACAGATGTTGGAAATAGTACAAATAAACTGCAGACAGAAACTTGGAAAATGAGTTGGAACAGTTTCTCGACATCTTCTAGATAGTGTGTGTGTGTGTGTGTGTGTGTGTGTGTGTGTGTGTGTGTGTGTGTGTGTGTGTGTGTGTGTGTGTGTGTGTGTGTGTGTGTGTGTGTGTGTGTGTGTGTGTGTGTGTGTGTGTGTGTGTGTGTGTGTGTGTGTGTGCGTGCGTGCGTGCGTGCGTGCGTGCGTGCGTGCGTGCGTGCGTGCGTGTGTGTGTGTGTGTGTGTGTGTGTGTGTGTGTGTGTGTGTGTGTGTGTGTGTAAAAAATTAATAAAATTTAGTTTATGTAAGTGGTTGGTTACTTTGGTGATCTATCAAACTTCGCTATAATAGATCGACTATACGTTCGGTAGCGCACATTCTTTGAACTTTTCGTGGAAGAAATGGCTCACAGATCAATCTCTAAACGCTTTCAAGCGCAGTACATTACTTAAATCAAAAGCTTTTTTTGCACAAAAGGCATAATAAAGATGCTAAACATGTAAAACTTGCCACGAACGCTTGAACATTTAACGGGAGTCGATGGTGGCAATGAATTTACAGTCTCCCGTACGCGCGCTCGCTCGGGTAAAACGGGTGACGTCACGGCGGCAGTAAGCAGGCCTGAAAATATTTTTCTAGGTGGTATTGGTTGAACCCCATGGAGTTCGAAACAGTCAATATTGCCCGCTACCATGAATAACAGTCTCAAACTTCACCTAGAAGCGGAATTCAAAGCTAAATAGTGTTGCAATATGTGTCGATTTGGAAAATGTACATTTGTATTCTTCAGGCACATGTGACAAAATAGGCATATATAGGTCCTATGAAAACACTAAAAGAGTCCTTCTTTATTGCGTATATAAAAAAGTGGGGTAATAGAAATGCAACGAGCAAAATAGGCCTTCGCCTGAATTCAGTCTCTACTCAATGGCTTTTATTATTTTGGAGTGCATACACCGCCAAATTCAAATATTTCCATTGTATTCATTTTAAATTTCCAACAACGCAGGTAAAGTGATATACAAGAAAGGGTGCCAGGATAAAAAATCACAGCGAAATGTTCACAAAGTTTCGAAACCACTACAGTGCTGCAGCACGTCGTGTAAAACGTAGATAAAACGAAATGTCAACGCAGACATTCTAGTATAAGTGTATCACAATGAAATCTGGTAACAAGGCGATATGCAATTATACAATTACTACAGTAACATATACAATAAAAATGAAGTCTATACGTTGATGCTTCATTGTAAAAAAAATGAATACAGAAGTACACAGGCCAAAATCCTATTAAGGCTACCCTTCATTTCTATACAAGAAATAAAAAAGAGAAACGTTGCGTAAGTCACAGAAATAACAGCGAAACACATTGACATGATTGGACAACTTAGCAGCTTCGCTAGCCAGTAGCATTTATATCAAGAGGTACACTTTATGTACCGAGGAGATCCCAACACAACACTAAGTAATTAACGCAATTTCATTTGGCAAAATTTTAATTACATAACTTTTTTGGCACAAGAAATTACCATAGGGTGCGCGTGAATCGTGTGCCTAGTACAATGTAAGAAAGTACGGCATTTCAAGTACATTCATAGATTACGAGCGTTGTGGCAAAGGCGCACGTTTACTTCGGGGATTGGTAATGAACTTCTTAAACAGTCCCTGAAACACTTTTTCAAGTAACTATGGAAGGATTTCACTGGAAGAGCTTATTGACTCACGAATTCAACGCCACAAAAGTTTTAAGAATACATCCAGTGCGAGTGGAGTTACAAAGATTTGTCACGTGCTTGAAACGCATTCTCTCTTTTCTCGTCCCCACAGAAGCGCTGGAAGCTAAGCAGGGAGGAATGGCAGGAGCTAAGAAAACGTCACGCGCGCCCCATGATCTTGAGCACTTTTTTTTTCTTCGACTGCGCGACGTTTTTAGTGTTATCGCGCACATGCGCGTGGACAAATCATGGCCTCCCACGGTGATCTCTTTAACTACCGAGTGCGCCATGTTCTATCAGCCGATTACTGATAGATGGGCTTTTTACGAGTGATTTTTAAGCGTTTTACGTGAGTTGTCGAAAGAAGAGAAAGCAATTTTTAGCTGATTTTGATATTTTACTGTCAATTTCAGGCTGCGTGCTGCGCTACAATGTTTGGATCGCATGTTGTCAGGGGCCTCTACAACCGATGAGCAGCGTTTTATGACCATGCTCAAAAAGTGATGCAGGGCCCCTTTAAGACAAATCAGCATACTAACGTTACAAAGCGCTAAACAAGAACTGTCCCCTTTTATCTTGACACGTGCGAGGTGATGCAGTTTTTCAAAGTCATGCAATCCGTGATCACTCTAAAATCGGACGTGATATCCGCTTCTTAGCTTTTGCAATGAAATACTTGGGCGTTTTCGACACTATAGCGTAATCGACAACGATTCTGATTTTAAGACATGCACCATAAATCAATCAACAACTAACTTACGTATTGGCGTCATATATCCCCAGGTGGTCGAAATTTCCGGAGCCCTCCACTACGGCGTCTCTCATAATCATATGGTGGTTTTGGGACGTTAAACCCCACAAATCTAATTGGCGTCATATATTATCAAACAAGGATTCCGTACGTCAAGTAAAATTTGTCTTTTTCCTGCTCAAACGAATTGATTGTGCTCGTATCGATTCCCTCCGTGAAAAAGCTCGGAGCAGTTCAGGGAAGACAAGATGCTTCGATCTATCTGGCGAAAACGCTTGAAAACTTCGGTGCGAAATGTGCTAAATATTGGATGACACATGTAGCGGCTGACATGTACAGCATGTCATGCAGTGCAATACCGTTTTATGTATATAATTTGATTATTTTGGTGCATCCTTAAAGGGTCAGCTTCTTAGTTTTCATGTCCCAACTGCGACTGACATTCCTGCGACAAAGCAAAAATTACGGTCGTGTACAACTTTATAAGCATGTTGCATTTTCACCTCAAATGCTGATACACACAAGCCGGCTTCAAAAAGTGAGCATTCTAGACTTACGTCATAAGCCGCAAGGCTGTTGGTCCCACTGAAAACACGAGCTAGACTATTTCTTTATTCGCCGAGGCAATCTGCCGGCACGCTTCGGTGTCTGGGTGGGGAATCTCCTGCCTCCTTAAGCTTTACTTGGCCATAACCATAGGTGATGACGAAGCAGCAAGGTTCATTGGTAACGCTATCATTTAACAAATTGTTTCTTTTAAACTTCCTCATTCACTGAAAACACCCAAATGTCACAACGAAATTTTGTGCGTGAAGGTATGGCCTTCTTAGTTTTGACACCTTTTGACACGCATGGCAAGTGGTGTGTCCAGAATGTGACACACTGCCTCAATGATAGATTAAAAGAGCAGTGCAATAATGTCAGATGATAACATAAATGCTATACTGCAGCTGCGTGCACGTTGTATTATTTTCACGTGTCCAAAAGTTTCAAAAGCGAAAATACCACATCTCTGTGCCTGACATAATTGTTTTGGTATTAAACTGGCCGCCATCAATGTAGAAATGTGAACCTGGCATTGGAATGAACCACCTGTTGAACGTCAGCGCTTGCGTTGTGTATTCCTGCTTTGTGTTCGTCTTGTTCAAGCGCTTTCGATCTTTTATTATCGAGCACTAACAAGGCCGAACATCTAGTCTTGCCGAAATATCTGTTTTGAGCAAGTTCTCAGTAATGAACAGTGTTAATGTATTATATATATATATATATATATATATATATATATATATATATATATATATATATATATATATATATATATATATATATATATATATATATATATATTCACTATAACCATAACGTTAATCTTAATATATTGTTAACCTTAATGATCAGCGTTTATCCTGTCGACGTGCTACATGTCCGGTCCATGCTCATTTCTTCTTGATTTCCGATATCACACCCATAACCCCAGTTTGTTCCCTGACCCAATCTCCTCTCTTCTTGTCTCTTAAGGTTGCACCTATCATTTTCCATTCCATCTCTCGCTGCATCGTCCTCAATTTAAGCTGAACCCTGTTTGTAAGCCTCCGGGTTTCTGCTCCGTAGGTAAGCACCGACAAGATGCAGCTGTTATAAACCTTCCTCTTGAGGGTTAGTGGCAGATTACCATCCATGATGAGGATGCTTGCCGAACGTGATCCACCCCATTCTTATTTTTCTATTTATTTCACTCTCGTGGTTCGACTCCGCGCTTACTACCTGTCCTAAGTAGACATATTCTTTTACAACTTCCAGCGTCTCTCCACCTACGATTAAGTGCTGTTTTCTGCCGAGACTATTGCACATTACTTCAGTTGTGCCTACTCTTCTGCTTTCCGTGTCCTGTTCCATAATCATGAGGTGTAATTCGTGCCCTGAGTTACTCATAAAGACAATGTCATCAGCGAATTACGGGTTACTAAGATACTCTTCATCAACTTTTATCCCTAATTCTTCCCAATATGGGGCCCTGAAAACCTCCTGTAAACACGCGTTGAATAAAATTGGAGCGATCGTGTCTCTCTGCCTCACACCTTTTTTTTTTATTGGGATTCTGTCGCTTCCTTTATGGAGAACTGTGCTGGCTGGCTGTGTATCCACTGTAAATTTTTTTGAGGATGTTTATGTAGGGTTCGTCGATGCCCTTTTTCCATAGTGCCTGCCTTACTGGCGATGTCTCAACTGAGTCAAATGCCTTCTCGTAATCTATGAGAGCTATGTATAGAGGTTGATTGTATACCACGCAATTCTCTATTACCTGATTGATAGTTTGATTATGGTACATTGTGGAGTAGCCTATACAAAATCCTGCTTGGTCCTACGGGTGGTTGAACTCTAATGTCGCCCTAATTCTATTAGTTATATTTTTGTAAATAGTTGATAGAGAATGGACAGTGAGCTGATTGGCCTGTAATTTTTCAAGTCCTTGACATCTCCTTTCTTATGAATTAAAATGTTGGCGTTCTTCTAAGATGTTGGTACCCTTCCCGTCAAGAGACACTTCGTATATAAATTGGCCAGGTTTTCCAACGTATTTTCTCCGTCATGTTTCAGCAGATCCATTGTTACCTTATGCTCACCAGTGGCATTGCCTCTTCGAATTCTTTCTAGGACTTTTCTTACTTTCCTGTGGTTACTGGTAGGATGTTGAATTCATCTAGGCTATCATTGCTTCTTACGATACCATCTTAGTTGTTTCGTCTTCTGTACAGCTCTTTGTAGAACTCCTCTACCACCTCAACTATCCTATTCACATTGGTCATGGCTTTGCCTTCCTTGTCTCTCAATGCATACATCTAATATTTGCTTACGCACAAGTTTCCCTCGCAACTTTTAGGCTTCTTCCGCGTTTTACATTCATATAGTGTTTTTTTCGCTTTCTTTTCGAAGCAGTTTCAAGCTATGGCGTGTCTCAGTGGTAAAACTTCTGCTTGCCACTACGGTGGCCCAGGGTTCCATTCTTACTCTAACCGAAGACTTTTAATACTTATTTTATTAAGATATTTCTAGATTTCTCGCTCACGGACAACGTTGATTTTTTTCTCACAACCAACGACGCCGACACTTACACCGGCATTTCTGCGAAACGAACTCCTTAACGCTATCGCCTCGAAAAGTAGTGCAGCTTGTACAAAGTCACGCTATAAGGCACGTTGCCTTCAGAGCTGGTGGACTGGAAGCAGAAGATGAATATGAGGACGGAGAAGACAACGAAGTGAGCACATGCCGGCTCACGACTACGATAATTTTCTTTTTACGATACACGGATAACTCGACGTTAATAGCTCGACTTTATAAAAAAGGAAGGCTAGCGTGGTTCCTTGTTCCTAAATTCGTCTAAGATTACTCGAACCCAATAGCTGTCTCCTTCTTTTCTTCCTTCTCAGTCAATGGTACTGATTCCCCAATTCACCCCTAACAGAAAGCGTTCGGCATCCAACTTGGTTTGGCGCTGCCTCCGGGATCTGAGGCATGTCAAGCTTTGTGCACCTCACCTGCTTTAGCACTGCCTTCGTGATCGGGCCACCTTTGAACAAGGGACGATGCCGTGTAATGACGTCATCATGTGACGTGTATGCCATGCGACGTCATAGTGACGTCACACCTTTTGTTGACCCTTTACGTAATGATACGTCGCACTGTTACGTCATCACATCATCTTTTTTTGCATTATTCGTGTTGATACCGTGGACGGTGACGACACGCGGTTGATCAAGCATTCAAGGAGGTCACCTTAAAAAGAAAAGAGAGAGACTAGTTGCTGTGTCAAGCGGGCAATTTAAGTGCACTTTCGAGGAGTTTGTTTCAGAACCCTTAGTAACATTTAGAATACGAGAGGCGAAACGGAAAAACGGAGCGTACATAGGAGAAATGGTGACAGGAGCGCGTTTCTCGAAGATCTAATGAAGACAAAAAAATTAGGAATAGGATTGTTCTACGTTGTATTATAAATAGCAACAAACAGCTTTTTTTTTACTTTTTAAAGAAAAATGCAGCTGTCTTTCAAATAAGCGCTGCACGTCAATACCGGCCAAAGAGCAGCGAAGTCCATTGCCGGAGCACTCTCTGATCACAAAGAACTCTTCTGAAACTGGCAAAGTCCAGTGTTGATGTCGCCGGCGTGCTGAAAGCTGTCTACTCTGTGTCACAGGAGATCGTTTGATCCGGTAACTAACGCTGCGATATGCGAGGACGGGGATGGCCCCAAGACTAATGCTCGTCTATCCATAGCACATAGGGAGGACAAACTTATCTTCTAAAGACGAGTAGTAGCAGAAGTGTTTTATACACTTTCTTCGAAACGAAACGCATTGCCGTAGGCAAATACGTCATTGCTGTCAGCGCTATCGGTCACTCTTATCTGGTATGAGAAACGTAAGCGGGACCACGTAGGCGATTCTTCGTTTCAGTGAAGAGGTGGTAACAGGCACACGCGGCTGCAGAGGAGTCGAGTGAATGCAGCCGATAGTGTGTAAGTCGGGTGAACGCAGCTTGTGCACTGTCATATCATGTGCTAGCTTGCTTATGTGGTGGGCTGCGTCAGTTCTCGATAAAGATACGGAAACAAAGTGTGTTTCTGAATGTGCTGTTCAAGCAACTTCAACGGCGAGGTTGTTGCCGTAGATACTGCACTGACCCGGCAGCCGCTGTCAATTGGGGTTGCACCCTTAGTTACCTGATGGTGCCTTGCTATGATATCCTATGCGAGAGCGATAACATTGCCGCGCCTAGTACATGTTCTAGGCTTCTATGGATAATTTCGCTTCTAAGAAACGGCAGTCAGACACATGCACACATGTGTATATTGCGTTATGGAGATGAACTCGAGTAATGATCGTATTGCTATCAGCTTTTGTATTTCATATTTGCTTCATATTTAGACATCAATGGTATTATGTTTAAACGGAACGAATAGGTACTTATGCTTTCTTGTATATAATAAACACGATAGCAAGTATAGGAGCAAAATTATCAATCGAACCGGAAAAAAATGGGGTATTTTTTTCAATCATTTATTGCTGATTGATAATTTGTGATACCTTGCTGCCTGAAAGTACAGAGTGCCAGGTCATTCTTTTTAGAGTTATTACAGGAACTTCTTTTAAACAGAAAATTGGGAAACGATGGCCGTCACAGTGTAAGGCATTTAGTCACTCACTTGGCGTATACAAACATTTTTTTTAATTTTTTTCCATCGAAGTATGGCCAGCAATTCAACCAAGAAGCTCATCTTTAATAGAGTCAGCAACTACAGTGAGTAAGCCGTCAAGTGGCTTTAAAACGAACGCCTTTTCAGAGACCGCTGCTTCAACAAAGTTATTCGTGCAAGGAAGGAATTTAGGTGTCTCTCTACAGCTAATGTGCTTCATTACAATGAACTACCACTGTCGTTATGGCGCCAATGTAAGTGAGTTTTCCAGTATTGTACTGGTTTGATGTTTCAGGAGCGCGTCAACTGATACGCCACTCTTTGCAAAACAGCATGGGTGCGATGAGATGTTATCATCTTTGAAGAGCGGCGAAGTTTTAAAAACTATAATTACGGAATAAATGTACGTTTCTACGAAGGTAGCAGAGATCAATGCCGCTAAAGTAATTGAGAATACTCATGAAAAGGCAGTTAGTTAATCGACAGAGGCATAAGACTATCTTCCCCACTCCGGCTTTTCGTGCAATGTGCACCTCGTTGCAACACAGCTGGCTGTAGTTAATTGCCCTTTGCTGAAGCTGAAGTTCGCACAAGCCAAATCAAATGGTGGCAAATTTCACTAAGCCTCTTTTGAACTCAGCGTGTATCTCTTAAACTCATGTATTGATGATTGCCTTCGTTCAACGGTCTTAGCACCAGTTGATAGGGAGTGGAACTGTCACTAATCTTTTGTTTATATTTGTATCATAATTGCTACACTACAGCTCAAAGACTGAAAATAATGTTGCCTGTGGCCTTCTAGGATTTCATTGACAGTTAGTGTATTAGGTTGTGTCTAACAAAAAAAAACAGGCCACTGATCTATTCAACTCAACCCTATGCCCCTTCTTTGGTTGTACACAGAAAAGCGTTTTTTCGGTTCAATTGGTTTATTGCTGTCTTTTCATTTCAGTTCTAACTACACTCTAAGGCAAAAGGGTGTTAAAAGGGTGTGTAGTTCGCCCTTTTGGAGACTAATGGGGCTGCCACAACCATTTATCCCTTTAAGGACTAACGGCAGCGCGTCTAACAGTTAGTGCCCACAGATAAGCTCAAGAGACTAACATTTAGTCCTCACACTTACACCTTAGTGAGTAACCGTTAGTCCCACAATTCACCTCAAAGGACTAACATTTAGTCCTCACATTTGCACCTTATAGAGCAACTGTTAATTCCCACATTTACACTTTACCAGGCAACCGTTATTCCTCACAGTTGCACCTTGCCGGACAAACGGTTGATCCACTCAAATACTCCAATCGGATGAACTTTTTGTTCCCAGTTCAAACATTGTTTTTGTTTATTTTCCGCCAGGCCTAATACTTTTTTCGCCTGTTTTGCTGCGCAGTGAGCAACAAATTGCGCAGAAAAGAACACGCGAAAAAGTATTTAGCCACGAATGCGTAACTGCTTTCGCAGTAACGGCAACAACGAACGACAAAATTGAGACATCGAAATCTTTTATTTTTCTATATACACATGAAGTTTCTCCATTCTTTAAGGTGAATTCATGGTGAAGTGTACAAGTCCAGTCTCGTTGTCAAATCTTGTTTACTCCTTGGGGAGCTCCTCCGACGGAAGCGATAGATGACAGGCATTGCAGACGCCAGCGCACGCAGCCTCCTGCCTGCTGTGTTCCCACGGCTGCACGTACAATAATATAGTAAAAATAGTTAGACACACGTGACAGATGATGAAGATGCACGCATATGACAAGTAGTGCACGTTATTATAAAAACAAGCGTTAAAATATGACACACAAATAACTTTACCTTCACATCTCGCACAGTCCTTCTGAAGCTGCTCTGAGAAAAGAGATGGATGACACGCATCGCAGACAGCAGCGCACACAGTCTTCAGCACGTTGTGTGCCCATGGCTGCACAATAAGTATGTAAAATAGTGAGTCACACGTGACAGAGGATGAATACAAATGCATATGAAAAATACGTGCCAGGTGAAATGAAAACATACGTGAGATATTACATGCTAATAATTTCACCGTGATGTCACACATCGTCAAAGACTCATTTCGATCCCCGTAGCGCAACAGCTTAGGAGCGGCGGCTGCAGCCACAACTCCGCGAACCTCCATGCCGCTAACAACTCGGCAAGTCCTAAGCGAGCGACGTCGTTCAGCTCGAGCAAGCGAACGCGAGACCTATGTCAATTTAAACGTGGGAGTGTCAGTCAGCGCCACTACCCAATAAAGTGGCTGGGGGGATAGCTGTCATGGTAGCTCAGTGGTAGAGCATCGAACGCGTTATTCGAAGGTCGCAGGTTCGGATCCTGCCCACGGCAAGTTATCTTTTCACCCACTTTTCTTTCTTCTCATTTACATTACAATTGGCCTAATAACTTCCCCTATACCTTCCTTGGCATTATTGTCTGTTGCATCTCATTAATATTGTGTAAAACACGAAAAAACGAGCCCTTAAGCATCCACTTGTTTCCCTTAGTCATTGATTGATATGTGGGGTTTAACGTCCCAAAACCACTATATGATTATGAGAGACGCCGTAGTGGAGGGCTGCGGAAATTTCGACCACCTGGGGTTCTTTAACGTGCACCCAAATCTGAGCACACGGGCCTACAACATTTCCGCCTCCATCGGAAATGCAGCCGCCGCATCCGATATTCAACCCCGCGCCCTGCGGGTCAGCAGCCGAGTACCTTAGCCACTAGACCACCGCGGCGGGGCATTTTCCCTTAGTCATTAACGAGGGTCTCGTACTGGCAGACTTGGTGCCTCTAGGTTGTATACGGAGGACTATTGGTCAGCTGCCAGTTAGTAATACGTTCACGTGCTACGTGACGCCAAACAGGCTCATAAAGAGTGTACCACACTCGCTGCCATGGCTACTAGTGGCGCTGACTGACACTCCCACGTTTAAATTGACATAGATACCCAATTAAGTGGCTGGGGGGATAGCTGTCGTGGTAGGTCAGTGGTAGAGCATCGAACGCGTTATTTGAAGGTCGCAGGTTCGGATCCTGCCCACGGCAAGTTATCTTTTCACCCACTTTTCTTTCTTCTCGATTACTTTACGATTGGCCTAATAACTTCCCCTATAACTTCCTTGGCATTATTGTTCCTATAACTTCCTTAGCACATAATATGACGCCATAACGATTTAATGATGTCGATATATAAATGATAATATTATCAAAATTTCTATATAATAACAATACTATGAATAGATTAGTATTACCAACAACAGTATTGTTCATGTAAAGAAATATTGTGCACTTTCACATAACGGTAGCGGTGATGTATACCGTATATAATTATAATTGTCACAGTGATCACTGCGCAAACATCTCCTTACACAACGTAGAACAGAACGATGATGGACGTGGTGAAATGCTCTGTTGAATATACCGTCGAAAGTATATATATATATATATATATATATATATATATATATATATATATATATATATATATATATATATATATATATATATATATATATATATATATATATATATATATATATATATATATATACTCTCTGTGCATGTGAATGAAAGTGCAATGTAGCGTTCGACGTTTGTTTCGTGGGCTCCCTGGTGTTCTCGTCTTGCTTTGTGGTGCCGTTTAATGATTACGTATGGAGCAATTCTCCATGTGATAAAAGGAACACATTATAAAATATTTTGGGAATATTATTTCTAATCCGAGGTCTCTGTGTACTGAGTGGTCTTTTTGTGTAAATTTGTTACGTTCGTTGACGAATCGTGGATCTTTTGATACACACAAAAGCATGCACACGCTTAAAGGAAAGAGCTCAGAAATTGGAATGAAATAAGTGTATTACTGATCTCTCGTGCTTCCCGTCACACTATCGGCCAAACGCCGATATCTCGGCGCGCTGTAAATCGTGCCTCTCTATCAGTGATTCGAACAATCTCAGCCAATCGAGGGTGCGGAGTTGGTCGTCCCTGGACGCGTTGTGGAAGATGGCGAAGCAGCGATCCAGCATTTTCGGCAGCCCAAGTTGGACGAAATTTAATACGTAGTCTCATTGCCATAAGCAGGTTACCGATTTCGCACGTAAAATCCCAGTAAATATAATTATCATTAAAATGTCTAACTAAACTCGAAGGTTCACTTTGCGGTTGACAAGTGAACACGCTGCACACTGCCATTCGTATTAATTAAATAGGCAGTTGGCGATGAGGCGTGTTATCCAAAGAACACTATGTGGAGACGTAAGGTACTGATAAGTATGTTGGTTGAAGCGAAATAAATGACCACCCCTGCATGAGCCACGTGCTTAATATTCTTGCTGGGTGAGTAGCACAATATCGATAAACTATATTTCCACGAGTTTCTTCCCGAACGCGCTACTCAAGTGGTCAAGCGTGCTGTGTTAGGAGTCGTTCCCATCCCCTTTCCGTTAAAAAAAAACGCCTGTGATCCTTTCTAGCCCATTTTTGCCCCTCCACAATGCGCAACAATACGCCCGCTTTGTTTACATTTATGTTTGGAAATATGCTCTCGTATACATGCGTCAACGTGTAGCTTCAATATAACCTGAGAAGCAGTAGCCTTCTCACCTGAGCGAGATATTGCGTACATGCGTAGTAGTTGCGACACTCTCAAGATAAAATATGGTCCTTAGTGTTTCGTAACGCGGTACAACCGTAGCCATCGCATGCATGGCTTTTACAAAACTGAAATTATGTAAAGGAGGCTGTACTCGGCTGCTAACCCGCAGGTCGCGGGATCGAATCCCGGCTGCGGCGGCTGCATTTCCGATGGAGGTGGAAATGTTGTAGGCCCGTGTGCTCAGATTGGGTGCACGTTAAAGAACCCCAGGTGGTCGAAATTTCCGGAGCCCTCCACTACGGCGTCCCTCATAATCATATGGTGGTTTTGGGACGTTAAAACCCACATATCAATCAATCATATAAAGGAGGCTGTCTAAACTCGGCTTCTTTTCTCCGCCTTTATCGCAAGATTACGTTTGATCACTTCCCTGGAGCTGTTTAATGCTATTGTTTATTTGTTCTTATGGTCTGTTTCTTACAGCTAAAGTGGTTATGAGTTCACAAGAAGGGTTGCGTGTGCCGTAGTTTTCCACCGCTGTGGCCAGTGTCAGTAGACACTATCGCACGAAATAAGAAAAATAAGCGTCGTACTTAAAAACAACAATGACACAACGAGATCCAAACCCGGGTCTCCTGCGTGCCAGCCCAGTATTCTGCTGCAAGCTCAGCTTCAAACTTGCTAGTGGGTACCCTGCAAGTTAGCCTGTAGCAGTTACCCACCAAGTGTTTATATAGGGCTATGAAAGGCTTCTCTTCCAGCTTTCGATGTGACCGTGCTGCGCAGTGCGCGCACGCCTGGCGATCTTTTGGTCAGCATCGCACCAGCCCCGACAAAGTGCATATTAGCTGCAATCTGGTGCGTTGCAATGTTTTTTGTAGATTATTTTTTAGAAAAAGAGAGACTTAAAAAGATTACGTTTCCTCTCCCGTTCGTTGGCCGTCTGGAGGCAATCGCAGCCGCAAACGATGTGACGCCACCTCACTGTCTCACCGTCGAGTGCGCTGCCACATTCTTTGCACTACGGAGTAAACGCACGTGGGAGCTGTTGGTCGGATGGCAGTTCCCCGGCCCCCGCTGCCTCCGTGTGGTGTCACAAGACAGGCGATCACTGTGTTACCTGCCCACGTCTGTACCCCGGGTTGCAGGTGCACGTCGGCGAGTATACATAAGGATCGCACGAGCAAGCACAACTTCACTCTTGACTGGACAAGTATACTGGCGCTACACACTTAGCTGCAAAACTTGTGACTCCCACGCTCGGAGTTCTCGTTGCAGTTTCACGCAGAATGAAGAAAAACGTTTGTCAGCCTCGGCACCTTGAGAAGATGGATGGAGCTCGGTAGGTTGCAGTGTCCACAAAGCAACGGAGCCAGGGAAATACCCTGTTGCCGCATGTTATAACGCATATGAAACCCACCCACCCGTGCACGAAGCTGTAGGGTTTTTCTTTGCTCTCGCTCAACTTCCTTAGGGTGAGAAACAATTAAGAGTACGACAAATTAATCACCATTCAATCCTGCACCAGGACAAAATAAAGCACGGGCGAAAAAAAAAAAGAAGTGGGGTACTTTTCATATATCTCGCCACTTGGTTGGAAGGTGTACCGGAGAAGTGTTGCGTGTCTTATTTTGTTGTTGTTGTTTGTTCTGGTAACATGTTTAAATAAGAATCATCCTTTAATTTTATCTCCAAAATCAACAAAATAAAGTAAACATGCAAGAATATAGAAGATTCTAGGACGCATGCCAGTCAATCAATGAATAGACATGTGAAGGACATCAAAGAGGTCCCGAAGAGCTTACGACCTGCAGAATCACGATGCACCAATGTCTTCACTCATGAAGAGACTGGCAGTCGTAGAATCACCACAACATGATGGGTCTTCTTGATGGCCTAGAGAAATAAACCTGACTAAAACTATTCTGAAACGCTTCGCCATACCACAGGCTGGCTCTAGCACTAGCACTTCAGTTTCCCTGTCTCTATGTTTTAAGTATTTTCTATCAGCGGTCCATAGCGTATGTACACCGAATGTAAGTGACTACGTACCGTGCGCCCCAGCCACGAATTTGTTTAGAATATAAATGCAAATTACTATAAAGCAAAATACAGTCACTAATTTGGAATTTCCGGGCTCAACGCTGACATTCAACCGATGAAAGCGAACGTCATTGCACGTGTGCTCCATAAAAACTGTCAATAAATACATAAGAAGACCCAACCATGACCACGCTGGAACGCAAAACTGCGTGTGTAGCTGATGTGTTTGACAAACGACGTCGTGAAGCTCGTATTGCTTTCGAAGGACATTTTTTTTTTTTGCATAGCATACAACTTCGCTCATTTTTATGCATGAGTATTCGAATAGGCATTCACCAGTGAAAGTTGCTTTTTCTTTATAGAAGGACAGAGAACCGGCATACTGTCGCTGTGCTATTCCAATTCATGCAATTTCTGTCGATCGTATACGAATGGTACACCCTGCGCTTTATCACGGTGATAAGCTGACTCTTAGAAATTGTAGAATTGAGTGAAAGCTCACGTTTTATCGGCTGAGCCTGTCACATCCCTGCGGTGAAAGCACTTGTACGTTCAACAATCCTATATGACTATTACTTTACATCAGATTTGGACGTTCCGTGATTTTGTGGCTTTCCTTGTTCCTGTACGGACTCACCACTCTTGCGAGAGAGCTCTGACGGACTTCTGCCACTACACTGCGCCCCATTGAAAGCGCAGTTTTTCTTTTTCTTGCATCAAGCGAATTTCTTTTGAACCTTTTACGTGCCATGCACTTGAATTATTCATAGTGGCCCTGCAGAATTTCTCAAATGCTTGTCCACGAGTGCAACGTCGCCACATATCTGGAAAATAAAACGAAAAAGGGATCAGAGACCGGTGGCCTTTGACCCCGCGATTCTCTGGCGCCTCACTAAAACCGGGATGGCACCGCGTCTTTTCTCTACACGGATGCTCGCGGAGAAGACTTCCGTGCAAAGGCGCGCGTGCACCAGATGACCCGGTTGCTTGATTCTCGCGCGCTCTTTGCTTCTGTCAGATGTTGCGTGCCAAAGCGGGGTCTGATACGAGGAAAGGCTTCGCCGGAGCGTCCGACCGACGTGAATAAACCATGCGAGTCACAGGCCCTTTCCCCTGACTTTCCGAACCTCAAGTAAGGGGCTACATTATAATGTCACATTTGCTGAAATGACACTTCGTGGTCTTCACCGCAGCTAAATACGCCAGCCCGTGGAAGACGAAGGAACATTCCTGACAGCGCATAATGGATAAAATGATACAAAATGCTGTCTGCTTGTGTAATGTTTTTGCTAATATATAGCATATGTAGTCTTATACAGCACATACCTACGCATATATATATATATATATATATATATATATATATATATATATATATATATATATATATATATATATATATATATATATATAGTTCAAGCGAAGGGCTTCCGGTGAAATTCCCGATAAGGCCCCAAGTTTCCCATAGTATGGAGTATGTATATGACGTCATCTTGAACTGCTTCTGACGACCGAAGAGTGTCTGATAAAGTGATGTTGCAATTCATGGTGTTTGCATTAGGCTGTGTTTTCGCGAAGTTATCAAAAGAAACCAAAGACTCCGCATCACAAACCTACAACTAATGTTTTATCAGACGCCGCTCATGACGTGAAATGTGTTCGCGTGAAAGAAGAAAGCCTTCTTGCGACAGCGATCACATGCGTGATGTCGTATAAAGAACACCTAACCCAGCTGTTCGCGCGAGCACTCGAAAATTCGAGCTCTTTGCCAGACAAATTACATATGAATTTCAACGCGTGCCTCCGCATCCTGTCATTCATTGCCATCTTGTACGCTTCGTATTGTACGCTTCCTGAATGCGTCTTCTTGTACGCTATCTTGTACGCTTCGCGAATTGTCTGACTTTTTATGCATTAAGATTGTGTTCCGAACTTAGGAAGGCGTCCACTATATTTGCAGTGCAGATGCCAAGGTGTCTGCTTACATGCTCCAACTGCGAAATTATTCGCCCACTAGCGCAGCCTGCTATTGATGCAAGACGCCTGGGTGGTAGAGTCGTTTCGGTGCTCAGCGGCTGTTCCGAAGGTCCCTCGTCCAATCCCAGTCGTGCATGGCGGTCTATTTCAATGGAGGTGAAATCCTAGAGGCCCGTGTACTGTGTGACGTCCGCGCACGATGGTTAAGGAACACCTGAAGGTCGAAATTTCTCCAGCCTTCCGCTGCAGCGTCCCTCATAATCATGTCGTGGTTTTGGGACGCAAAACTTCAGATATTGATTGATTGATATGTGGGGTTTAACGCCCCAAAACCACCATACGATTACGAGAGACGCCCGTAGTGAAGGGCTCCGGAAATTTTGACAACCTCCTAAACGTGCTCCCTAATCTGAGCACACGGGTAGACACGGGCCTACAGCATTTTCGCCTCCATCGAAAGTGCAGCCGCCACAGCCGGGATTCGATCCCGCGACCTGCGGGTCAGCAGCTGAGTACCTCAGCCACTAGACCCACCGCGGCGGGGCAAAACTTCAGATATTATTATTATTATTATTATTATTATTATTATTATTATTATTATTATTATTATTATTATTATTATTATTATTATTATTATTATTATTATTATTATTATTATTGATATGTGGGGTTTAACATCCTAAAACCACTATATGATTACGAGAGACGCCCGTAGTGAAGGGCTCCGGAAATTTTGACAACCTGGGGTTCTTTAACATGCACCCAAATCTGAGCACATGGGCCTACATTTCCGCCTCCATCGGAAATGCAGCCGCCGCAGCCGGGATCTGAACCCGCGACCTGCGGGTCAGCAACCGAGTACATTAGCCACTAGGCCACCACGTCGGGGCATTATTATTATTATTATTATTATTATTATTATTATTATTATTATTATTATTATTATTATTATTATTATTATTATTATTATTCCTTTTCAGTTGTGTAAACTTTCGGATTCCGCCTAAGTTAACCAGAGAGAATCGACCAGTTCATCTACCTGCCAACTTCTTTAAGCACTCTACTGTTCACAGAATAGACGGCCTCTATAATGTTAACTTCCATGATCTTGATGCTTTTCACAGTCCACTGTCATTGTTTCTATCTCGGCGTTGCAGTGCCTAAAGATAGTTTTTCACAATCTACAGTCTTTTCTTTACCGTCTTTCAGGAAGGTTTCTACATAGTTGTGTATATTGCCTTTATTTTCACTTATTTTTTATGATTTTCGCCTTGTCTTTTTATTTGTCTCACCTTGCTTAAATTTTTTTCTGTGTTTTCACTCTTTATTTGATTTTTCCTAATAGTGTCTGTATTGTATTGTTGTTTCAATTGTTTTATTTTTTTCTTGTGCCTACACTAAGACCTTGTAGTTTTTCCAGGGCACGTTAAACTACCGATTGATTGATTGATTGATTGATTGATTGATTGATTGATTGATTGATTGATTGATTGATTGATTGATTGATTGATTGATTGATTGATTGATTGATTGATTGATTGATTGATTGATTGATTGATTGATTGATTGATTGATCGATTGGTCGGTCGGTTAGTTGGTCGGTCGGTCGGTTGGTGTGGCCGCTATTTTAACAAATTAAGGTTATAGCTACATGAAAACGAGACGACAAAGGCTGGTGACACAAGCGATGGTTTTCAATGTGTGGGAAAGGTTTTCAGTAGTCAGAGTTCGCGGATCTGCACGTTTCACTCTATTTGCATAGCGCGCACTAAAAAAAAATGAAAAGAAGAAACAAGATACGCAGCAGGCTTTTGCAAAGGCTATTCGGTGAAAGCATTAAAACTACATAGTTTGGTAATGTTTGGAATATCTTGGTTCATGTGTCCACCTGGCCAGCTTAGCTGCACTAATAACAAAGCACATGTAATCACTTTGGGAAAGTTTACTTTTTATGTAATCATTTAAAGCTGCTTTCTTTCCTCGCTCAGAGCCCAATAAACATTAGCTACAGCTTACTGATTTGTCGGACATCTTGCCTCGTCCCTACGTTTCACATTATGTGGGCTCATCATGTTTAAATTTTCTATGACTAACACAGACATAAAATAACGGAGGAAAGACGTTTTCACTGCGCTAAGTCACATTGTTAGAGGTTTTACTTTTTTTTTATCAAAATGTGTTACTGCATACAGTCAACATGTGCTGGTAGACAGGCTCGTAGCCAGGTATTTGGGGGGGGGGGGGGGGGAGGGGGTAAGGGCGCACTCTTTGAAGGCCTTGAGAGAATCGACCAGAATCGAATTTTTATTATTTATTCTGGGAAAAACACTCCACTTCGTCCGAATTTCGGGAAAGAGGAAAACTTTAGTGCCCCCCCCCCCGCCGTCACCCTCCTCTCTGCTATGGGCCTGCTGCTAGTTTATTTGGAGTGCGTGCAAATAATCATGTTGGGCATCTGCGTAGACAATGGCACGGCACGACAAATCGGCGTGATGAAAGACGGCATGTTACGTGTACGAGGGGCGAAATCGTGCCCACGTATGTCTCGTTACCTAAGTATAACAACGTATTCAGAAACGAGACACGGCGTGTTTTCCTTTTTCGTGAGTATTCTGCTCACACACAGCTCCCTTTGAGGGTCCTTCTTGAACATCGGCCAAGCATACAGGCCACCGGAGTCACCCGGAACTCGCTTGCCGGAACGTCGCTTTTGCGTAATGCTTCCGTTGTATAACTCGGCGGTGAGGACGACTGGCGGCAAGCGGCGGACAGGGGTCGCGAAGAAGGAAGAGAAGGCAGATACTGGGGGGAAGACCGCGTGCAGAGCTGCAGCGCAGACGTTGCCTAAACGGCGTCTTTGTCATCGCCGAACGGGCTCTATTGAGCCCGCTGCGTCCCGTAGAACGCGCTTCCAGTGTAGCGCATCAGAGCGGGATCGATGGAGGCAGAGAGAAAGAGGGAGACATCTTCAGTGGTGGCGGCTCTGCTCCTAGGCGGCCTTTCAACGCGGCGATCATCTCGCCGCCACCAACGACGGGCGCAACAGGTTAAGAAGAAAGTCCGGAAAAGCCTCCGCGAGCATGTCCGTTCCTTTGGCGGCTCTTCGGCGAGGCCTGCGAGACGGCGCCGGGGTAATCCGTAACCTGGGGCCTCGCCTGTTTGCTCTCGCGAACGTCCACGCCCAAACCGAGAGTGCCACTCCCTGCTTTGGCCGCGGCCGCGTTTCACGGGAGCTGACCGCGCCGCAGCGTCGTCTCAATCCAAGGCGGCCGGCCGGGCGATATATCATGCTAAAGCAGGTGTACCGCGATTGGTTACTCGGGCCTCGTCCTCTTCGTGGACTCGGCGACACGCGCGCTTATGGCCTGGAGCTGAGGCGCGCGCTCCGCTGAGCCACACGCGGACTCAGCTCATGCTGTTCATCATCATCCGGCGGCGGCGACAAACCCGCGCCGCCGCCGCCTTGACGTCTGGCGCGGCCCCGGTAAGCCACTTGGCGAACGATGAAGTCCTCCCCTTAGCTGGGCAGCGAGCAAATAGATTGCACTGCATCGCGGTGTGGGAACTTCGTACACACGCACAGGCTCGCCTCAATTAGCCCGCGCTGTGATCGAGGATCGCCTACACGTGCGAGCATCACACCGTTCGAGACGGAGGTGCGTGCGCCCTCGGCCCGTACAATCTTCAGCTTTAATTACTCCCGTAGTTCATTATACGCTATATACGCGTGGGTGTGTCTCCGGCTGGCGGTAATCGCTTGTTCTGCAGGCGCGCGCGCGCAAATACATTGCGTCGGCATGCACGCCCGCGCAAAGTCAGCAGAACGTGCGTTCGCCGCTGCCGCGCCGCGGAAACAGCGGGGACCGCCGACATGGCGCTTCAGGGCGCGCTTTGCGTAACGTCAGTCTCTATCGTCCGAGGAAGACGGGCTGCCGCTGGGACAAAGAAAATATGGAAGAAAGAAGACTGCGTACAGACTGCTCATCCGGGTGACGCCAGCCGCAACAGGTGTGAAGAGTTGAGAAACTGCGGACACCTCTTTCCTTCTATACTTTTAATAACCATCTGTTCCTAAGAGTTGCCGGTGGATATTTATGCGCGTTGCTAAAAATAATTAGGCAGTCAGCCTGGCGCTTTAATGAGACCCGGTCGCAAAAGTGCGAGTTCACGTATATCGCATCCTGAAAAGAGTTTACTTCTCGGCGGTTCGCGAAGCTGACCTCTACCGTGCTTGTTGCCCGAGTATGCGTATTCAGTTCATGTGTGCAAGAAGAAATAATAAATCTTGACTACTGGTTTGTATTTATTGCTTTACTGAAACCCCGAAAGCACAATTCGGGTACAAATCACAATAACATAATATATAAACAAGATATTCAAAGACAAAACGCGCGCTCCAAGGCGAGGTATATGTATGCAGAATGTGCAGTGCGCCCAGTGACAACCTATATATAGTTCAACTCAGTCCACCGTGGTAGAGCAGTGGTTAATATGCACGGCTGCTCACCCGCCGAAGGTCGAGGGTTCGACCGACCCCGGCCACGGCGGTCTCGTTTCGAGGGAGGCGAAATGGTCGACGCCCGGGTACTGTGCAATGTCAGTACACGTGAAAGAACACCGGGTGGTCCATTTCACAACAGTGTCTCTCATAGTCATATCGTGGTTTCAGGACGTAAATCCCCGATATTATTAATAAATTGTTGATTCAATTCAAGTACGACATACAAGGCTCTGAGCTGGATAACTTTCACGTGCGAAGCATTTGAAAGCTTTACTGAACAATTAACATTTGTTTCTGCATGACACTCAAACTCAATACATGTCAATTCCATTGAGGAGGTTTGTATTTTCATCTAGAGGAGTTTATAAGAAACCCCAGCATACTGTCCTCAAAAAAGCTTGACCTTGCTTCCTCTATCGTCCTATAAGCGGCATCGAAGGCAGTTTGTGCGCCCCAACTTACACAAATCTTCAAGCAAATCTTAGTTTTACTTACATTGAAGAGCACGTTTAAGAAACCCAAGTGGTCAAAATTTCCGGAGCCCTCCACTACGGCGTCTCTCATAACTATATAGTGGCTTTGGAATGTTAAGCTCGAGATATTATATTATTATTATTATTATTATTATTATTATTATTATTATTATTATTATTATTATTATTATTATTATTATTATTATTATTATTATTATTATTATTATTATTATTATTATTATTATTATTATTATTATTATTATTATTAGGCAATAAATCATGGAGGGCCAAACAGCAGCAGATCGAGCACATGCGTGGTAAAGTGTTATATGATCATATGCGATCCGAAAAATTCACCATGCATAATAGCCATTGCTCCACCGCGGCGCACTGATTTGATTGAACTGGGTCGTTACAGGGTGCGGTGCACATTATGCATATATGTTTACACCTTGCTTTAAGCATCCATTTCGTCTATGAGTATCTTGTCTAATTATCATGTTATTACTACGATTTGTACCTGCATGATGCTTCAGTGATTTCAGTAAGGCCTCCATTAGCTAACAATAGTGCAAGACATTTACATCACTTGTACACGACTTCTTCCAGAGGTGTAGCTCAGCGATGTGGTGATGATCATGCTGAAACGTCAATGCTCCAATGCAAATGGGTCTGTGTTTCGTACGCTGATATCACATTACCTCTCACCCGCAGCCATCTGAACCGACGCCGCAAACGAAAGACCCACGACTCTTCAAGGCTGATGTTTAGCTACATAGCAAGTGTAAGGAAAAGTGAAACAGTTGAAAAACGACGAGCAGACGTCAATGAACCAGAACCAACTTATGAAGTTATCTTGATATTCGTTGGTCAGCCGGGACTTTATCGCCAGAGGAGAGATTATCTGTGTTATCATTCGGAACTCCAAACTGAAAGAGATGTGGTTTTGATTTCGGGAGTTCTGTGAAATTTCGCAAAATATCCCCAAGTTACATAAAATAAACCAAAATAATCCTTCTTGCTTGCAACGAATATGGCATGCGCATATGATTCGTGGTGGTCCCACAGACAACTGAATAGGACACTAGAAAAATTGTTGGCAGATGTGGCACACACACCTAATATTCGCAACTAAGCGATTCTTGTAGACAGATACAAGACAGGCAATGTGTTAACTTGGTTAACGTCGCATAAACCGTGAACCGCTTTTTAAAACAAACTCGGCGTCTCTTGTTCATGTGCGTGTAGATCCTATTTTAAGAGTCGCCCCGCCGCGGTGGTCTAGTGGCTAAGGTACTCGGCTGCTGACCCGCAGGTCGCGGGTTCGATTCCCGGCTGCGGCGGCTGCATTTCCGATGGTGGCGGAAATGTTGTAGGCCCGTGTACTCAGATTTGGGTGCACGTTAAAGAACCCCAGGTGGTCAAAATTTCCGGAGCCCTCCACTACGGCGTCTCTCATAATCAAATGGTGGTTTTGGGACGTTAAACCCCACAAATCAATCAATTATTTTAAGAGTCAACAGTACGTGCACTTGCGCAGGCTGGAGGTCTGTAAGTAATATGTAAGCATAATCTACATCGCGATCTGTAAGAAGAGGATGACTCAGGCAATAGAGGCTGTATCTACAGGAAAATCAAAATTATTGGTTCCAGACTCTCTCGCGTAGACTGGTGTGAATATACTTACTAGGAAATGATCACGGTAATATTTACACATACTGGCGGCTACATCACACTCACTGTTTTTGTGCACAATATTCCCTGAGCTTCGCCATTAAATAGGTTTGCTAAGAATGCAGCGTGACTGTGTTATCTTGGTTTCTATGTATACATGATCACACGTGTGCTGTGCCACCGCACAGCTTAGCTGGTGTGGCATTCTGCTGCTGAAAATACGCAGCAGGTGCATAACAGTGGAACTATGAAGTAGTAGCACTCACGTAAACGAAATCATACAGGGCTTCAAGATTATTCCACCATTTTCCTACGACGCCCTTTGTGGAAAAGGTTGTTCTGGAATGTGCAAGCGAGTCCCATCAATCTTACGTGCCACATCATTCATTGCTCCAGTGGTCTTCTTTTGTAATATCCTCTTCACGTACAAACGTAACTGGCCCTATATTTAGTATCCGCCTATTCCCTCCTTCTTTCAGCCACTAACTCTACAGACGTCGTAGGAAATAAGAGATGCCGGTCGTTTGGCGTTCGTACGCACATCTTCCAGGAAACGGATCCCGGACTTGAGTGCCGTGAGCGAAACCGTGAAATGTCGTCGGTGCGCGGAACTACAGCGCAAGCCCACTTCGTTGAGGCAACCGCGTCCTATTCGCCTGTGCGATTTAGTGTGCGAACAATGACGATTTGCGTCATTCCACTAGCCATATAGACAATATTGGCATTTTGATACACGGCCTATACAGCTGATTATACAGGGTGTTCCAAAAAAATGTGTCCGAAAATACTCAGAAGTAAGGCAACGGGAATATTTGCCCACTACCTTCCTAATTACTTTCTATGTAGTGGTAGACATCTTAAGTTCAACAAAGACATCAGTTGAGGTTTCAATTAAAGAAAGTTTACCTTTTAAATACTGGTGACAGATGGTTGGGTCAAATTGTAGAAGTGAAGTTCTTCCTGCGAAGAATATGTGGCACTGAAAGAATTCGAGAAAAACAGCCTGTGGCAGTTATGGTGGAGTAGGGAATTTTAAAGTCAAGTGCAGATGACCGCAACAAGCAGCTGACGAGAATGATGTCACTGCTCTTGACTACAATTACACCGTTGTTAGTTGTGCACTCGTTTACGAATGTGCGCCATGCGTGCAAAAATCGCAAGCACAGCTCGCACACCGACGAGACAAAGTAGACTGCTGATTCATAATAACTACTCTCGGTCATTCAGGACCTCTGGGAAGAGTACGGAAGTCGCGCCCTTCCATGTTTCAGTGTCGCTGACGAAAATAGTTTTACTTTGTCACTGCTGAAATCACTAGCGTATGCTTCTTGCAAATCTGCATATGTCAATGAGCTATTCGCACAAAGAGCTCCGACTTTCCCGTTTGACCTGACCGTCTGTCTCCACTAAATAGAAACTTAGTTTATTTAATTCCTCTAATGATGGCCATAATTGGTGCCTCTAGTCATTTCATGGTGTCTGGCGCCACAGGAAATGTCATTATGAAGACAGCGAGCAAATATTGCATTTGCCTTTTGAGAAAGAGAGAATTATTTTGATGAAGAGCTGGAGATGTTTTGGCTTTTCGCGTGACATGCTACTCCAGCTGCTGGGTGATGATTATGAGATGTACGCTGGTACACACATAACACATATAAACAAACACACGTAGACTACACTAGTAACAAAGTTTCATTCAGGCTTGTGGCCCACAAGAAAGTCAGCAGCGCCTTTTTGGCACGTAAACCACTGGAGCTGCTTTGCCACGGGCCCAGAATGTGTGTCAACTCCAAGTTCGACTCCCGTTGGACACATTTCTTGAAACATTCTCTAGACGTATATAGCAGCTGTGATTTACCCACGTGCCTGATTACGTCAGCTTCGAGACGATACAAGCGTGCGAGGTGTGTCTGTTTGTGCGTGACGCACGTTAAACTGTCCGTCGGATGCAGGAACTCTTCAAGGACTTCGAACTTCGCTTTCCCATCCGTTCTGCAGATATCGCGGCCGGAATCACGTCCTTGTGATGATGCACCGAGCATCCGCTCCACTGCCTCAGCGTCTTCGTAGCGTCCGTCGTTCCTAGAACGTTGACTTGTTTTGTTGCGCTTCCTCGATTTGTTGTCAGTCAGATTTTTGTGATTTGTTTCGAAAATGAAGAACAACAACGACGCTACAGTTCCTCGACTATGCGTCAGACAGGCGTAGCGAAAGGCATTCCGACACGAATAACATTCACTCGTTGCGAATGCGACCATTTTAACGTATCAGTTCATTCAACTACGTCAGCTTTTTGTTTTTGCGTTGCTGCTTAACGTTTTCCTTACTCTATGTTCCTTTTTTATTTTCATGTGAATAATGTATGTGTTAAATAATACTTTTTATCACTATCTTTTTGGTGTTCATTGTTATGATGAACTGTAACTCCCGACTTCTGCAGGTCGAGCAGTGTAAAATGGCATTCAACTAGGGCCATGCGTTAAAGAATCCCAGGTTGTTATGATATAATGCGGAGCACCCAACTATGATATAATTCATTATTTAATCTTGATACGTGTGCGTGAATTCCTCTTATTATTAGTAATGCTTTATTTCTTTTTTATGTTTGTTTGAAGCCTGGTGCAGCGTCTCGAGAAACCACTACTAGATGACGATTACCGGAGCCATTTACATACTAGGTGAGGGCCTCATGTAAGGCAGGGGCGACCGCACTTCACGCAGCCACAACCACGAGGAGCATTTTTAACGAAAAGTTTATATTTTTTTTTCTCTCCGACAGTAAATCAACTGCGCCCTATATAAGAGAGCGTAGCTTGGCGCTAAAGGTTTGCATATGAGCTTTCTCTGCGAGCAGCAAATGCTCAAGGAACGAAAAAAAAACAAATTTCTTTACGGCGCTTATTCTTCTTCGCGTGTTATTTCTACACGACAGCATCGATAAACAACAAAAGCAAGCATCTTCCAAAGGGATGCGCGCATGCTGCTCTAGTATAGCGTGCCATATACGTGATGTGACGCGAGTGAACATTCAGTGCCCGTGTCAGCGACAGACAGGGTGGGGCAAAATAATTACCAAAAAAAAACGTGCGGAGATACAAGTGGCGAATGAGAAGAAACTGAAATAAAAATGCACCGCATCCTCACTTTGAGCGCGCGCTTCCCTGAAAGCGCGCTGAATGCGAGCGTCGCTGTCGGGAAGAGGAGCAAATTTAGCTTTTTCTCCGAACGGGTTCTTTCTTCGCGCGCTGTTCGCGAGATGGCGGCCCAGTATTTCACTTCGGTTGATCTTGATGAAGAGGCAAGACGTCCCGAGGAGTGTGTGCTATATACTCGCGCCGACAAGCATTTTTCTTCATTCCCAGCACGCATAAAATAACACCCGAGCCGGCATCGTCGTCGTTGCAAGCCGCGGGATTCAATATGAGTCCTGGCTGAAGACTCGGCCGCGGTATGAAAAGCCGCAGACTGCATGTCCACCTACTTTATTGCGATTTCATACGGCTCAGTGCGTTGAGTGTAAACGCGTACAAGGAAAAAAAACATTCGCGAAAGCTGTAGCAATGAGTGCGAAAGAAAAACGAACAGGGGTAATTTTTTGCAGAGACTCGCGTGTGTTCCGCGCTTGATTATTGGTGTTTTTTATTTATTTTTCGTTCATATTTCGCTTTCGTAATAACGTGCGAAACACGCCTACGGGTTGTAATTGCGTTTTGCGGGCTCATTCATTACAAGTGTTTCATAATGACGTTGAAAGTCTCGGTAGAAGCTTAATATTCCGCCACGCTCTACGACTTCGCGATCACGAAATTGCACGAGCTGCGATATATCGCGTCGAGATGAAAGCTAAATGCACGAAGAAGTATATCTGCAGGTGAAGACACGGACAGATTAACTGCATTTCATCCAGTCCCGTTTCGCCCAGATGGCAAAGGGAAAGCGGAGATTGGATGAGAAAAACAAGGCGTAAATTTAAGTTACGCGTACGCGTTCGTGTATACTGTCGAGCACTCGTGACTGTCGCGTTGATGTATTGTATAAGAGTTTGTGTAACTGTGTCAACTGATGGGCCAGGCCTCCGCATTTTCGCTATCGGTGAAAGAACGATGTGTATTCGAGAAGCACGATGGTGTTCGGTGTTATTCATCGAGTCGTCAGCAGAGAGGCATGCAGGGCATGGGATAGTTTTCCATATCTGCACTGTCAGGTGGCCATGTAATGGTGAGCGCTTAATCGACTACAGACGGTGTTGCGTTAAGTCGTGAGGGACTTCACGGTTACTGAAATTGTTATGACGATTTGAGGACGTCAAAAGTGACAGTAAGAAAGTCGCTTTGTGTCAGCCAACGTAGTAATGCACCACCTTGCACAGCTGTAATTCACTTTTAACACCGAACACGCCCAGCTTCAATGGGCTTTCAGGCGTGGATAGATGGACCACATGCACTTGAGTGCACGAGACAGTTATTCTGATTACATGTACCACTTACACAGTTCCGTGATGTTTGAGGTTTCCACCTGTTTCATATCCTCCGGTAAACATTTCACAAAAACCTTGTTGGACTCGCTACGTGAACTGTGCTTTCCCTGATGTGGGCTACTCTGCACTGGCAACTCGTTTTGTATAGGGAAGTATGTGCAGACGATATTAAGTGTTCAGAAAATCCTTGAAGAAGCCAAATCGTCCCGCATCTTATACATGGAACTTGGAACAACACCCAAGGCTGATCCATGTCCCAGCAACTATACGGGCACCTAACTATCTACAAAGCGTCACTTAATAATCACGATATCATTCTTGGTGCATACATCAGCATGCACTGCATCAGAATATTTTGTTTTGGTCCAGTTTGTAAGGCATTTGGAGCGCTAACAGACAAAAAATTAAGACAACTTCTCAGGTTCTTTTTTTCTTCTTTCTTCTCTTTCTTTCCATTTCACTATTTTTCTTGTGTCTGTTTTTGTATCTGTTTCTTTTTATTTATTTTTATTTCTTTATCTCTGCATCCTTTCGTTTCCTCGCTCTTTCTATATTCATCCCTCTTTTCTTTCTCTATGTGCCTCACTCTCTATTTTTTCCTTATCTCTTTCTGTGTTTGTCTATTTCTCTTTCCCTCTCTTTTTCTCACTCTTTATTTGTCTTTCTCTAGTTTTCTATCATTTTATGTATTCATTGTCTTTATTAAAAGCTAAGTTGTTTAAGCTTGCCACACTTTGCTCTGTCAATAAAAAAATAAAACACGGATACACAGCTTTGCGGCATAAGAAAAAACGCCAGGCCTGCGCGGAAGGTGAAGCACAGTCACAGCGAAAGCTAGAAGAGCGGCTTTTCAAAGCCTTTTCTAAACACTCAATGAGCAACTGCTGAAAGCGCACTTGCTTTATACCCACTAGGGCATTCATAATAAAAATTGTAGGGTAGTAGGCCGACATTCGCTATGCTATTTTTTGTCATTTTTCTGATAAGCATGGTATCCGCTAAACTATTGCGTGGAACTTCGTGCCAATTGTTTATGTGGCTGACGACAATAAGGAATCATGCCAAAAGTGGGTATGCACCACAGTTAATAGCTGAAAAAAAAACTTTTGTAATGGGTTGGAGCATTGGCCGACTCACTCGTTACGCTATTTGCATTGTGTGACGACTGCTTGTTCTTTCGCTGTTTTAAAACGCTTTATAATTATAGTAACTCGATCGATTTGCCGACATCAAGCCTGTATAAGGCAAGTTTGCCACCAATTCTCAAGCACTGACATTTTACAGATGACTTTAAAAAAAGATTTACCTCTTACTTCATATGGAATTCGTTTTTTTTTTTTTGCCTTGTGATAGATCTGTGCAAAATTTGGATGTTATATTTTTACTTGGTCTTCATTCGGTTTGGCATAGTATGCCATCTTACAGACACTGTGATGTGAGAGTTCTATCCGTTAATGAGTGTTTCGTGGAAGCTGTTATAAAAGTACGAGAGGTGTATAAGACTACCGACTGTGTTGAAGATGTAATGTCTTTGTTCGATGCGTTATCACGCATGAAACACGTGTGATAGTGATTGTCAAATTAGCTTGACCTGTAGTCAAGAAGGCAATGAAGGAAAAAAACTGGCGTGGCTCAGTGGTGGAGTACTGGGCTGGCACCAATAGGACCCGGGTTCGAATCTCACTGTGTAATCGGTACTAATTTTTTTCTAGTTTCACGCGATGTGGTTATGGATACCGGCAGCGGCGGCGGCGGACAACTGCGGCGCTGCTTGAGACACGAGTTGTGATCTCATAACAGCTCTCGCTGGGCAGTTAATATATGAAAACTCTCGGCTCAATCGCATTGTCACGATCCACAGAGAAGTTTTCAGGGGGCTCGCACTCGACCAATGTTCCACGGCTCTTTGACATATAAATTTGACCGCAGTTTCCACAGTAAAACATAACTGAGACAATATAACTGCCTCGTTTTTTTTTTCGAAATTAACATTTTCGTGATATAGTGTATATTGCCGCGAGCTTCGTCGCCACGTAAGATTAAAATATCTTTGTTCTATCCCCTCTCGGAGGTAATGGCAAGAATAAATGCCACTGCTTACTACCCTCTTCATACGACAAATCCTTTAAAGAGCACATCCCGTCACGCATCACGACATAAAACATTAAAGAAACATGCGCTGTAAGATGCCATCATAGTAGTTCTTAAAGCACAATATTGCACTGTCGGGATGAAAGTTTAAAATGTCAGGAACGCTACATGTATCGCTCCCACGCACACGCATACGCACTCACTCACACTTCCATCACATTGGTCTTAGCCAGAAGGTCGAGAAGGAGAACTGAACCCCGTGCAAGTGGTTTACAAAGAATAGCTTACTCTGCCCCGGTTTTACATGGAATATCACGTAACTTAGAGGAGAGGATTCAAAGATTGTTGGCCAGAAGCCTTCGTATATGTCTCGGTGTACCGCGAGCGTCTGCCAGTGCTTTAGTAATTGCGGAGTCTCGTCAACCGACTTTCCGTGCTATGAGATTTACGGAAACTTGCCGGCATTATCTTCGGTTGGCAACTCAACACGCTAATCATCCCCTATACCGAGCTATTCAGGAGAGATCAGCTGCAAGAGTGCATAAAAATATACTAGAATTCAGGAGTTTACTGCCTACGCACGAATACTGGCCTCCATGTGCATCCCACCCACCATGGCGACTCTCTATCCCAGATATTACAACTT